>NC_060084.1:6852500-7195000 GCF_922984935.1 Meles meles | reverse complement strand
TTCTTCTATACATGTAGGCTTTTTTCCTTTAAAATTTTGGGATACAATTTCTTCTACTAGATCAAAATGTACCCTAAATCTAGCTCATAGTTTTTCTAGTCTCCAGCCAGATCACATTCTTTCCCTTTTTTTTTTCCTCAACCAACTTCTGAGCTTATCAATTCCTTTTTTAAAATTTTCTTACTTTTCATTTTCACAGTCATATTCCATCCGTTCATCATGTTTACCCTTATTATTGTATATATATGGTTTTCTTTCTTTAAAATTTTGGGAAGTAGTTTCTTCTAACAGACCAAAATACACCAAAAACCAAGTATGTGGCTCTATTCTATTGACAAGTCTGATATATACATTTTTTTCTTTTTTTCCCTTTTCTTCTCCCACTGGTATAGGGTCTCTTCTAATTTGGTTAGTATATATTTTTTTCTGGGGTCATTGCTACCCTGTTAGTATTTTGTTCTCTCATCCATCTATTCTTATCTAGATAAAATGACAAGGCAGGAAAAACTCACCACAAAAGAAAAGAACAAGAGGCAGTACCAATGGCTAGGGACCTAATCAATATGGACACTAGTAAAATGTCAGAACAAGAGTTTAAAATGATGATTATAAAGGTGCTAGCTGGGCTTATATAAAGCAAAGAAGATATTAGAGAATCCCTTTCTGGAGAAATAAAAGAACAAATATCTAATGAAGTTGAAATAAAAAAAGCTATTAATGAGGTGCAATAAAAAAAATGGAGGCTCTAACTGCTAGGATAAATGAGGAAGAAGACAAAATTAGTGATATAGAAGATGAAATGATAGAGAATAAAGAAGCTGAGAAATATGGAGATAAACAACTACAGGACCACAAGGGCAGAATTTGAGAGACAAGTGATACCATAAGTTAAAACAGTATTAGAATAATTGGGAACCCAGAAGAAGAAGAAAGAGAGAGAGGGACAAAAGGTATATTGCAGCAAATTATAGCAGAGAATTTCCCTAATTTGCCAAAGGGAACAAGCATCAAAATCCAGGAGGCACAGAGAATCCCCTCAAAATCAATAAAAATAGGTCCATACCCCGCCACCTAATAGTAAAACTTACAAGTCTCAGTAACAAAGAGAAAATCCTGAAAGCAGCTCAGGACAAGAAGTCTGTAACATACAATGGTAGAAATATTAGATTGGCAGCAGACTCATCCACAGAGACCTGGCAGGCCAGAAAGGACTGGCATGATATATTCAGAGCAGTAAATGAGAAAAATATTCAGCCAAGAATACTATATCCATATAGGCTGTCATTGAAAACAGAAGAAGAAATAAAGCGCATCCAGGACAAACAAAAACTAAAAGAATTTGCAAACACCAAACCAGCCCTACAAGAAATACTGAAAGGGGTCCTCTAAGCAAAGAGAGACCCTAAAAGTAACAGACCAGAAAGGAACAGAGACAATATACAGTAACAGTCACCTTACAGGCAATACAATGGCATGAAGGATATGAAGGATAAGTGAAGGATAAATTCATATCCTTCAATAGTTACCCTGAATGTAAATGGGCTAAATGCCCCAATCAAAAGACACAGGGTATCAGAATGGATTTAAAAAAAAACAAGACCCGTCGATATGCTGTCTACAGGAAACTCATTTTAGACCCAAAGACACCTCCAGATTTAAAGTGAGGGGGTGGAAAATAATTTACCATGCTAATGGACATCAAAAGAAAGTAGAGGTGGCAATCCTTATATCAGATAAACTAGATTTTAAGCCAAAGACTATAATAAGAGAAAAGGAAGGACACTATATCATACTCAAAGGGTCTGTCCAACAAGAAGATCTAACAATTTCTAATATTTATGGCCCTAACATGGGAGCACCCAATTATATAAACCAATTAATAACAAAATCAATGAAACACATCAACAGTAATACAATAATAGTAGGGGACTTTAACACCCTCATCACTGAAATGGACAGATCATACAAGCAAAAGATCAACAAGGAAATAAAGGCTTTAAATGACAACACTGGACCAAATGGACATCACAGATATATTCAGAACATTCCATCCCAAAGCAACAGAATACACATTCTTCTCTAGTGCACATGGAACATTCTCCAGAATAGATCACACCCTGGGTCACAAATCAGGTCTCAGCCGGTACCAAAAGATTGGGATCATTCCCTGCATATTTTCAGACCACAATGCTTTGAAACTAGAACTCAATCACAAGAGGAAAGTTGGAAAGAGCTCAAATACATGGAGGCTGAAGAGCATCCTACTGAAGAATGAATAGGTCAACCAGGAAATTAAAGAAATTAAAATTAAAGAAGAAATTAAATTAAAGAAGAATTGAAAAAAATTCATGGTAACAAATGAAAATGAAAACGCAACTGTTCAAAATCTTTGGGACACAACAAAGGTGGTCCTCAGAGGAAAGTATACAGCAATACAAGCCTTTCTCAAGAAACAAGAAAGTACACAACCTCACCCTACATCCTAAAGGAGCTGGAGAAAAACAGCAAATGAAGCCTAAACCCAGCAGGAGAAGAGAAATAATAAAGATCAGAGCAGAAATCAATGAAATAAAAACAAAAAAAAAAAAACACCTGTAGAACGAAACTAGGAGCTAGCTGGTTCTTTGAAAGAATTAATAGAATTGATAAACTCCTGTCCAGACTTATCAAAAAGAAAAGAGAAAGGACCCAAATTAATAAAATAATGAATGAAAAAGGAGAGATCACAACCAACACCAAAGAAATACAATTATAAGAACGTATTATGAGCAACTATACACCAGCAAAGTTGACAATCTAGAAGAAATGGATGCATTCCTAGAGGCATAAAACTACCAAAGCTGAACCAGGAAGAAATAGACAACCTGAACAGACCCATAACCAGTAAGGAGATTGAAGCAGTCATCAAAAATCTCCCAACAAACAAGAGCCCAGGGCCAGATGGCTTCCCAGGGGAATTCTACCAAACATTTAAAGAATTAATACCTATTCTCCTGAAACTGTACCCAAAAACTGAAATGGAAAGGAAACTTCCAAACTCCTTTTATGAGGCCAGCATTACCTTGATCCCAAAACCAGACAACGATGCTATCAAAAAGGAGAATTACATACCAATATCCTTGATGAACACGGCTGTGAAAATTCTCTCCAAAATACTAGCCAATAGGATCCAACAGCACATTAAAAGGATTATTCACTGGACACCTGGGTGGCTCAGTTGCTTGGGCAACTGCCTTCAGTTCAGATCATGATCCTGGATTCTTGGGATCAAGCTCTGCATCAGGATCCCTGCTCATCAGGGGGTCTGCTTCTCCCTCTGACCTCCCCCGTCTCGTGCTCTCCCTCTCTCTCAAATAAATAAATAAAAAATCTTTAAAAAAAAAAAAAAGGATTATTCACCACAACCAAATGGGATTTGTTCCTGGCTGCCAGGTTGGTTCAACATCTGCAAATCAATCAATGTAACACAATACATTAATAAAAGAAAGAACAAGGGGTGCCTGGGTGGCTCAGTGAGTTAAAACCTCTGCCTTCAGCTCAGGTCATGATCCCAGAGCCCTGGGATCGAGCCCCACATCGGGCTCTCTGCTCAGCAGGGAGCCTGCCTCCCTCTCTCTCTTTGCCTGCCTCTCTGCCTACTTGTGATCTCTATCTGATAAATAAATAAAATCTTTAAAATAAATAAATAAATAAAAGAACAAGAACCATATGATACTCTCAACAGATGCTGAAAAAGCATTTGACAAAGTACAGCATTCTTTCTTGATCAAAACTCTTCCAAGTATAGGAATAGAGGGTATATACCTCAATAACATCAAAGCCATCTATGAAAAACCCACAGTGAATATCATTCTCAATGGGGAAAAACTGGGAGCTTTTTCCCTTAGGTCAGGAACACAGCAGGGATGTCCACTATCACCACTGCTATTCAACAGAATACTAGAAGTCCTAGCCTCAGCAATCAGACAACAAAAAGAAATAAAAGGCATCCAAATAGGCAAAGAAGAAGTCAAACTCTCACTCCTTGTAGATGATATGATACTTTATGTAGAAAACCCAAAAGACTCCACTCCAAAACTGCTAGAATTCATATAGGAATTCAGTAAAGTGTCAGGATATAAAATCAATGCACAGAAATCAGTTACATTTCTATACACCAACAGCAGGAGAAGAAAGAGAAATTAAGGAGTCGATCCATTTACAATTGCACCCCAAATCATAAGATACCTAGGAATAAACTTAACCAAAGAGGCAAAGAATATGTACTCAGAAAACTATAAAGAACTCATGAAAGAAATTGAGGAAGACACAAAGAAATGGAAATACATTCCATGCTCATGGATTGGAAGAACAAATATTGTGAAAATGTCTATGCTACCTGAACCAATCTATACATTTTAATGCAATCCCTATCAAAATACCATTAATGTTTTTCAAAGAAATTAAACAAATAATCATAAAATTTATATGGAACCAGAAAAGACCCTGAATAGTCCGAGGAATGTTAAAAAAGAAAACCAAAGTTGACGGCATCACAATTCCAGACATCAAGCGCTATTACAAAGCTGTAATCATCAAGATAGTATGGAATTGGCACAAAAACGACACACAGATCAATGGAATAGAATAGAGAGCCCAGAAACAGACCCCTAATTCCATGGTCAACTAATCTTTGATGAAGCAGGAAAGAATGTCCAATGGAAAAAACACAGTCTCTTCAACAAATGGTGTTGGGAAAATTGGACAGCTACACGCAGAAGAATGATCCAAGAATTAAAAAATTCATGGGAACAAAGGAAAATGAAAACAACTGTTTAAAATCTTTGGGACACACCGTCTCCTTACATCACACACAAAAACAGACTCAAAATGGATGAAAGAACTCAATGTGAGACAGGAATCCATCAAAATCCTTGAGGAGAACACAGGCAGCAACCTCTTCTACCTCAGCCATAGCAACTTCTTCCTAGAAACATTAGCAAAGGCAAGAGAAGCAAGGGCAAAAACGAAGTATTGGGACTTTATCAAGATCAAAAGCTATTGCAGAGCAAAGAAAACAGTCAACAAAACCAAAAGACAACTGACAGAATGGGAGAAGATATTTGCAAATGACATATCAGATAAAGGGCTAGTATCGAAAATCTGTAAGAACTTAACAAACTCAACACCCAAAGAACAAATAATCCAATCAAGAAAGGGACAGAAGTCATGAACAGACATTTCTGCAAAGAAGACATCCAAATGGCCAACAGACACATGAAAAAGTGCTCAACATTACCTGCCATCAGGGAATCACAAATCAAAACCACAGTGAGATACCACCTCACAACAGTCAGAATGGCTAAAATTAACAAGTCAGGAAATGCCAGATGTTGGTGAGGATGTGGAGAAAGGGAAACCCTCCTACACTTTTGGTGGGGATTCAAGTTGGTGCAGCCACTCTGGAAAACAGTATGGAGGCTCCTCAAAAAGTTGAAAATAGAGCTATCCTACGACCCAGCAATCTCACTACTGGGTATTTACCCTAAGGATACAAATGTAGTTATCCAAAGGGGTACACGCACCTGAATGTTTATAGCACAACAGCCAAACTATGGAGTGAATCTAGATGTCCATCAACAGAAGAATGGATAAAGAAGATGTGAGATACACACACACACACACACACACACACACACACACACACACACACACACAGGAATACTATGCAGCCAGCAAAAATGACATCTTGCTATTTGCAATGACATGGATGGAACTAGAGGGTATTACGCTAAACAAAGTAAGTCAGTCGGAGAAAGACAATTATCATTTGATCTCTCTGATATGAGGAATTTGAGAGGCAGGGCAGGGGCTTGTGGGGGTTAGGGAGGGAAAAAATGAAACAAGAAGGGATCAGGAGGGAGACAAACCATAAGAGACTCTTAATCTCATGAAACAAATTGAGGGTTGCTGGTGGGGCAGGTAGGGTTAGGGTGGCTGGGTTGTAGACATTGGGGAGGGTATGTGCTACGGTGAGTGCTGTGAAATGGGTAAGCTTGATGATTAGCCAATCATCAAGTGCCCCTGGGGAAAATAATACATTATAAGTTAATATCCAAAAAAAGTCAAACACACTTTTAAAAACAAATATTCTGCAAATAAGAATCAAACTAAAGTCCTATTCATGGGGTAACTCTAAGAAAAGAATATTTGAAGAGGTAATAGCTGAATATTTTCTAGAACTTAAAAAAGGGGCAAGTTCTCAGTTTTAAAGAGCACTCTGGTAAGTAAACATGAAGATGAAAGATGAAGAGACAAATGATGAACTGCAGAATGTCATGAGTAAAGAGAAGATCTTAAAATGTAGCCTGGAGGAAAAAAAATCAGATTATCAGAAAGGGTAGACAGACTGATAGCAACAGCAACAGCATTGGCCTGGGAAGAAAGAGGAAACTGCCATCGGAGTGTTGAGAAAACAAGCATCGACCAAGACTTTTATACCCAGTTAGGGCAGCATTTAAAGGCCTGAGTAAACAGGCATTTTTCAGACCCCCCAATGCCAATAGTATTTGTTTATAAGAGTCTTAAGGAATCACAAAGAGAAACTTCACCATATAAAACAGTTAATTCAGAGGAAGACATAGGACTCAAGAAACAAAACTGGTCTTAAAATTTTTCAATAAGCGAAAAAAATTTTCATAAATGCAATTACTCGCTACAAAAATGAACACAATCTTTGGCATTTAACAACATTGGGTGTATAAAACAAAAACAATGTCTAATGTGAATTAAAAGCCAAGTAGCATCCTCCTTGCTATATTCAATAGAACACCCTGTTTGTATGAAAAAATTCATAGTTGAATATGAATGCTAAAATTTAAGAATACAAATACAATATGTGGCTGTCTTCCAAGTCAGCCCAGGGCAAAGGAACCTATAAAATGTACAGTTCAATAAAAAAGCTTCAAAATGTCACTGAATGGTGATCAGAGAAGGAGCATAGACACATAATGCAAATTAAAAGAAAGAATACAAATATATTAATAATCACATTAGATCTTCAAGAATATTAGATTAATATATTAAAAGATAGAGATGACCAGTTTGAACAAAAGATGAAAGAATCCAGGTGGGTGAAGGATTCCCTAAGGAAAGACCCTTAAAGACAGAAAAATTCATCTCCGCTGAGCTACAAGGAGGAGGAAACCAGGCCAATCCACTGAGAAATGGAGGGATGGCTCCAAAACTATCAGGAAATGGCATGCAGCTATCAGTGTGCAGGAAGGAAAGGTGTTCCAGGAAGCCCACTGCAGTTTGTAAGACACATAAGGAGAAATAGAAAAACAAGGGAAGCTGCCCTAGGTTCAGAGGGGTAGAGGTAAAGGGCTAGAGAGGCCACAGAGGACAGCACTGATGAGCAGCAGACTACAGGAGACTTCTACCACACAGTATCAGCTTTCAAGAAACACATCCAGTCCAGGCAGGGAGTGGGGTCTCTGCCCATTTTCCCCACCAAGACCATGTCAAACCTCAGGCACAGAAGGGCACAGAGAGGAAGGAAGGGAAAGTTCAGACAAAGATCACCAGAGGACACTGTCTCCAACTGAGGGACAGCACTATCCATGCTTCTTTCACTCTGACATGGTCTCTCTCAGGAACTCCGGCAACTCTTGGTTTATCACGGGCAGTGGGACTAGGAGATTTTCTACACCTGCCCAGAACCATCCAAAATGGAGGTTTCAGGGTCAATACAGCCTCATCTTCAAAGTCTTTTCTCTCGATGGCTCACCAGAGGCAATACCTATATTTTGTCGGGTACTTAGTATGCAATTCACATAGTTTACCTCATCCAACTCTAACAACAACCCTGTAAGACCCAATTTTATCCCCATTTTACAGAAGAATAAACCAAAAAGCCAAGGCCATCATGCCATCAGAAAGTGCCAGAATAGGGTTTACCCTCCAGCACCTTGATTTCAAACTTGATGCTTAATTCAACCACTAGGGCTCAAATCTAACACCAGTCCTGGGCCCTCCGACTAAGAGCCCAGTCTTCACTGCACAGGCCAGGAAGGAAAACTCAGACTTTACGCCTGGACCGGTGTCAGGTGATGCTATTACCAAACCGAGCTCATTGGGCAGTGTTATCATCACCTGCACACCTGCCTGATGCCTTCACTGAACTCTCCGGGGACCAGCCTGAGAGTTACTCACTTCTGCATCTGCAGGGCTGAGCACAGTGCCTGGAGAACAGCAACTGCTCTGCAAAGTGCTCATCGGGGAAGTGAATGAGTGAAAAACAAATGGAGCAACCCCATTGTACCACGTGCCAACCTCGTGATTGGCACTCCTGACGTTGGGACGCATTCCATGTTCATTTCTCAATGTGCTGGTCACACTCCCACACCTCTGTATTGGTCTGTGCATGGAAACATTTATCTTCTGAAATCAGGTTGATCTTACACCTAGATGACTCATATGACACCTGTTCCTTCTGCCCCATGGCAGCTGAGTGAGATCTCGCCTCTCAGAGACATCCAGGGAGACAATGCAGTGTCCGTACTATGAATTTTCCTTCCCTTGGACAGAAAGTAGTAGCACCGTTTGTGGTCTCAGCCATCAGCACACAGAAGGAAGAGGTTGAGAGACCGGACCCCCTCTCTGGCCTGGAAAGCCCATGTGCTAAAGGTCTCATCCCTCTCCACGCAGCTCTGCTGTTACCGGCTTGGGAAGCCTTCCAGAGCAGATCATCCCTCTTCTTGCGGCTGTTTTTGTACATCCTCCTTCTTTTACAGCCTCTATTCTACCTTCCACCATCCATTCAGCACATAATTAGTGAGTGTCTACGAGAGGTCTGGCACCTGGGACAGGCTGATGGGTAGAAACAGGCAGGGATCCTGCTTTCCAGTAGAACGTCCTGCCATGATGGAAATATTCTACGCTGTTCTACCCAATACAGTAGCCGACAGTTACATGTCGCTACTGAAATCGTAAAATCTTTGTTTAATTTTAATTAACTGAAATCTCGCCACATGTGCCCGGTAGCCACCATACAGGACAGGGTAGGAGGGACTCATGCTGCCAGATAATTATCTTGTATACCCTGCCAATCCTGACATACCTTGTCTCGACTATCTGACTCCCTCCTCACCCTCAGAGTCATAAAGACAAGGGTCATGTTGGGCACACAGAAACGGCCCAGCCATTGATGAACCCAATGAGCCAATAAAGGGAAAGTGCCAGGCATGTAATGGAGGACCTACAGAAGTTTCCATCTCCTGACTGAAGGAGAAGTGGGAACAAGAGTCCAGACAGCAGGACAGGGGTCTGCTGCTGGCCCCACGGAGAGACGCACGCCCGGGCATTGCCCGTCCTGCCCATTCTCCCTACTATTCCAGTCGAGGTCAGCACTTTGGGAAGCAGACTGATTCACAGAGAGGAGGGAAAGCTGGGACCCCCTGCCCGGCAATTCACACTGAAGCACCTTCAGCTGCAAACTATGGCAGAGAGGGGCGGTAAGAAAGCAAAATAAATAAAAGAGAAGACTCATCAGTTCCACGGTTGAGTGAAACCATCGCTTTGTTGGGTTTTAGGGTTTCCCAGCTGCAGTTCTTAGAAGAGAAAGTGATAGTTCTCGTGCATGAGAGCCATTTCCTGGTCTGTGGTTGACTCACCCAAGATCCCTAACGCCTTGTGGATGGTTCTGAGAGCACCCTGAGAGGGGAAGGCGAGGGTGGGGGGTGCAAGGTTGACATGTCCTGCGCATTGGGAGGAACCAGACTCAGCAGTCGGGGACAGCAGCGTCTTTCAACAGAAGCATGGCTGGGCGGTCAGACCTTCAGCGGGGATCCTCAGGTCGGGAACTTCAGTGGGGACCGAAGTTGAAAACACCCCCGTCACTGCACCCACTGCGTCACAAGGAGTTCAAAGTACCCAACCTGCACCCGAACTCCATACGCATGGGATTGTTTCACGGCTGGTCACTGTCCCAGCCCCTCACTGTCCCCGAGTCCAGAATTCCCGAATTCACGAGCAAAGCCCAAATGGACGAGTTTTTGAAAATCATACTTCGTCACGTTGGCCATCGTCTGGCATGTTATAATGATGTCTCTGGACATGTCCTGAATTTCGGGAAGCTGAGTTTCCAACGTTACTTACAATTACTGGGAGGGGTAGCGTCTCTGCAAGAGCAGACTGTGTCTTTGACTCACACACCCTCTGTCTCCAAGGCTGTCCTTGCCCGACTACTCCAGAGTTCACAGCAAGTTTAAAGGAGAAATCTAATCACTTCCTGCACGGGGATTTCTCCTAAGGAGTCTACTGCATAGTCTCTTCCGCAGCCAAGGACTATGCAAAACACAGAAGTGCAACCCAAAGGAAATGCACTCTGAGAAACGGACCTGCAGTACCCTTGATGGGGGGCAGGGCCGGGGCCGTGCGGGGGGAGCCCAGGCATGTAATTCAGAGCCTGCGAGGCAGCGTGAATATTAAGGGAGAAGAAGCGTAGCAAGTAGGGCCCTCACGGCAGATGGTGAAAACAACTGTCAGACACACAAGGGAAAGGAGATCCTTCCGTTGCTGCTGCAAAGAACCTGACAAAACATTAGCTCTGCGTGTCACATCCCCAGGAGCAGGGAGCGCAATGTGAGAACACGGGACAGCCCCAGGTGGGGGGCGATGCTGACGTAGTGAAGGGGGGGCCGTGGACCTGGCACAGGACCCACAGCACACAGCAGCAAGGGACTCTCACTTTCTCTCTTTTGTCCGTTCATTCATCCACTCCCTCACTCGGCAGGTGTTTCTTAAGCACCTATCATGGGCAAAAGAGAGACCACGCCTGCCCTCACGGGGCTCAGGAGGCTCTCAGGGAGCGAAGCAAGCAGAGATGACCTACGTGACCAGGTTGTGACCCTTACACACCGAGGTCCGTGCTGTCATTGAAGAAATACTGCTCTACGCATGCAAGCAAAACTGGACTCCAACGGACATGGGGACTCGCTGTTGGGTGAGCCACGATGGAAGAGGAGAGACGGGCCAACCACACACACTTAGAGCACAGGGAGACAGGTGTGCACCCGGTGCCAGGCACGCCGGGATGGGCAGGCTCCGCAGGCCCTGGAGAGTGTGGGCTGTGTGAAGGACTTCCTCAGCCTCTTCCAGAAGGAGTCCAAAAACACCCTCCTACTGCAGGCTCCCCCTGTCTGATCCTCCAGCTGACCCTGATGGCACAGGGAACCCCCCAGAGCCTCAGGCTCACCTGTGAGCTAGACTACAAGTGGCTGGGCTGCCATATTTCTTGCGATAGAGCTCCAGGCACCCACATGTGGATCCTTGGCTATGGTCCTGAGCCTGCCGTCAATACCCCCACCATCCCTGCCTTCTTCCTGGCTCCTTCTATCAGCTTGTGCATCACCTCCTCCAAGAAGCCCTCTCTAACTCCCTCCCCAAGCTGGCTTGGGCATCCCTGCCCACAGCTACTTCAAGATCATCTTCTCATCTCTCCGTGGTACAAGGCACTGTAATTACTTCTCTAAACAGTGTCCGGTATATTGTAGTCACTCAAAGAGACCAGATGAGTTAACATCTATAAGAAAGGATTGATACACACAATATGCTTTTTTTTTTAATTTGAGAGTAGAGCGCATGAGAGGTCAGAGGGAGAAGCAGACTCCCTACAGAGCTGGGAGCCCAATGCGCGACTTGAATCCCAGGACTCTGGGATCATGACCTGAGCCGAAGCAGTTGCTCAACTAACTGAGCCACCCAGGTGCCCCGATACACACAATATGTTAAGTGCTCTAAAACACAAGCAGGAAAACACAAAGATCCAGTTAGAAAACTGGGAGGGGTGTGAAAAAATAGGAGCTAATATTCACCAAATGCCCACCCTATGGCAGGTAAAAATTCTTAGAGCTTTCTGGGAAGGAGTTCATGTCTTCTGTACCCCAACCCCACAAGAATCTGTACTTTAGGAACGAAGAACTTGGCCCAGAGAGGCTGAGCCATTTGCCAGAGGCCACGTGGATGAATGCCTTCGTCTACCCACCACACTGAGTGTTGGTGGCGAGACGATGTTCAGGCCACTCCCAGGGAGAGGAACACCCCGGCAGGAACACAAGAAGACCCTCGTGCTCGTTTGTAAACTGAAATCACAATGACAGAGCTTGGAAAAGCGGGACAAAGAGCTGCCAATAGCTAGGGTTGGCCAGAGGGTGTCTTTGGAGGCAGCATACATGTCTGTCAGGGAGAGGACAGTCTGTCTGCATGCTAGAAAACTCTGGGCACCTCAAAGGGAAGCAGATCCACACGCCTGACACAAATGGGTTTTTAAGTTAAAACAAGATGTTCTCACCATTTCCAGGCTTTACTTGGATGTCACCTTCTCAGTGAGGCCTCAGATTCTCGTTCTGTGTGTGTGGTGTGTGTTCCTCCTAATCTGAGGCCCAGAGGGAAATTGCTCACTGCTAGTCATTCCACTTCCCCGGAATGCCAAGTCAGCATCTTTGGAACCACTAAAGATGTCTCAGAGGCAGGCCCCAGGGGTGCTGGCCAGAATCATGCCCCAGGACACAGGGACACGTGTGCTGGTTTGAACTTAAATCGCTGCAGTGCCTTTTTTTCCTTCCTAAAACCTGAAACTGTTCACAGACCTCTGAGAGCTTTCGCATCGCCAGTCCTGGCGCCACGCCCAAGCCCTCCCCTCTGATCTCTGCCTCTCAACCTCTTCGACTGAGCCTCAGTCTTCCTGTTCAGAGGCAAGGCCAATCACGGCAGGCCTTGTTGTGTGGCTACGCTGTCCCGTCGCTAACTCCGAGAAACACTGAGGGGACTGAAAGCTACGCCATGTGCAGGACCCAGGAGGAGCTCAGCACCACCACTGCCCTAATCATCAAAGAAGACTGGGCTTTTGTCTGAGTGCTGGGAGGTGGGGGTAAGCCGTGGGCCTGGGGGTCCACGTCGACGGGGAGGAGGAGCTGTGCACCAAAGCTGGCAAGCCGACTTCTGTTACTCTTTTGAGACCCTCTGCAGACAAGGCGCCCTCTTACTGCTTGTACCCTCTGGGGGGGACGGGGTGTGGGGGTGATTTCACTGCGCCCCCACTTGCTCGGGTTCACCACTAATGAATGGCCGCTTGGAAACAGTTCCTAAGACTTGTTTTGAGGTAGTTGAAAGGGAAAAGAGTATCTGAGCTGACAAGGAAAGTGATGAATCGATCTCCAAATCTCGACATCAGCTTCTCTGGATGCCAAAAAGCTAATCCAGGAGCAGGGAACCGACCGACCACAATGTTGATTTCCCCCTTGGACTCGCCATGGGTCGGGGACAGTCAGATTTTCCATCCCTGTCTGGCGCTTTCGCTCCGAGGCTGTGGCCAAGCTGAAAGGTCTTCACGTTACCCCGTAAGAGAGGTTTAAGTTCATTCATTAGCCCCTGGTCACTTACTGGCCACACTTGGAAACCGACAAAACAGACAAACCCCCCAGGCTGCTGCTGTTGCTGATACTGGTTTGGAAAACGACCCACTTCTGAATAACACAGAGGCTGGTCAGCATCTGTAGGCCTGGGGGCGGGTGTCTCAAGTGTGCTGGCCCAACAGCTGGGGCGGGGCAGACAGACACCTGCGTGAACCAGAGGCCGCTGACATGGTTCACTCCGTGGCTGGTGGCCGCGGACCGTGGCACTCGGAGCCAGCTTTCCCCTCGGTCTCTTCCGGAGGCAGGCTGGGCACCTCAAGAAGCAGTGGTGACTCTAAAGGTCATGAACTGGGGTCATGTTCAGGGCACTGAGTGAGAAGTTTCTCTAGAAACTTCTAGTTTTGAGGAAGTATCTGGGACATTCAGCACTATATCCTTAAGTAGAAGTGACCTGTGATTTTGCTTGCTCTTCCCCTCCTTGTCTGGTTTGGAAATCCAGGTTACACTTGCCTCATCAAAGGGGTTGGAAATGTTTCTCCTTTTTCTTTTTTTTTTTCTTTTTTTTTTTTTTTAAGATTTATTTATTTGACAGATAGAGATTACAAGTAGGCAGAGAGGCAGGCAGAGAGAGAGAGGAGGAAGCAGGCTCCCAGCCAAGCAGAGAGCCCGATGCGGGGCTCGATCCCAGGACCCTGGGATCATGACCTGAGCTGAAGGCAGAGGCTTTAACCCGCTGAGCCACCCAGGCGCCCCTGTTTCTCCTTTTTCTTCTGTTCTCTGTAATCATTTGGATAAGACAGGGATTAATCTGTCCTGAAGTATTCGGCAGACTTGCCTATAAAACCATCTGGGCCTTATGGGCCTTATGGCTATTTTTATGAGAACTTTGTGATGATTCCGTTAATGATTTCTTTAATAGTTATAGATCCTATTCAGGTTTTCTGGTCGTCCTTGAGTTCGTCGTCCTTGAGCTCATTTCCTTAAGTTGTTTTTCTGTTTTGTTTAGTTTTGTTTTGTTTTGTTTTTAGGGAATTGACCATCTTATCCAGGGTTTCAAACTGAATGGCACAGAGTTAGTCCCACTATCTCAGACTTAGAGTCTGTCCTTCCAGTAATAAGGAAGAAGGGCAAGTTCAAGCGCCCCATTAGCACGCCCGGCCCCAGCTCTCCCAGCCTCCGCAATCAGGGCATGTGTTTGTCAGGGATCAGGGCCTTAGGGACCGCCCTGTCCTGCCCGCAAGCCCGAGGGGCAGTGGTGCAGAGGCCGGCTCTGGAGTCGAATTGCCTGGGTTTCTCTTCTCGTTCCAATCTGGGCACATGTTCCTTCAGTCTCTTCCTCTGTAAAATGGGTAGAACAGCCACAGCTAGCTCTCAGGACCGTATGAGAACAACAAAAAGTGTTCTGTAAACCCCAAGGCTTCATCAAAGAGTAGTTCTTTAGTTCTTATTATATAACACTTTGAACTTAACTCATTTCACAAACTTTCCCCAAGGTCCAGAGCAGAAGGGCTTCCACTCAGTCAAGGACCGACGACTGGTATTTCACAACCACCACCTGCTATTTTCATTTCAACCCTCTTGGTGCTCATTAGCCTAGAGCAGTGGACCTGCAAATGGGGTCCCCAGACCAGCGGCAGCATCTGGGAACCTTCTAAAAGGCAGACTCCTGGGCTCTACTCCACCTCTACTGAATCAGACCCCTGGAGGGTTGGCACAACAGCCTTGTGTTTTGACACACCCTTCAGGGGACTCTGATGCCGGCTCCATGTGTGAGAGCCCTAAGTTCTTTTTTTTTTTTTTTTTAAGATTTATTTTTTTGACAGATAGAGATTACAAGTAGGCAGAGAGGCAGGCAGAGAGAGAGAGAGGAGGAAGCAGGCTCCCAGCCAAGCAGAGAGCCCGATGCGGGGCTTGATCCCAGGACCCTGGGATCATGACCTGAGCCGAATGCAGAGGCTTTAACCCGCTGAGCCACCCAGGTGCCCCGAGCCCTAAGTTCTTAGAAGCCACAGGGCCCTACCCACGCCCCTGCTGAGTCCTGAGGTGTGCTTTTAAAACATGCTTACTCCCCGATGATCAATGAAGGGCAAAACAATAAATCGTGCAGGAAGAGGCGTGGGAAGAGATAAACAAACATTATAGAAGTGAAAGCTGAGATCATTTTAAAAGATCAATGGAGAGAAATGGCAAATGCTGCCTGTTTGTGTGGGGTGACTCATTCACTGAACCAAGCAGCATCTGAGCTGCAGGGCCCGCACGACAAGCAACAGTCATCGGGACGCAAGGGAGCGGCTTCTCAGAATTCCAAGAAATGTGCACGTGAGGCCACAGGCTCAGTGTCAGCGCTCGAAGCTCATCGGCTTCACGGACATTCAGAGAACGCTGGGCACCTGCGGGCAGTGCTCATGCTCAGGGCGGAACGCTGGCTCGAAGTGAGGGATGCTTCCACAGGTTCGGGGCTCGCTGAATCTGGAAAGTACTGGTGCTTCGGCCCGCTCAGACAAGAGTGTGCTAATCGGTTCTCCCGGACCAGGCCATGAGAGAAGGCAGCTAACTCAACAGCTTTTCCATACAGATGAAACTGGTCTATTTTAGAGAAATAGAAAGAGGGAGAGAGAAAGAAAGAGAAGGAGAGAGACAGAGAGAGAGAGAGATGCCTGGTGGAAAAGTGCGTCAGCAAGAAGTGATGTCAGGTTATAAACCTTTGGGGGACCAAATCCCATTCACACTTACACCAGCTTAACATCTAACGTGTGACCGGCTCTACCAGCAAACGGATCCCTGAACCACTGTGGAGAAACCAAATACTTCCTCTGCGATGACCGTATAGTTAAAATTCAGCATTGGAAATGCATCACGCACACCCTGCCCCTGAGATCTGGATTCATTCGACTGGGGTGGAGCCCATTTCTAACAAGCTCCCCAAGGGATACTGAGGCAGATGGTTACAGACCACAGAGCCATTTGTCAATACCAGAGGAGTCCGAATCAAGAGCAGTACTCAGTCATTGCACACATTTCACAAACATTGCTGGGGAAAATGCAGGCTGAAACCAAAACACCACCCGCCAGAGCCCCGATTTAGCATTTGTTCCCACAGCACAGTCAGGGAAGTCAGCAGTAAATGAGTAACGTGTTACATAAGTTGCTTTTCTGTATGCAGAACCTTAATTCACCAACGAGAAGTTGAAATCATATAAAAAGCAACGGCCCACCCCCAAAACAAATGCTGGGAAAGTGAAGCCAGGATCTCCCCAGCCCCTTCTGGCAGCCAAAGATAATCCCGCCTCTGTGCTACAGACCCCACTGGCTCACCTCGAGCCACAAGGAACCGGATCCTCGGAGGAGGTGGGGAAATGTAGGGAGGAAGACAACATTCAGATCTCTGTATGGGCACGGACACCGGCTTCAATGAGGCTTTTCTCTGGTTGAAAATGTAAGTGGAGCCAGGTTTTACTTGACTACACCCCTGACCCCTTGCTGACAAGTTCTGGAACCATAGAACCCCTCTGTCTTGAGTCCAATCTAAGAACCCCAAACCACTTTCTGTCTTCAGTACTGATTCCCAATCTTTTCCTTTCCCCTGTTATCCTAAGACCTGAGATAGTAAGCTAGTTCTAACTAGAGTGTTAAAGGCTGACAGTGCCTGGAGAATTTATCAGTCCAGCGATCACAGAGGATGTGAACGTGGGCCTAGCAAAGCCGTGCCATGCGTATAATATACATGTTACTTCTTCTGCTGGGCTGGCCTCAGGAACCTTTAAAGGCTGACCTGGAGCCAGCCACTCTCATCTTACTGGGACAAGTCCCTACCTATCTTTTTATTGCTCCAAGCACCTAATGTGGTGACTAGCCCTTAGGAAGTGCTAAAAATAAAAAAAAATTAAATTTTTTTTAAAAAAGCAATGAACTGACTTAAACTGACATCTGATGTGAGCCTTAACTGCCGCCCCCATTTTGCCACAGAGCACGTTTTCAAACGCATTAGAGTCACCTGGGGTGCTTCTTAAAAACCCATCTTCTGGGCTCTGCCCCAGACTTTGTAAGTCAGTTTCTATGGGACCGTCATTGTTAACCAGGTGCCACATAATCGTGCACACATAAAATCTGAGAACCTCAGCCTTAACCTTACCGGGGAATCTCAAGGACACCAACACTATGCAATGTAATTAAGCCGAAAAGCCCTCGGAGAACACCCAAAACAGAACAAAACAGAGGTAGGTAGCTTGCTGCTCGCTATCCGAGTACACGCCCAAGTAGAGAACATTCAACGTTGGGGGAAAATGAGACGAGAAAGGTCTAGAGAAGCATCCCCGAGTGAAGACTGGGATTTAACAAGGCCCCGGGCTCATCCTCACCTTCCCCCGCCTGGCTGTGGGGTACCGTGCCCCAGTGGCAGATCATGAACCAGGGGGCACCAACAAGGCCCAAAGACGGAGAGCACATGGCTAGGAGCTTGCCCCACTTTGGAAAGTCACATGGAATGAGACGTGCACCTACGCTTCTCCTCCGGTTTGCTTCTCTGTTTCACCCCCCAGGCGGGTGGCTACAGTCAGCAAACTGTCCCCCCTCGCGCTTCTCCTGCCACTCTTGGGGCAGCCACTCTCCGAGCAGGGCAGAGGACGGCCACCAGCCAGGGTGCGGGGCATCACGCCCACAATCCTTGCATCCACACAAGGAGCCTCAGAAACTCCCCCCAGCAGCCGTCCTCCCCAAGACAGGGAATTCCTCCGCCCCGGGCAGCTGTCAGGGGAACGTCAAACATGGATGTTTATGCCAGGCCTCATTTACACAAGCCCACTCCTCCCCGAGAGAATGAATTCTTAAAACAAACAGCTTTTACATATGTTAGCAGGCAGAGTCATGTGAGCATCAGGGATCCCCAGACGGGAACGTGAGTCAATCTGGGGCAGACACTGCTAAATAAATCCTGTTTGGGTGAAATTCCTCTCTCTGGAGAAAGAGGAACCTCAAAGCAGATCGCTCAGATTCCCCAGCAAGACTCCCTGAAGACACCCCCGCTCACCGTGGCGGGGGCAGGCCCTGAGCACAGTGCACTCTGCCATGCCACCGTGTTCCTGTGCGTTTGCCTCCGTCACGCCCCCTCCTGGGAGCCCTGCCAGCCTGTCCCACCTGCGCCCCACACCCCTACGCCCACACACACTCTGGTTCCGCCAGGGTGTCAGATGTCCCTTCGCTGTTGGGCACGGGTCGTCCACACTCATCCCGAGGCTTAGGGTTCTGGCAGCTGAAGAGAAAAACACCACCAGCCAGACCACGGGGTATCTGAGAACGAGGGGGTGCACGCAACCTGTACAGACGGCTAACCCGGGAGATCCGGGCTGCTAAGGCCCCGTCAAGGAGTGATTTCACTACTAAGGAAATGTCAGGCTTGGGAGTTTTAGTTACCTGGGTCATTGCCTCCCCTTTCCTTAACCTTACCTGTGGGCACTTGGTAAAAGGGAGGAATTCTGTAACCTTTGCTGGGTTGCTTCCAGGGTGGAGAAGAAGGTGCAAACCCAAAGAACAGGCAGAGGGTGGGGACAGGGCACCATTCAGGACCTCTGCAGACATGGGGCCAGACCCCCCAGGCCAGCAACAGAGGAGGCTCAAGAGGCTCCAGCTTAAGAACGGGTTTGGAGAATTTCAGGTCCAGACTGGGTCTGAGAAGAGGGACAGACCCCGCCTGGGGCTCAATGAGACTGAAGCATGTTCTTCCCTGGGAAGAAAGCATGTCCTCTGGGGACAGGAGTCTCGGGTCTGGGCAGGTGACATGACGACTTAGAGCTGCCCTCACAACAGGGGCTCAGGAGTGGTTCCCATGGCCCCGGGTGTGTTCCAGCAGTCAGGAATTTTCAGCCCATTACAGGCCTTGGCTGGAGCTTCAGTGGCTTGGCCTCCCCGCCCCCCTCTGTGCCTGGGTGTCGGTAAGCAACCTGGGCCTACGACCAAGGCCACATGGCCCTCGGTGAGAGAGATGGAAGGGGAATTACTACCTAGCTAAAGGTCAGGGGTGTTGGGGTGGAGGTCGATGGGCGGGGGGGGGCCTTACATTGCTCCCTGGGCTGCACGAAAAGCCTCAAACAGAGGAGGGAAAGGCAAGCCACATACCAAGCCCGTTCTCTGCCAATGCCGCGTGGTTGACGCCACATTCCGCCAGCTCCTGCTCTCCCACGTCATTCAAATCCAAGCCAGGTGGGTGGGACCCATTTCCAAAGTGCCTCTCGTCCTTCTCAGAGCCGGCATCCCCATTCTCCATGCCATTCTGAGCCTTTTTCAGCGGCATTATCTGCAAACCGCTGGGGGTAGTCCTGTAAGACACCGTCTTGGTGGCCCTGTCGCCTCCCACGGAGGGCTTGGCTGAATAGCCTTTTTTTGGCTTGGACAGGGAAGGGTTGATTCGCTTCCGTTTATGGGAAGTCCCTTTGCTCTTCCCAGATTCTGAAGGTCTGTGGGAGAGTTTCTCCACCGACGGGCCCCGGCCGTCACGCAGGAGCTTGGAGGCGCTGGCCTGCTTCCCTGACTTGATCCGTTTGTCCTTGGACACGTGCAGCCCGTTGAATTCGTCGATAAACTCCTCACAGTGCAACAGGTGGTGCTCTGGCTCCCACGTGTCTTCTGTGCTTCCGTAGCCTTTCCATCGGATAAGATACTCCCATTTCCCCTTCTTGTTCTTCCTCTTGTCTACAATCCTTTCGACCTGGGACACAAGACAAGAAAGTGAACAAAGAGAGGAAAGAAAGCAGAGAGGAGAGAAATTGGTCCCGGGGAACAAGAGGACAAAGCCCACACTCACCACAGAAGCACCTGCCCAACCCCGGGGGCGAGCCGAGCGACACTGGGAAGCTGACACTTCCCAGGGGTGCTCAAGAAGGCTGGCTTATTTTAGGGCACCACTGAATGGAACCAGAGGCACTCGGCTGTGTGATGCCATGTCCGGCTGGTGGCATCTGCCTGTCCATCCGGGGTTTACTCTTGCTTGAAATCACAATGCGAGCTTTCACTGAAGTTCTTTATTCATTTCATTGCACCAAAGTAAAATCAGACATTTAAAGACCAATTTGGTGTGGCTTTTTCGCCCTTACTTACGGTAAGTAGCATTTATGAAGCACTTACATGGTAGGCACTATGCTAAATGTACCCTTATTTGTAATAATACGAATGCTTAGTCACACTCATTGGCCAGGTACTAAACGCCGGGCACGGATGGTCCCATTTCATTTTCCCCTGACGACAATCCAGGGAAACAGGTGTTCCTTCTATCCCCAGTCTACACGGAGGAAATGAGGCTTCGGGGAGATTAGGTCACCCAACCGAGTTCCAAGCTGATAAGGGCAGAGCTGGGATTTGAACCACTCTTACCCCCCACTTATTTTCTTAATCACAAGGCCATGTCAACTTTCTCAACTACAAAAATCTTCCTTACTGCCCAAAACTGATTTGAATCGACAAAGCCCAGTATCCCTCCCTGCCCCCACCCCCAGTAAGCTCCCTCAGCCTCCAGAGCAGGGCTAAGAGCGGAGACCTAAATCTCTATCTGTTGGTGTCTAAAGCCATGTGCCACTGTCTACATACCTTCAAAGGTACAAAAATCTGCCCAGTTTCCAAGGATTCTCAAGGGAGAGTACACGTAGAAAAATGCCAGTCCTAATGTTAATACCTGGTCAGTCAAGGGGAAGATTTCGACTTTGCACTAGACGTGAAATTCTTTAAATTAAAAAAAAAAAAAAAGGACAGAAAATTCCCAAAGCTCTACCCACCGAAAAGCTAAATTTCGATGAAAACGTAAAACACCTACATTCAAAAGTTCATTACATTTCAATATCAACACAATGGAATTCTGACCCAAAGAAATTAATGAACGAGGAATATGCCCTTGAAACTCATGAGTAGAAAAATAAGGTGAGAAAGAAGAAATGAATACAGGTTTAACTGATCATTTTCAAGATGAATACCAAGTGCATGGGGGTTCACTACAGGACTGTTATGTGTACATGTCTGAATTTTTATGATCAAAATTTTTCCACAATAAAAAGTAAAAAAAAAAAAAGTTGAAAAGTGAGATTGTTTCCCAATGGTTGATGTACAACAGAGGCTATGGAAAATAATTAAATGATTTTCACTGCTTTGTACTTAATAAATATGCAAATGCCTAGGCCATACTGCCTCTTCATAACACTGCTTCTTCAGAGACAATTTAAATGGTTTCCTTAATTGATTTATCTACAATCAAATTGGCCTATTTCTATTAAAATTCCCTTCCTTACAGAATGCTCTGTGAACATCTGTTTTAGATTTATTACATAATTTTCAGATGTATCACACAAACTCTATAACAGTTTAAAAACGTAAAACCATGCCAAACTAATGCAGCCTCCCAATCTCTGGATCGAGGAAGGGGCTAGCTGAGTTGTCACTTGTAATGATGTTTCAGAAAGTCCGGAGTCTCCTCTTTCTGGAAGAGCCTGCAGCCGTGCACATTTGGAGGTCTTTGAAGGGAAAAACACTCTGCGGGTTTAGAGAGAGAGGAAGGTGAACAGTACCCTGGCCCTGCCCGGAACAGCAGCATTCTCAGGAACACCAACCTAGGAGTATCAGAAGGAAGCCCAGATATTTCTAAGGAGCTAAGGGGTTTGTGTTGGCATGGAGGTCTCCAGCTTCAGAAAGCATATGGAGAAATTTATTTCCCAAGATGAAGCAGAAAACCATGTTAGACAAACAGCCAACACAAAGGGTAGGTGGGCAGGTGGATGGATGGAGGGATGGATGGATGGAAAAATGCATGGCTGAGGGACGGACAGACACATGGGTGGAGAGTGGGATTGTGGGAGGAATGGAAGGATGGATAAATGGACAGATGGCTGGATTCATGTGTGCAAGGGAGCACAAAGATGTGAGTTCAGAAATGGATGGGCGGACGGACGGATAGCAGCGCTCACTTATCAAAACAGACCTAGTATAAGACCTAGTATAAGGCTATGGAACAAGCCTATCTGGTTTAAATCTCCTGGTAAGCCTTTTATTATGTGTTCTTGAGCAAGTTAAACCTCTTTAGGCCTCATATGATTCATCAAGCAAGGAGGAAATGACAGCACCTACTTCACAGGGTGGTTGCGGAGAATATATAAATAAGTAGTTTTTCATTCCGTAGTAAAGGTCACTTAATCCTGCCTATCCTCCTGTGAATACAACCTTCGGTGGTATCCAGAGATAGAATGTTTCTCCACCCTGCAGAATATGACCCCCTAAGGATAATCAACTCCTCCCTGGGAAGGAGAGTCGACCTACTTACATAAGTCCTTCTAAGTATCGGAGATCGCTATGCGGAGCAGCCTTACTCAAGAAGCCTGGGGAGTCAGCAAGGGCACAGTGTCCACACAGCTACTAAGGGCCACGCTGCGGGTGGGGGGCTTGGTTTCTTCCCTCCTAGTTACTGGAGGAATGAGACACAAATGGGAAACCGAAGGGCCACTGCCACCACCTCTGGTCTCATGCACAAAGCCACTGGGTAGTCTGACAGCCAATTCTACTTAAATTAAGTAGTAAATTAGTAGTAAATTAACCCAATACCAACAACAAATAGTATTTTAAAAAAATATTTTCTTTATTTATCTAGAGAGAGTGTGTGTGTGCATGTGAGCAGGGGGAAAGGCAGGGGGAGAAGGAGAGAATCTCAAGCAGACTCCACATTGAGCATGGAGCCCAGTGCAGGTCTCAATCTTACCACCCTGAGACCATGACTTGAGCTGAAACCAAGAGTTGGATGCCTAACCTACTGAGCCACCCCGGTGCCCCCCACAACAAATAATATTAACAGGACCATCCCTAATAGCCTGATGTGTAGGGGGAAACAATGGGCTCTGCCACTTTCTGTCCACAAGACCCTGGGCAAGTTGCCCAATTTCTCTGGGCCTTAGTCTCCCCGTCTGTAAAATAGGTTCACAAAGCCTATTTCTTTCATGTTCACAAAATGAACTGCTTTTACTGAAAGACCAAAATGCTCACAAGGAGCTCAGAAGAAAGTTGGCTCTGAATTTCCCATCATACTTGGAATCTGCAATCTCCTGGGACCTAATTTCCTTCTTTACATCCCTATATAGGTTTTCTGACCCTCTTTTCCTCTTCTTCTCAGGAGACTCTCAAACAGAACCAGAATTCTAATTTGTACTGGTGATAACAAAAGCCCACGTTATTTAGGACATGGTCTTCCTAAGATTGCAACATTCTCTGTCTGGGAAATCCTTTCTTCCCCTCAAGCTCCCCCAGCCTCCTCAGCTGTCCCCTAACACCTCACACCTCCTGAAAACACAGACCCGGGCCTCCAGCTTCTGGTGGTCCCATCCTGTGCCCTCTCCCACCTCACCAGCACAAGGCCTCCTGCACCACCTGAAGCCCAGTCCCTCCAAATGGAGACCATCATCAATTCCCTCCCCTTGTCATTACTGACAAACACATGAATGATATTAAAAACTCGTGGGCTCACACACACCCACCAGGTCCTTTCTCTCAAAGATAAGCAATCTGAGACCTTGAACTGTTTCTCAGAGTTCAGCCAAATCATTAATTAACATTTACTCCCTGTGATCCCAGCCAGCATGAGACACTCTCCTACGGCAGGCGGGGACAGGGAGTTTCCAATGCAATTATTACCAGCACCGCCATGACGAGCGGATGGCTGTCTCATTAGGAACAGTAATGATGATAATCACCTTTACTGGTACATGCTGTCCCAGGAACTGTGCTGCGCGCTCGTAAGTTTTGAGACTTCACCTTCATACCCAGGCTGGCAGCTGGGCATGACCCTCACCATTGGACATGGGAGAAAGTTGAGGCTCAGAGAAGGTAGGTGACTTTCTCTAGATCACAGAGTCAGTAGGCAGTGAGCCTACTTGTAAGAGTCCTCAGCCTGAGTCCTCAGCCCCTGGGCCACACCTCACCAGTAGGAGGCCATAGGGCTGGGGGGGGGGGCACACTCCTTAAATGAGCCAGCATGCAGTAACGTGTGAAAACAAATGACAGTGAAAAGAATGTAAGACAGGAAACAGTGATGGAGGGAACGGGGCTACTCCAGGTCAGACAGGCAGGAAAGGCTCCTGTGAGAAAGAACAAGTTAAGCTAACACCAAATAGGGCCTTCAGAGGGGGAAAAAATTTGAACCAGGACAAGACCTTCCAAGTAGAGTGAGGTCACTCCCCACCTTCCTCTTCAGCCTTCACTAGCAGGCAGGTCAAATGGATGTGATACCTACAGACTGACTACATATTATGTACACAGACTCATCCAGTCTTCAAAATAACCCAAGGAGGCAGGTCATTTTATTCTCTCCCTCTTTTAACAGAGGATAAAACTGACGCACTCGGAATTTAAGGCCCTTGGCTAAGGCCCCACCTCCGACAATCAGAGGAGAGCGAAGACTTGGCCCAAAGCATCTTGGCTCCAAAGCCCATGCTTTCCATGAGTGCATTTCACCCACTATCCACTCGTGCCCCGTGGGCCCAACCTGGCCGAGGACCCACCCTGACAGCGTATCCACAGTTTCAGACACTTGCCCTCAGCACGGCCAAGGTCACAGAAGACCTAAAGCACCGATACATGGCTTAGGAGTAGCCTCTTGGGCCTGACTCTCCTAGCTTGCCATGGGGGCTTCCCTCCCCTTCTGCTCCAATTCTCCATTGGTTCAAATGGAAACAGACTAAGCATCAATCATACTCCAGCTTCCCACCAAACAAGAACAGTATATGAAATTACAGTAGCTCAGAAACCCAGGGTTACCAAAGGTTTTCCAGACTCTTGAAGGAATGCCTCCCACGCCAGATGCGACTGGAATGATAAACTTAGTGTTACGAAGACATGACTTTCCTCTGAATGCCAGGAGCAAGAGCAAGAGAGAATAAAGGAAGAGGCCCAGGCCTGCTGTGTGCCCACACATACATCAGAGCAGCCATCCACAGACATCCCCAGATTCTGGACCTCATGCCCCACCCCTACAAGGACCTCTCTGTCTGTATCCTTTCAACATCCTGGGACAACTTCCTTGGGCATAGAAAGGCAAAGGAGCCCCATTATTACAACTCAGGGTATGAGGTCCTTGGCAAGAATAAAGATAGGACGAGTCCGGGAAGCAACTAGGTATGGGATGTTTTAGGTCGGGAAGACTGATTGTTTCAGATTATCTCATCCAAGAAGGCAGTATAAACAGACAGCATTTCCCACTCAGTCCAGCAAAACTACACTAGAGAAATAGCTGATGGACCAAGAAATTCGGCTCAGAGTCATGTAATTTAACTAGTCTCCAGGTGAGTCTGGGGGGGGGACTCAGTAACATCCAAGTGATGAGGGACCAAGAGAAATTCCCTCACCCCTCAACTGGAAAACACTGAACCAGACAGACCTCTCTTTGATCAAGAACATGCAGGCAAAACCTGGCAACAACATTAGTCACAGACACATTCATGAGAATTTCTAAATCGTATCAGAACTTGATCATCACTAAAGGTTCTCAGTAAAATCGTAATGAGGAAAAGCACTACTGCATTTTTACATAGGGTTTGTGTCGTGTTTTCAAAGGTGGCAGAAAATATGAACTCTGTTTTTAGAAGAGAGAGAAGGAAAGGTAAATGATGAAATGAAACCAATAGGCTGAGTAGGAGACGGAAATGAAAGGCTCATTTACATAAGAAAGGATGTAAGGAAAAAAAGAAAAATACAAGCAAAGAAATAAAATTCCCATCAGAACAAGGAAAGGACAGAATCAACACCAACACGCAGAAAATCAAATCCCTGAGGGAGACAAGGCACTTGAAAAGCTTTCCAAGGACACAGTGATTCTTTAAGAAAACCTTATGGAACATGAGAAACAGACATCCAGGACGGTCAGCAGAGATCTAAGCAAGGTTAGTCTGGTGGGGGGAAAAAAACAAAATGGGGCAAGAACATGAATAATGCCTACTAGGAGAAATCTCTATATCTTAAGTCTGTACGTCAAGGAAGGAGCTAAGTGATGGGGGAGGCAGAGGTTGAGAATAAATTGACTTAATTCCTTTATTCATATTCTTAAAAAGCTTCTTTTAAAAGACTTTATTTATTTATTTGTTTGTTTGTTTGTTTATTTATTTATTTATTTATTTGAGAGAGATCATGAGTTGAGGGGAAGGGCAGAGGGAGAAGCAGACCCCTCGTTGAGCTGGAGCCCAATGTGGGGCTCAATCCCAGGACCCTGAGATCATGAACTGAGCTGAAGGCAGACACTTAAACAACTGAACCACCCACGTACCCTACAAAACTTCTTAATTTCAAAAAATTGAACTCCCTGCTCTCACACCCCAACTCTCCTCTATCCAAAACGGTTGGGAAAAAAAAAAATCAGGTTTACTTCAGAGAACATTAAAACACCAGAATAAAAATTGAAAAAAATAAATATTGTAAACTTAGGAATTCTAAAACCAGTGAAGTGGGCCTTCAGATGTAAAGGAAGGGGGAAGATATCTCATGTGTTAAGGAACAAAATACATATAACCACCCATTTAAAAATGACCTCGAGGATCCTGCAGTGCCAGAAAATAAGAAAGTATTTAAAAATTAAATAAATAAGCTTTGGGGCGCCTGGGTGGCTCAGTGGGTTAAGCCGCTGCCTTCAGCTCAGGTCATGATCTCGGGGTCCTGGGATCGAGTCCCACATCGGGCTCTCTGCTCAGCGGAGAGCCTGCTTCCCTTCCTCTCTCTCTGCCTGCCTCTCTTGTGATTTCTCTCTGTCAAATAAATAAATCTTTAAAAAAAATTAAATAAATAAGCTTTGAATGATGGGAGAATGCCAAAAGGAATACAACTGAAAGAGCTCCCAGTGGCCAAAGCTAGAACAATTTGAATAAGAAAATAAATCGTGATAGTACTACATTTATAACCCAAAGAGTAAAATAAATATCCATGAGTTCATTGATATAAATAAATGAATTACTTATCAGAAGTTGCCTGCAGGCCAAATCTGGCCCAAGGCCTGTTTTTAAAAATAAAGATATCTCGGAACATACCCATGCCCATTCATTTATGTATTATCTATGGGTGTTCCAAACCACTAAAGTGTAACAGAGACTATAAGACCCATAAGGTTTAAAATGTTACAGACCCATCAGGTCTAAAAAGCTATCTGGCTTATTAGAGAAAAAGTCTGCTGACTCTGGAATAAATAAACAAATAGGGTAGAAAAGACCAATATTCCTTGCAGAAGAATTCCAAATAATCGGTGTAAAAAGAATAAGGCAAACAGGAAAATCCCTACTGGAATACCACAGAAATAACTGCTGCAGTCAAGATCCACAGACAGATTGTAAAATTAGTGGATAAAACTTTAAAAAGAAATGGATACTTGTATAGCATCAAAGTATCCCCCTAATATACTTATTAACTACCATGGTAATTTTAACAGATGCCCATGAATTGATACCCCTCCTTTAGGGGATGGAGCTTAATTCCTCTACCCTTGAGTGACAGGACTCAAGAACTTCTAATGAGTAGAGTATATGAAGGGACAAACAGTAGCTGTACAGTGGAGAGACCTGGCAAACCAGTGCTCAAGGTTATCTCACCCATGATAAAACATGTCGGTGCCATGCATACTCCAACACACTTCACTTAGAAGCGCACTTTCCTCTGCGGTATAATGCCTCAAACCCATTACCTCTTGAGGCAACATCAGACAAACTCAGACTGAGAATCTAGAATGCAAAAACATCTGACCAGTCATTTAGAAGTGTCGAGGTCATGTAAGGAAAGCAAAGATGGGGATACTGTCTGGGATTAGAGGGGCAATGAG
This sequence comes from Meles meles, assembly GCF_922984935.1. NCBI lineage: Eukaryota > Metazoa > Chordata > Mammalia > Carnivora > Mustelidae > Meles > Meles meles. The sequence goes on along the minus strand of NC_060084.1, from coordinate 7,166,797 downwards.
AAAGTCATGACCAGATGCTGGACCAGATCCTGCAAAGGACATTCACAAAATACTGGTGAAATCCTGGTGAAGTCCACAGTTTAGTTCATAATGCAGCACCAATGTTAATTTCTTAGTTTTGATAGATGTATATGATGTAAAATGTAAATAACTGTGAAAACTGGTTAAGGGGTATATGGGAACTCTGTGTACTATCTCCATAATTCTAAAAATCTAATACTATTCCAAATGGCTGTTTTTAGATTTTATTTATTTATTTGACAGAGAAAAAGAGAGAGAGCGTGCACAACCCGGGAGGAGAGGGCATGGGGGAGGGAGAAGCAGACTCCCTGTTGAGCAGGGAGCCCACCTCAGGGCTTGATCCCCAGGACTCTGAGATCACAATGAGATCACAACCTGAGCTGAAAGCAGACACTCAGCTGACTGAGTCACCCAGGCGCCCCTCCAAATGGTTTTTTTAATTTTTATTTTTAAAATATAAGTGTAATATCTAGTATACACAATTGTACACTAAAACTAAAAAAAAACTTCTGAATATTAACAACAATCATAAACCCTAAAATTTTAAGCATTCATCATTTATTTGTTTAGTGATAGAAATTAAAATAATAGGGGCTCCAGGGTGGCTCAGTGGATTAAGCCACTGCCTTCGGCTCAGGTCATGATCTCAGGGTCCTGGGATCGAGCCCCGCATCGGGCTCTCTGCTCAGTGGGGAGCCTGCTTGCCTCTCTCTCTCTCTCTGCCTATCTCTCTGCCTACTTGTGATCTTTCTCTGTCAAACAAATAAATAAAATCTTTAAAAAAAAAGAAGATGAAAGAAATTAAAATAGTAAGCAAAGATAAGGGCACATGGATGGCTCAGTTAGTTGGGTGACCAACTCTTGATTTCAGCTCAGGTCACAATCTTGAGGTCATGGGATAGAGAACTGCAACAGACTCCACATGGCTGGGGATCTGCTTGGGCTTCTCTCCCTCCCTGTCCCACTGCCCCTCCCCCGACTCATGCACATGCACACACTCTCACTTCTGAAATGAATGGATGAATCTTTTTTTTTAATTTGTTTATTTACAGCATAACAGTGTTCATTGTTTTGGCATCACACCCAGTGCTCCATGCAGTATGTGCCCTCCCTATGGATGAATCTTAAAAAAAAAAAAGTAAGCAAAGATACATCAGGCAGTACCAAATTTTGTACAGAGCATCAATGTAAAATTGAGGAGCAAAATGCATTAAATAGAAGAGGGAGATTTTCTCCATTAAAAATACTCACTAAATAGATAATAGGCATGAACTTTTCTGCAGCAAATAACAGATCAAAAAAATTATTAAAAAATCCAACAGAAATTGATAGAAACTATTTGAACTGAAGACTTAAACTCAATATTTTCAGACATGGGAGATAAAGCAAATGGAAAACAGGGATAGAAGAAATACGAATAATATAAATATGATGGTCATTCTAGTAAATGTTGCAGGTATTTGTATAAAAAGAAACCTTTAACTTCATAATTTGTAGATAAAATAAAATCTACAAAATTTATAGAAAACCACTTTCAGAACACTTATAAAAATTGATTACATACTAAAATATCAGAGAAAACTAATAAATGCTAAAAAGAAAATGCTATATATAGACTACATTCTCCAAAGACAATGCTATAATACTAGATGAAAGCACAATTTAAAAATAAATCCCAACTAATATCATAAATGAAAAAAACCCTCAGGACCATCAGACAAAGACCTAAGAAAATTTATAATAATGATTTTTTCAAAGTAAAAACTAAGTACACACATATTATCAAAGTATTGGGATGAAGGGAGGGAGGGAGGGAAGGAGGAAGAAAGGAAGGAAAGAGTTCAATATTAACTCTGACTAATCAGTAAAAGAAAAAATCACTCTAGGGAAGTAAGAGGAAAGAATAAATATCAAAGTAGAAATTAACAAACTAGAAAACACACAAAAGCTGAAACTACTAACATTCAAAAAACTAAAATAAAGGGCAAAATGGCAGAGTAGGAAGTTCCAAAAACCTGTGTCTCCAAAGAAACACTGAAAAACTGATCCAAAATAGTCAGAATCAACCCTTTAAGAATTCTGGAAAACAAAGTTTACAGCAACCACACAAACACTGAATCAAAAAAACACAACTTAAAAATAGTAGGAAAGCAGGGGGTGCATGTGTGGCTCAGTGGGTTGAGCTTCTGACTTCAGCTCGGATCATGATCTTGGGGTCCTGGAATCGAGTCCCGCATCGGGATCTCTGCTCAGCAGGGAGCCTGCTTCCTCCTCTCTCTCTCTCTCTCGGCCTGCCTCTCTGCCTACTTCTGATCTCTCTCTGTCAAATAAATTAAGAAAAAATAGTAGGAAAGCTTTGCAACACTTTTGCTTGCCCTTGGCCCTCCCATTCCCCAGCTCATCAGCAGTCTTGAATATGGTAATATGGCAGCCCATATTCCCAGTGTAGGACCATGGTCCTTGGTTCTTGAGAGAGCAGAACAGACCTTATCCTCAAAGAACTGTGTTTGTTCTAACCAGTCTATGGGTTATCTAAAAAGACAGACACAAGCAGTTACTTTTGTTTTGTTATTCCTGAAACATGGGATGGAAAAATGGCTATGGAGAGTCATTCTTTCAAAACAATGTAAGGCAAATGAACAACCTGCTGCCAACTGGGGCAAAAGGGTATCACCGAGAAAAACAATAGATGCACAGAAAGCCTGGGAGGAAAAGTGAGAGAGCTTCTTCAGAAAATTAAAACATTCAAAAATGCCCATGTATACTGGAAATTTAAAATCAAAGCACTTGCCCAGGGCAGAATGCATGCTGGGGAAAGACTTGGGACAGCCTTATACTTTTCACTTCTGGCTGATCTCTAGGCTTAGTGCAAGGACCAGTGAATGGCCTGGCTGAGCAGTGAAGGAATGTCCCAACAGAGTCAATCTAGGAGAATCAGTCTTTCTCTCCTTCATTCTTTCTCTTTCTGTCTTTCTTCTTTCTTTCGTGCTTTCTTTCTCTTCATTTTTATTTCTCCTGGAATACAAGGAAATCTGCCACAACTAGCTTAACGTAAGCTAAAGGAACAGAAACTTCATAAACCACACATGACTACAAATACAGAATTTACAAAAAGAGCTCAGAGAGGTCTCTAAACAAACAGTAACAACTTACAAGAAGAAACAAAAGAAACCCTGAGAAGGGGGAGGAATCTGATTTCCAGAGTTACCTACATTCAAACTGCCCAATTTTCAACAAAAAGCTATGAAACATTAAAATAAACAGGAAAGGGTCACCTGGGTGTCTCAGTTAGTTAACTGGCTGCCTTTGGCTCATGTCATGATCCCAGGGTCCTGGAATCAAGCCACACATTATGCTCCCTTATCAGCAGGTAATTTGCTTCTCCCTCTCCCTCTGACCCTTCCCCATCATGTGGTCTCTCTCTCTCTCTCTCTCTCTTTCTTGCTCTGCTCTTTCAAATAAACAAAATCTTTTAAAAAATAAAAACAAAAATAAAGCAGGAAATGTGACCCATTAACAGAAGAAATTAACAGACTATCACTGAGAAAGGACAGACATTGGACTTGGTAGACAAAGGCTTCAAATCAACTGTCTTAAATATGCTCAAGGAAGTAGAGGAAAACAAGGACACAGAGGTAAAGCCAGGGTAACAATGTCTCAACAAATAAAAAAACATCAACAGAGACTTTAGGAATCATAAAAAGGAACCAAACAGAAATTTGAGATCTGAAAAGTATATTAACTTAAATGAAAATGTCACCAGAGAGTTTTAGTAGAAGATTTAAGCAGGCAGAAGGAAGAATCAGTCAACTTGAAGACAGCTCAACTGAAATTATCCAGTCTGAGCAAAAAGAAAAAAATAAGGAAAAATAAAATAAACACAACCCAAGAGATCTGTAAAACTCCATCAAAGTTAACAACATATAAACAATGGGTGTTCTAGAAAGAGAGGAGGAAAGGGGGCAGAAAGAATATTTGAAGAATAAGAGCAAAAACTCCAAATTTTATGATATGTAAGTCTATACATTAAAGAAGTTCAACAAATTCCAAGTAGGATAATCTCAAAGAGATATACAAGAGACACATTATAATTAGATAGTTCAAAGACAAATCCAAAGAGAGAAACTTAAAGGCAGCAAGAGAGAAACACCTCATGTCCAAGAAATCCTCAATAAGATTAAGAGTCAGTTTCTCTTCAGGAATGATGGAGGCCAGAGGACAGTAGAATCACATTAAAATGCTGAAAGAAAAAGCTGTCAACCAAGAATTTTACATTTGACAAAACTACCCTCCAAAAATGAAAGAAAAATTATGATATCCCCAGATAAACAAAAACTAAGGTAATAATATCACTAGTAGACTTGCCCTAAAAGATATGCTAACAGGAGTCCTTTAGGCTAAAATTAAAAGATAACAGACAATAAATTGAAGCCATATGAAGAAATAGCAAACTGTAGAAAACCAATAAGTAGATATAAAATCCAGAATTACTGTATTTTTCATTTGCAACTTTTTGTTTCCTATATGACTTAAGATAAATGCACTGAGCAATAATTATATATGTATGTTAATGGGTATACTATATAAAGATGTAATTAGTGATAATAAAAACAGTGGGAAGGAGCTGTATATAAGCAGAGTTTTTCTATGATATTGAAGCTACACTGATATTGAAGCTTAGTATGTTAATGGTAAATCCCATAGTACCACTAAGAAAATACCTTTAAAAATATACAGTAAAGGAAAAGACAAAGAAATCAAAACAGTATATTACAATAACTGATCCTTGAGACAAGGGAATAAAATAGATGAATTACTGATTAATCTCACTGAAGAAGAAATAGAGTAAATACAAATAAAATGAATGAAACGGAAATGAAAACAATATAACAAATGTAAATTAAATTCATGCAATACTATGTATTCTAACATGCTGAAAAGTTTGGAATATGAAGTGAAATGCATATTATAAAATAATATGTGCATTAGCAAAAATGATTCAGAAGAAACTGACATTGGAAAGAAACAGATACAGTTACTAAAATTAAATATCTAAACAGAACAATAACTACAGGAAAAAAATGAGTAGTCACTAAACAAATTCCTAAGAAAAGGTTCTAATTTAAATTAGTCTACCCAAGAATCTTTCAGATATTTAAGACATCGGTAGTTCCAATAGTAACAGATATTATTTTAGTGCATTGAGAAAAAAACGGAAAGCTTCCAAAATCTACTGAACAAATTTACTCTTTCCTTTGTGAAAAGTCTTGAAAATGATAGCATAACAATAAAAATCTATATAACAATCCCACTGATCAATAGAATACAAATATCTTAAATGGAACTAGAAAACAGAAAGAAATAAAGTGTTTAAAGAATAAAATATCGTGAAGTTACAGATGGTAGAATTTTAAAAGTACTAAGTTTCATATTAATTGGTAAAAGAAGGAAAAATGACATGCTCTTAATAAATGTATTAACTCAATTTCCCAAATTATAAATTTATTCCAGACCACTCCCCCAACAAAAAAATGACTAAAAACATATATGACAAAGAACAGCTATATTAAATTAGTAGTTTGCCTCAATGTTAATTGTAAAATCTAATAGGTACTCCCACTAAAGTCAAGATCAAAACAAAGGAGCACCTGGGTGGCTCAGTGGGTTAACCCGCTGCCTTCGGCTCTGGTCATGATCTCAGGGTCCTAGGATCGAGTCCCGCATCGGGCTCTCTGCTCAGCAGGGGAGCCTGCTTCTCTCTCTCTCTCTCTCTCTCTCTCTCTCTGCCTGCCTCTCTGCCTACTTGTGGTCTCTCTCTGTCAAATAAATAAATAAAATCTTTAAAAAAAATATCAAAACAAAGATATATACAATGTTTTCATTATTAAGCTATTTGGGTGAAAAGAACAGCACAAGAAAATATTAAATAGGAAAAGGAGATGTGAATTTAGAAAAAAAGGGTCAAATTATCATGATCTGTAGATAATATGATTACACACCTTCTACCTCTAGAAAATGTGAGATAGTAGAAAAAATTTGACTTGACCAGAACTGAAAAGGTTTAGCAAATGATTAAGTATAAAATAAATATTAATAATTCACTTTCAACTTTGTTCCAGAAGGAAACTATACATTCTCTTCAAATATGCATTAATTACTCACAAAAACAAGTATATATTATCCTGTAAGGCAAATCTCAATATACTAGAAAAACAGAACAGAAATCACACAGTCCATAATTTCTAATTTGTTCTAATAAAATTCTGAATCAACAACAAAAAAAATGACAGAAGAATAATCAATGGTCTGGCTTCTAATTTCTACTCAAAATGTGGAACTGGAAAAAAGCACCACTCCCTGCTTCACAACAGCAAAGATCCAGACAAACCTATGTTCTTGACTGGTCTAGAACTCATCAGAGAGCGGATATTGAGAAAAAAAACCAACTAGCTCAAAGTCTCAGATGCTAGTAGAGAGATAATGAAGATGGTACCTTAAGTGGGCGCTTCTGGACACCAGCTCTAATGGAGAAGGTGAAAAATGCAAGATCAGATGAGAAAATTCAGTGGAGTTAAAGAAACTATTAAAAAATAATCAAATAAAAGTGCAAGAAATCAAGATTATAATAAAAGAGATGAGGATTACAGTTGATAGAGTGACTGGCAGGCTCAACATACCTAAGGGGGAAAAATCAGAAAATGTGAAAGTAGATCTATAGAAATTAGCCAAATTGAAAGACAAATTTAAAAAGTAGGGAGAAAAAAGGGTATGTAAGATCTGTAGAATGAAACCAAATACTCTAATATGTATATCATTGGAATCTCAGAGGGAGAAGAAAGGGAAAATGGGCAGAAGAAATATTTGAAATATGAGTATCCAAAAAGGTTCAAAATTAATGATAGTACCAAACCACTAACGCAGAGTTCAGAAAACACAGAGCAGGATAAATGCTCATCCCACAAAAGAACACAGTATAATACAATATACCAAGTAATATGATATTGAAACTGCAGAAAACGAAATAGCAGAAAATCTTGCCATCAGAGAAAAAGGAGACATTTCATAGCAAAAAACAAAAATAAGAATTATATCTGACTTCTTACCAAAAACCATGTGTGACAGAACACAAAGAAATAGTATCTTCAAAGTGATTTAAAAAAATTGTCAATCAACAACTTGGTATCCAGCAAATATATCTTTCATAAGAAAAAGAAAGATTTCAGATAGAAAATAAGAGACTTCATCACCAGCACACCTACTCTACATAGAATGTTGAAGAAGTTCTTCAGATAAAGAAATAGGACACCAAACAGAAACTTGGATTTACACAAAGAAATAACACAGAGAGTGGGATAAATGAAGGTAAAAATAAAAATTTTTCATTGTCTTGAATTGCTCTAAAGTTAAATGAGTGTCTTAAGTAAAAAGAGCAGGAATGTACTGTGTGTTCCTGGCGAATGTTAAAGTAACGTGTTAGATAAGCGTAAGACACAAGGGGGAGGGAAATGGGAATATAGTATCACAAGATCATCAAACTACATGCGAAACAGTAAGTTACATGTAGGTAAACTGGGTGAAGATATATCATGTAAGCTTTAGGGCAATTACCTTAAAAAATAAACAGGAGGTATAAATAACTGTGAAGATTGAAAAGCATCATGAAAAATGTTAAGCTTTAAAAAAATTTTTAACTCACAATAGTGCAAAAAAATTGAAACAAAGAACTGATGGGGCAAATAAAAAAACAGCTGGGAAGATGCAAAATTATAATACAATGACATAAATAATTATATTCATGTAAATGGCATAAACATCAAATTAAAAGACTCATACGATCAAATTGGATGAAAAAGGAAGACAACTATGTTGTTTTAAATAATCTACTTTCAATATAAAGACATAACCAATAATGAAAAGAAAACTTGAATAATTATATTAATATCAGACAAAGTAGAGTTCAAAACAATGAACACTACTAAAGAAAAACAGGAGCATAACATAACAATAAGAGTAAGTTCTCTAAGAATATACAACAGTCCAAAATGTTTATGCAGTTAACCAAATTACAGATATATATAGCAAAAACTGAAGGGAGAATTAGATAAAATACACAATTATGGTTGGAGGCTTCAACATTACTCTCAGTAATGAACAGAACAGGAAGATATAGAATCAATAACAATACAAAATACCTCAAAAACATGATGAGGCAGTTGGACATAATGGACATTTTAAAAATACCTTACACAGAGTTACATGTTCCTTGCAAGGGCACAGGGAACACTTACTATACTCAGGGCCATAAAACAAACCATAAAAAGTTGAAGCGAATAGAAATCATCAAAAATGTGTTCAATGACTGTAACAAAATTAAACTACGTATTAACACAAATATATCTGGAAATCTCTCCCTTGATATTTAGAAATTAAACCCCACACTTCTAAATTAACTCATAAGCCAAAGAAGTTCCCAGGAAATTTTGAAAATATTTTAAACTAACTGATGGTGAAATGAAAGCATCTTATCAAAGTTGCAGGAGGCAGATAAAACAGTGTTCAGAGGGAAATTTATAGCATTCTGTGCTCATCTAAGAAAAGAAGGAAGGTCTAAGCTTATGCCTTAAACACACACACACACACACACACAAGGAAGAGCGAATTAAACTCAAAGCTAGCAAAAAGAAGAAAATAATAAAGATAGGAAGAAATTATAAACAATAAAAGTATAGAGAATATCAATGAAATAAAAAGCCGGTCCTGTGAAAGCATTTCAAAACTGTTAAACTTCTAGCCAGACTTGGGATGAACTGAAAAAAAAAAAATACAAATTACCTATAATGGGAATGAAAGATTGAAGGGACACCCACATGTAGGTCTATGATCCATGGTTCCCACGGGGTTGGGGAGAGAGAGAGGTACATAGGTAGAGCACGGAGGACGTTTAGAGCAGTGAAACTACTCTGTATTACAGTGATGGACACATGTCATTACACATCTGTCCAAACCCATAGCTGGTACGATGCCAAGAGTGACCCTAATGTAAATTACTGACTTTGAGTGGTAATGGGCTCATCAATTAAAAAAAAAAAAGACAAATGACAGATCAATGAAATACTGACATTTGTAAGAAAGGGCTGTTGTCTACGCTGTTAAAAAGAAGCACCTTTTATTTTTTTTAATTTTTTTCATTATTATGTTCAATTAGCCAACATAAGTTTTTGATTCATTAGTTGCGTATAACACCCAATGCTCATCACAACAAAAAACACCATTTAAATCAATAAAAAAAAGAAAAACCAATAAAATGGGGGGGGGCAGATAAAAACATCCAAAGAATTAAAAACAGACACAACTTATTCAAAGGCAGGGTCAATCTCATTCCTAATCAGGAAAAGTGAAGACAAAACAATGAAAAAGGCAGAAATAAGGTTGATACTATATGTTGGGAAGGGTGTGAGGGAAAGGACAGCCCAGGTGCCCTTGGTCAGAGTATAAACTGGTACCCCCTTTAGGGAGGGTCATTTAAGAAATATATGCAAAATTTTAAATGCACACGTAACAGACATCTTAAGAAATTTTAAATGCCCCTCATCTCCCGCCACATACACGGCGTATAGTCATGTCACACTAGTTCAGGCCAAAGGACCCTGGCAGAAGAAATGTGGGTCTCCTCTGAACAGAAATAACCCACTTCCTGCTCTCTCCTTTCCATGCTAGTAACCAAGGAAATCGTGAATTGCTTTTGGTTGCAGCCAAGGGGTAGCTCAGCCTCCAGGAGAGGCCTGGGCCCCTGAGGGACTGAGAGGAGCTGAACACCCCACAACCTTCCCGGCATCTACAGCAGGAATAAGAAACAACCCTTTGTTGTATGAAGCCACTGGGAATAAAAACCTGCACAAACCCTTGACCCAGCAATTTGCATTCTGGGTATCCGATTCTGGGAAAAGAAAGAGATGTGAACTATAGGTAACCATCTATCAAAGGAGAATGGTTAAAGATATTAAAATAGAGCTATATGCTTCGACCTAATAGTAGGATCCCACTCATGTCAAAATATGCACATGCAAATGATAAAGGTCTAGAACAAACCACTGTTAATTGTCTAACTGTGGCCTAATTATTAGCAAGGGCTGGCTCTCAGGCAGGGGAAGGGGCTCTAAGGGGGATAGGGTCTTTCATTTTTATTCAATATTCTTCTGTATTGTTTAACTTTTCTCAATTGCAGGTAATTTGTAAAGCATCGGGGCCATATTTAAATCAATAAGAATATTTTCTTAAATGAATGCATTTCTCATACAACTTAAATGACCAGTGAGAAGACATGAGGGGAGGCGTGAACACATTCCAAAAAAAGCAACCAAAAAGATTAAAATAGCGAAGTCTAACTTGAACAAGAAATATTGAGAAACCAGAAGAAGAAAAGCCACAAAATCCAGCAGAGAGATTTTAAAAGGCTCAAATGAATGGAGCAGTACGTACAATGTGTCTGAATGGAAAGTCGTCACATATTAAAGGTGTCAGAATGCAACAAGCCGATCGATAAATATAATGCAGTTACAATCAAAATCCCAATGGGTCCTATTTTCAGAACTGTGCAAAATGCTTCTCAAGTACCTTTGGGAGAATTAAAGAAAAATAATCGAGAAGTTTTGGAAAAGAAAGATAATGAGGAGGCAATGCCACATAACAAAACACAGTCTAAAGCCGTGACATCGTCAGCGTTGTACTGGGGCAGGGGGACAAGAATCCGCTGAACAGGAGAGAAAGCCCAGAAGAGAGCCCTTAGTAAACAAAATTGTTGTTTTTTTTTTAAAAAAAAGCATCAAAAATCAGTGCCCAATGGAAGAATTGAGTAAGTGGCAGCAGAACAATTAAATAGGGATGGGGTAGAAAACGCATCTTTACTTCACAATAGAGGGCTGAGAGTGTGGGGTTTGTTTAAAAATTAACTCTGGGTGGTTTCAAGAGTCAGCAAGTTGAAACACACGCATACACACCACCCAACACAAAGTCATGAAACCCAAGCTGGGGAGTGGTGGGGAGATAAAGAGAACAGGTAAATAGTCATCTGATTTTTAGTTGAAAGATAAGCTACATCACTCAGGGGAAAAAAAAATATGTATAAAAAGAAACAAAATCAAATGGCACACAGGGAAATGGAAAAAACCAGGACAAATGTCAGAGAAGCTTAATTAATCACCTTATGAGGATCTCAGGAAGATCCTTAAGAGAAGTACATACATGGGCAAAGGACAGGAGGAAACCTCTGAGAGAGCACACAAATGGCTAGTAAATATGTAAATGCATTTTATCTCATAAGAGAACAAAGAAATAGGAACAAAAACAAGAATGAGGTTCTGGTGTTGAAAGCCATCAAATTAATAATGATTTCTCTGAAACCTGGGTGCCCCGATACACCCTGATACACTTCACGTTGAGAAGCGGACAACTTTCAGAAGCGAATTTTCTAGTATGTAGTAAGAGCCTTAAACGGTCCCTATGCTTTGACCTAGCAAGGTCTCCTCAAGGACTTCAAACCTTTGGCAAAGCACCGTGCATGCTAGCTGCAGCATTACACGGAAATGCACAGAAACCTAACTCTCCAACGCCCAGGTTAAAAGGAAACATGCAAGCCCTGAGAATGAGTTCCACAAACAGGTTTCAACGATGTGGGAAAGTGATGCAACATGCAATGAAAACCAAAGATTTTTCAAAATTGCAGGGAATTTTAGGTCATTCCAGGAATCGCTCGCTCTCAATGAAATCAATCTGTGTCCGTGCCCTCTTTGCAATGTGACTTTGCCTCTCGTCCCGTCAAGGCTGGAGCCCATTTTCCAGCCCTTGAATCTGGACTTGCCTTATGACTTGCTTGGCTTCTACTAGGTACACCTCCATGGTTCACTGTTCTGAGACCACCACACGGAGAAGCTGGCTGAGCCCTAGTGCAGAATGAGAGGACACGAGGCGCCCAGGCACCTGCCGTCACTGCACGCCAGAAGGGTGGGTGCGGCCCCCTGGAACCCTCCACCCCAGCTGTGCGAGCGAGCCCAGGGGGCACAGCGTAGGCACTGCCCAGCCTACCCACTGAGTCAGGAGACCTGATGATTCTCAGCCACCAAGTCCACTGCGGATACACCAGGACACAAAATTTCACGACAGAGTTAGCTCGGTCATGGAGCATATCCCACATATAACCCTCGACAAAAAGAAGAAAATGTGAACGGGAATATAAAACCTTTTTTATAGAATTCTCTCAAACACGGAGAATACAGGACCCACATACACACATACCTGGGCGAAGAGAGAAGTTAATGATCTTCTTTATATTCTTTTATATTTATAAAGCATCCTTTCATTCATAGAAAATGTATGTATATGGCATTGGGCTTTAAAAATTAATTTATCTCCCTCCTCCTACCCCCCCATGGGGATAGGAGAAGAGTAAATGAAACAAGATGGGATTGGGAGGGAGACAAACCATAAATGACTCTTAATCTCACAAAACAAACTGGGGGTTGCTGGGGGGAGGTGGGATTGGGAGAGGGGGAGCGGGCTATGGACATTGGGGAGGGGAGGCGAACCATAAGAGACTATGGACTCTGAAAAACAACCTGAGGGTTTTGAAGGGTCAGGGGTGGGAGGTTGGGGCAACCTGAGGGTTTTGAAGGGTCAGGGGTGGGAGGTTGGGGGAACAGGTGGTGGGTAATGGGGAGGGCACGTTTTGCATGGAGCACTGGGTGTTGTGCAAAAAGAATGAATACTGTTACGCTGAAAAAATAAATAAAATGAAAAAAATGAAAAAAAAAGTACGGAAATACAGAAAATATGGTCCTTATCAACACAGACTAGGTGCTAGGTGGCAGAAGTCACAATTTTATTTTTCACTGGGGAGACAAACCATGAGAGACGGTGGACTCTGAGAAACAAACTGGGGGTGTTGGAGGGGTGGGGAGATGGGTGAGCCTGGTGGTGGGTATTAAGGAGGGCACGGATTGCATGGAGCACTGGGCGTGGTGCATAAACAATAAATTTTGGAACACTAAAAAGAAATAAAATTAAATTAAATTTAAAAAAAAATTAATTTATCTCCCGAACTACACGATGAACTCCTTGGTGGTAGAGGCTATGTCTTTCAACTGTGAATCCTAAGGCTTGTCACACAGTTGGTGACCAATAAAGGCTTCATAAGTGAAAGAACATGGGGAGCCTTAGGCTTGTTACCTTCCCAGATGCAGGACTGGGCGGCAGCTACTGGAGTCCTCAGGGTTCCCTGGACTGCCTTCGATGTTCACTGGCGCAGACCAGCGCCCATGGGTCAGTGGTCACCCACCCAAGCTGCCCTATAGCAGGCCTCCTGGTCAGCATGTGCAGGCTCAGTCCGTAGGGCCTGCCCGTGTGGTCCTCTAGGGACCATTCTGGTTACCCTGCATCATCCTCAGACTCAAGGAGAGAGACGAATGACCAGCCCTTCTTCTAGAACTGGACCTGAGGGCCAGAGTCTGCTCCATGCCTGGCTCCTGGTACAGGCTCCCTGGAGTCCTGCCTCCCTGATGGGGGTTCCCTCTCCCCTCCCAGACTTCTGTTTCCAGAACCACACCTAGACTTGCCCACCCTTGGATAACAGCCTCGCCCTGTGGGACCAAAGTGTTGGAGTCAAACCTTGCAGCCAGGTAAGCACGGGGGCCCTCCTCCTCTCTCCCAAAGCTCACACGGGGCAACCCTTTGAGGGGCACAAGGCAGCAGGTGTGTGCATGTGGTCGGGGGGACGGGACATGAAGGTGACTGGTAAAATCTCAAATATCTGAGGTGAGCAAAATATTTGTTTCCTACCAGTCGGATACACCAGGCAGTGCTCTCTGGCTACTCACCAGCTAACTCCCTTCTCTCCTTTCCCACCCTCCCCTCACCCATGCCAGACATTGCTAATCAATCACGGTCCCCCCCACCCCATCACCCAGACCAACCCAAGATGCTTGGCACAGAAGGTAGTACACAAAAGCACTCAGTAAATTATTTATTTCCGTAGAACACGCGGACAGCCAGGTCTACTCTCTCTACTTCTGTGATTTTAATGTCCCTAGTAGGGAGGCAGCTTCAAAGAGGCCAGAACCCAAAGCTGCCTCAGGTTGGCTTCTCCAAAGTCCAGACACTGTAGTGGCATCATTCTGATGTCGAGACCCAAGATGGAAGTCATAATCCTTTACTAATTTTTAAAAGAATTCACGTTTGTACAAAAAAAAAAAAATCCTTGTTTGTAACAGAATAACCAAGTCCAGCACTCCACCGAGGCAGTCCCATGAAGTTAGAGGAATGCAGGTTATGGCACAGGTCAGGTACTGGTACTTGTAGGGGTTATACCATAAGGTACATTGTTTCCTCACCTTTCACTGGGAACTTTCAAGTAAGACTGTTCGTGTCCCTTGGGCCGTAAGTGTTTTCTCTCCAGGAAGCTGTCGGGACCCTAGGGAGGCTACACGGCCTTACAGTTCCCAGAAAGCACGACAGATGGTACCTCTTCCAGCAGAAAGGTTCAGAGGACCAAGCCCCCAAGGCTGAGGCAAAGGCAGTGCCCTTCCCTCCTCTGTACCCCATGGGAAGGCTGAGGAGGATGTTAGGTCAATGGAAGAACCCGAATGGGAGGGACAGAGAAAAGGGAACTCTCACTCACCGGAGGGGAACTCAGGAAGTCACATCCTTGTCAGGGGACAGCCTCACCACTCCCCACTGAGTGTGACAACACCAACCCATTTTGAGGATGAGGATGAGGCTCACAGAGGATTTCCATCAGGGAGAGAACTCAACCTGTCCCTTGACTGTACCGGGTGTCACGGTACCCCAGAGGCAATCAATAATTATGAGCTGGAAGTCAGACTTTCCTTGAAACACCAATCAGCCGATCAATAAATGAATGAGTGAATAAATGAATAAATAAAGGACAAGGTTTTTTTTTTAACTTATAAATGGAAAGTACTAGAAGCTCATTTTGTAGTTCAAACTGTTCTCCGTTCCAAAGAACGAAGGCAGAACAAACAGGCGCCAGGTAATGATGGATTCTTTATTATGAAGTAAAATTGATGCAATCTTTATTTATTATAAAGCAAAATGAGGCAATTACCTTCCTACCTTCTTGGTGTTAAATATGAAGATAAAAATGCTCTTCTGGCAACACGGCTCCTGTTTGCAAATTGAATAGCAGCGTAAGTCGCCAAATAAGAGGAAAAACAAATAGAAAAGGTACAGGGAGTTCTGCTATAGCTTGTTTTGAAAACACAAATCTGTTCCGATGCAATTCATATGAGAGGACAACCTGAGCATAATATGAATCCTGCGTGTGCCTGGGCAGATTCTCATCCACGAGAAACACTAGGGCGACGAAGAAACCCACGGCCAGCTGAACAGAGCCCCCCAGGGTGCTCCAAAGGCACACACACTTACACACTCGCCGTGTGCGCCCCTCCTCATGGTCACTCGCGAGCTGCTGGCTTTCCCACACACGTGCAGTTCACACGTGCACAACGGTGCCCCCCCTTCTTTTTTTGTACTGTGTCCCGGACAAAGGTTTTGAGCTCTGGGTCCTAACCTCCACGCTTCCCATGAGCCCTGTGGGCTTTCACTGCCTGACTCTGGAGAGCACTGTGATTTCCAGGAACACCCAAGTCACGGGACAGCACAACTTACTGTACGCGGAAGAATGTTCTTCCATGATTGATCTGATTTCCAAAGGAAATCCATGGCATTATAAATTGGTACAGTCATCTGGCAACATTGACCAAGTGGCATCCGTGTCCCTTGACCAAGGAATCCCGTATCTTTTGATCAGGTAAAATATAATTCAGTGAGGATGACAGGCATAACTCAGTAATTCAACAGGAGAAAAGAAATGAGACGTGTGCATCACAGACGTTCATTGTGCCACTGGTGTGTGTCTGTGTGTAGGTGTGTGCATGAAGCCACCAAACACGGTTATCACAGAAGCAACACGACGAAATAGTAAACGATCATAATACATTGTTAAGCGAAAAGGGAAAAGAAGTGTGTAAACTGATTAACAGTATGAAAACAAAGACCGGGAAGACGATGATTTTGGTCACATGCACGCACGCACACGCATACAAGCAGAGTTGTGTTTTAAATTTTTAGAAAGCTAAGTCACCAAGAAGCGTTTTGAATATGCTAATTTCCAGTTTTGCTAAAAATCAGAAATAGTTCTTTGCTGCATATCACATACCCAACGCACTATTTATTTCAAGATGTGAAGGAAGTGATTTGAAATTTTAGTTTCGTGAATACATATTTTTGTAACAGTAGGAATCCGAACCCTGAGCTGCAGCTGGTTATCTTCAGCATGTCACTAAAACCAGTCTGCAGCCCTGCTGCCTGCTGTAAATATGGAAACAACAGTCCCTCTGCAACACGCAAACACACGGTGCAAAACGTACCCCCAGCAAGTCAGGGTTTTGTTGAAAGCCTGGGCAAACTGCACAATGCTTGCACGTTGACTGTGTTGATGGGAGAGAAACGGGTGGGAGGGTTTGATGCAAGCAGGGCTATTACCGGGAAGACAACTTTCTGGACAAAACGGACGGCCAACAGGAAGTGGGGCATTTTCGTGTTTAGCACAGGAGGAATCACCCAACGGAAAAATATGAAACCCGCATCTTGAGCCACGGAGGTCAAAATCTCTTCACCCGCCCCATGTCTCATGCAGGGAACCAGATGTTGGCTGCGCTCCTGGGGGCTGGGGGTGGGCAGACAGGCCTGTGTGCACACCTGGGAGGGGGCAAACGTGGGTCTGCTTTGATTGTTTAACAGAAAGTCCCGTGTTTATTAACGTTTCATGAGTCACGCTGCCCATACCCAAAATTTCTCTCCTCCTCTGAACACTGGGATGTACTGTAGAACAGAGCCCTCAAACTTTGGATCCTAACAGCTACGGGATTTAATGTAAGATAAGATAACATAAGATGCTGTGTGCCCTCAGCAAGTTACTTTACCTCTCTGAGATTCCCTTTCTTCTTCAGAAATGCAGGTGTCACAGTACCTCTCACGTGGTTGTTCTGTGGAACAGATGTTTTTAGAAGCGACACGCCTGGCCCTAAGAGAGGCTTAATAAATACTCATTAAATCTGAAGTCTTAATTTTTCACGAGACACTCGTACTGCCCCTCCTCCCAAACTTTACCCCATGCCTGATGTCCGCAGAAGGAACGCAATGCCCGGGGGCTAATCACACTTCCACAGCACTGAGGGACAGAGACCCCGAAAAGATCCTGAGTCATCCATTACCCAACCAACACTGGATTAGGCCAACCAGCTTCAGCCCTGTGTGTGGGAGATGTTGAGACTGGGAGGCAAAAGGGAGAGTGTTAAGAAATGTGTTCCTCACTTAAAAAAGAAAAGAAAAATCCAACCGCGCTCATTGTGATTCAACTGAATGCAATTAAGTTTGTGTCTGTTTTAAAGCAATGTCTAAAAAGTCCCTCGAAAATAACCCCTCGGTCACCTGGAGTCTGTGCATGAAATTGCTGGTGTAAATTATTGCTGCCTGGTGTCCTTCGTTTGCCCTTGTACTTCCCCCTGATTCACGCTGGTTGCTGGCTCCTCTGCACACCAGCCAGCCCTCATGTCTCCCTGTCGCCTCGCCACAGCAGCGAGAAACTGAACACCCGCAGGCCGGATCCCACCCTGGGGAGCTGCACGGGGCCAGGGGCACCTCCCTCCACCTGGGAGAAAGGAGGTGGCCGGAAGAGGCAGGAAGTACTCTGGAGGCCTGAGCAGGGTGCGTGGGGAGGAAAATCTCATGCCCCCACCCTGAAAGGGGCATATAGTAATGCGGCCCTGAGCTGCAGGGCACAGCTCTGAGAGGAAAGAAAATGAGTGGTTAAAAGAAAATGCAATTGTCACCGGACGCACACATCCATTCCCCGCCCCCATCTGATTTTATGTAGGACATACAGCTGGCTCATCATTTTAATACCCACTGGGTGTCGCCAGCTCAATAACGTCCAGCCTAAAAGGGCCCTGACCTCCTTGGTGGCACAGGGGGACTTTCTGCCATTGCCTAAGAGACCCACGAGGAGGAGGCCACGCAGGTATTAGAAGACAACAACACCTGAGTCCCGGCGATGTGGCTTCATTCATAAAGCATTCATAGCTGCACACAAGAACCTCTCTAGGGCCCTCCGCAGCCCTACCAACTTGAACTAGAATATCTAAGGCAGTGCAGGTGTGGCCTGGAGGATATGGCCGACGTTCTGGTGAGCTCTGTCTTCTCCTCTTCCTCTTCCTGCTTGTAATACCCTATGGGGTGTCTGGCACAGAGTAAGCACTTACTAAGCACTAAGATGGATGTGTGCAAGAGGGGATGAACGTGTGCAAGAGAGGGGTGAATGCCTGCAAGAAGGGGCTGAATGTGTGCAAGGGGGGTGAACGCGTGCAAGAGGGGGGAACGCGGGTAAGAGGGTAGTGAACGCATGCAAGAGGGGAGTGAACACACGGATGAACACGTGGATGGTTAAGTAGCTGGATGACATCTTGAGACAAGCTAAGAGGGGCTGTGAGTACAGTGGCCTATGGAGTAAAGTCTGAAATCGTTCAGGTGACTCAAACAGACTGGTACCTGCCATTTGTAGACAACCGTTCAAAAGACTGGCAACCTTTTTAAAGTTAAATCAAATGGCTACTAAGATGCCCGGTAGCAGATGCCAGGGGTTACTGTTCAAGATGTTCCGTTTGGATATTGAGGCTTAGCCCAGAGCTCAAGCTATCCCTGTGAACCTTTGACTAGCTTTAGTCAGAGAGTCAAGAGTCATCTAGAGAGGACCAAGACCTTGACATTAGCTCCACTATCCAGCCTCCATCCAAAGGGCCTGAGGAAGGGACCCTGTGTGACTTCTGTGGCTAGATCATAAAGTGCTCATGGGACACTCTTTCTTAAAACCCAGAAGCCATGACATGAGGAAACCCAAGCAAGCCCAGGAGGGGAAGCCACATGCGGTCTCCAGCTACCTTCACAACTGAGGTCCTAGCCAACAGCCAGCATCAGCCACCAGACATACAAGTAAAACTGCTTCCAGGTGATTCCAGTCCCCAGCCATTAAGCCAGCCCAGGCTTCGGGTCTTCCCAGTAGAAGACCCAGATACTGTGGAAGACAGACAAGCCGTTCCTACATTCCCTGTCTGGACCCCTGACCCACAGAATCCAGAAGCATCAAAATGTAAGTGGTTTCCAATTAATCGACGGGGCGGTTTGTTTTGCAGCAGTGTTGGCTGGAACACTGGACCTGAAACTCTGTCCCCAGACCTAGAGCACTTAGCTTGAGCCTTGACGCTGAGCCTCTATCCTGTTCATCCCTAAAGTGCGGGGGTGGCCCTTTCCTCCTACAGTCTTAGATACTTTTTTAGGGTCTTACTATTCAATACCAATAAAATGGATAAATCAAGAAGCTGCTGCCCACCTGGTTTGTTGCCGCCATTCATGCATCCGTGCTGTGTCTTGTGCATTAGCTTAGGCTTGGCCACAAGTTCCGGTCACTTCAATAAAGTCATTTACCCTACACTCTACACCAGATCTCTCTCCTTCCCAGCTGTTCTGGTCCATAAAATCACAACCTACCTCACACAGATGCTAACCTGGGGACCCGGAGAAGAAATACTGTCTCTGTTCTTCATACTCAATCCAACTAACTCTAAGGCTCACTTGAGACCGCTCAGTGAGAGGTAAGTGGGTCCAAAAATAAGACTGTCGGCACCTTTAATCAAAAGCTGCACTTTCAGAGATCAAATGAAAGGGTAGCATTTATAAAGCTCCTTGGATGGACAGGCAGATTCCACAGAGCAACACCAACACGGTCCATCCATCCCAAAGGGGTTGGTAGCCTGAGCCTCAGAACACGCTTGAGGCCCCTGACCGTGCACAGGATCGGACATAATCCCCAGTGAGAAGTATCAGTAGGCACTGAGGGGATGGTTAAGCTCCCGCATGTGAGTGGACACGTTACGCACCTGAAGAAGCAACTGACAGGAGACCCAAGAGAGTGTAACGAAAGCTTGATGCACACACATAACGGGGCCCCTGGTCCACGCCAGGAAGCTAACCGTGGCTGCAAGGACCAGAGTAGCAAAGAGAGGAAGAAATGTTGAGTCTGGCCTCTGGCCCCAAAGGAGGAGGGACTTGATAGCACACCCCACATTTCTACATCTCGGCACCGGCTGTGGGTACAGGAATCCTTGTGGGCCCCAAGACATTAACCCCTTCACAGTCAGCAGTGACCCATGGCTTTGGAAGGCCATAAGCATTACCATGCGGCAACTAAGCCAGCCACCCAAGGACAGTAGCTATCTTGACAATCCGAGGGTTTTCATCCCTACCTGTCATATTGAAGACCTGCTATTTTACCTCCTCAGTTTCCTTCTAAGACATTTACGGTTCTCCACTGGCGTCGCACAAGGGCAGGCCACAGCCTCTCAGAGAGGTCTCCAAACGGAAATCCCTATTCCAACTCAGCCGCCTTCTCCACCTTCTCCACACTGCTTCGAGAGAAATCATTTTTCATAATAAAAATCTAACGTCACTCACCCCCCATTCCCACTTAAAACTCCAGTGACTTCCCAGTGTTCAAAGGAACAAGTGCAAAATCCTTCACGTGGTCTACAAGCCATTGGCCAGTTTGGTCTCTACACCTACCTCACCTCCTGCCCCTTCACCCTCCCACCTCATCCTCACGCTCTACTTCCCAGCCACTTTCTGGAATCATTTCTGCCCCCCACCCTCACCTCAGGTGCTGGCCCTGATGCCCTGGAGAGTGTTTTTAATCTCCTATACGTCTCCCTTAATTAACTCCTACCCACTCCTTAGATCCAGGGGGAAGTGGGTTCCTCAGTCAGACTTCCCGAGTTCAAAGTCCAGCCCTGCCACAGTCTTGTAGTCACGCCCTAGGGGCAGAGGTCTAAGCATCTTTGTGTCTCAGTTCCTCTTGGGGATGATAATCACTACTGCTTCATGGAGTCATTATGAGAATAAAAGAGTTAACACGTGTAAATTAGGTAAAAACAATTGCCACAGGGCCTAGCATACAAAAAGCACTCAGTAACTCTTAGCTCCTTATTCTTATCTCAGCTCAAATATCACTTCCATAGAGAGAAGCCTCCTCTGTGGCTCCCTACGCTAAGATTCCTTCTTAAATGTTCTTTGCTTCAAGCACTTATGGCTTCATAATCATGCACCCTTTAGTGGGACGATTTGATGACTGTATGTCCCACACATACTGGTCACAAGAGTGGGGATATGGCTGGCTTTGCTCACCTAATATGCCAGTACTTAGCATGGCTCCTGATATACAGAAGATACTCAGAATCCTATGAAGGCTAGATGGATGGGTGGGTGGGTGGGTGGCTGGGTGGATGGATGGATAAAAGAGTAAATGAGTGGACGATCAGAGAGATGGATGCATAGACGGATGCATAGATGAGAAGATGGGTAGGTGGAAGAAAAAGAGATGAATGGGTAACTGGATGGATGGAGATAGTCCAGATGACAAAGAGTGTGGGGCCTAGCCATTCTTACTACCCAACCTTACCCCCAACAGCCTCGCTTTCATGAGTTACCCAGAGTCCTAGACTACCCTGTGCACCATCTGTGATGATCTTGAACATGGCCAGTTCTCCTTCCCACCTCACTATTTTTGGTGGGCTCCATCTTACAATCCAGAGAGGACTGGATGTCCTAGTGGCACTACATCAAGATACCCTAATGGCAAAACATTCAACATAGCCACTGCCTCAAAGGAAGGTCAATGGAGACAGAGGTAGCCTGAGCTGGGTGAAGAGTCTCCAGCCCTCCTTCCAAGATTCTACCAGGGTAGCATCTAAGAAGGCTATTTGCCGTCCTTGGAGCCATAAAGAGAAAACCCCCATGGTAAATTGGAGACTGACCCAGATCCCTTCTCAGGTCTCCCCCACCAACAGGAGGCAACAAGTATTCAGGAGACCTGCTGGGGACATGGAGCAGGTTAAGTAGACAGATGAGACCCCTGACCCTGGGGATTAGCCAGGATAAGCACAAGATAGATGGGAAATTGATAATTAAGATAAATGACTAATTAATTGCAAAAGTACAAAAAAACAGGGCTTGCAAGGTGGAGGCGGGGGGGTTCAGTCATATACCAAAAATTTCCTGGCCTGCAAAAGTGTGACATGGGAGAACCCATGTGGTTTGTGAAGGCAAGAGGGGAGCATTGAGCAGGTCTTTTTCTTTTTCTTTTTAAGATTTTATTTATTTATTTGATAAAGATAGAAGCAAGATTCCCGCTGAGCAGGGAGCCTGATATGGGGCTCAATCCGAGGACCCTGGGATCAGGACCTGAGTTGAAGGCAGGCACTTAATGCCTGAGCCACCGAGGCGCCTCTTTTTCTATTAAGTTTCTCCCTGGAAAGGCCAAGCGATGCTATGAGGTGCAAAAGGTGCCCAGCTCTGCCCACACATACATGCGCCTCTGTTGTCTGGTGCAGGCTGGGTGCTTTCCCGAGCACAGTCGCCAAATCGCCCTGACAAACCCAGGCAAGGTGATTACCCCCCTTTACAGATGTAGCACCTGAGCCTCAGCTGGGGGTAAGCGAGGTGGTCACAGGGCTGAGCCAGTAATGAAACCCAAGGCCGCCCCCCGCCAAGCCCAGGCTCTTACTGCTCTACCAGTGCACGAGGACTGAAGTGTGTAGTTTTTGTTCTGTCTCTGTACAAAATTGAGAGACTGAATTTAAAATAAAATATTAATGTACAATAATTGTCAAAATAATCTGCAAGTAAAACTCATAATTTGTTTAAAGATGGACGGAAAGAAACTGTCACATAACAGATAAAACAATTAACCTCGTGACTACCATGACACTAAGCACCTGACACGCACAATTCCATTTACTCATCACATCAGTTCACTGATGAAGAGGTCAGGACCACCATACCTGAGTCATGGATACAGAAATTCAGGCTTTGAGGGTTCAAGTGCTTGCTTATGGACCAGCAGCTGAACGCAAGCCTACTCACCCCAGTGCCTAAGATGTGTATCACCTGACCACCATAAACAGAGTTGACTTACACTCTGAGGCACGGCAGGCTGGAGTAGAATTGGCCTGGCTTAGGGGCAGAACTGGCCACTACAAAGAAAAATGCAGCTGAAAGAGCTGGAAGTCCGATCTAGTCGTGTACCCTGACTCCCAAGGCTCCAGCAGCAGATGGCAGGTGGTAGATCATGGGATGGGAGCCCAGAACAGTGGGCCAGCAGGTGGCATGGGGAAACTGCCAAGGTAAGACGGTCCCAGCAGCCAGGCCTCTGCGGAGACAGAATACCAGTCCCAAAGAATGGTACTGACCAGAGTAAGGCAGGGCTTGGTATCAGGAGACATGGGGAAGGTACAAAGGATGCAAGGAGTTGGGATCAGGTAACAACACAGAGATCCAGGAACAGAATCAGGAAGCCAGGCAGAATGGCTCTAGCCAACAAGACTGAAGTTCTGGGCTTGACAACTTAAATGTTCCTAGAGAACTGAATGAGAGCTCATCAGATTCCCAGGGAATGCCTTGGAAGGAAAGAACACTTCTGAATTCCTCTGGCAAGTAGTGACTGAGCACCTGTTATGTACCTGGCCCAGGCCAGGCCCTGGAGAGAGAGCCTTAAAGAAGAGAGACACAGTCCTTGCAACCCTGTGAGCTTGGAGTTCAGGGCAATGTCTCTCAAGCCAGAGTCTGGTGACCCACTGTGGGGGGCGGGGTGGGGGGGGGGTGATTATTTAAAAATGCAGATTCCCAGGCCCTGTCCCAGACCTGCTGAAGGAGGTTAGGAGTGGGAGCCTATGTGGCCTTGAACAAGTCATCTAACCTCTCAGAGCCTCAGTTTCTCCATCTATAAATGGGACCAGGAACAGGACTGGCTCATGGGCAGCTGTATGAAATGATTACGCTCAGCACATAAGAGGGACTCAACACGAGATCATCAGGATCATCATTTTAATTTGCTGCATCATCATCTAGGAATAGGGTCTACAAGTCTTCATTTTCCCAAGACCACTCACTAGTCACTGCTGTGCAGTCCATTTTGAGAATCACTGCATTATTTTTAATTCCATGGGTAGGGCCTGCTTTTCCAACATGGGGACCAGCCAGCAGCAGCTCGAAATTGAGACAAACGAGTATCTGTACCCCCAAGATGCCTGGCAGAAAACAAGGTCACCTGGATCCAAATTCTGAACCTCTACATGCTGCCATCTTTCCTAGGAGGCTAGACACAGCGACAGGAAACAAGGAGGACGTCCCCAACAAGCTTCCCACTGCGTAGCCAGAGGACAGGAAGCACCTTGCTCACAGCTTGTGTCTGTCTGGGCAGAGATTATGACAACAGAATCAGGCAGAGGGGAAACCGAGGTCTGCCTTGCTTGCCTTCTTTCCCACCCTGGCCTTCCTCTGGCATTTCTGCGTCTGAAGTCCCATTAACTTGGGGATGCTTCGAAAGCACCGTCAGTATTCCCTGTGCTGGATCATTTCCCACCAGTGTCCCTTTCTCCCATGCCTCAGTGTTCCAAAGCTACCAGCCTTTAACTACAGAGCAGAACAACACTCGGGCAGAAACAGGCGGGTCAAGAGGGAGAGCGGGAAGACAGGGAATTCGGGCTTCTCGGGGCCCTGGGACTAGACTGGATGTGCACTCAGATTAAGGAGATGAGCCCAGTCAGCGGGTTCAGGGAACACGCCTCCACCTCCCCCTACCGCTTCCCTCTCTGTGGACCCCGGAACCACACCGGATCCCAGAAACCACGGACTGTCACCAGAACCCTAAACGCCAGGAAGCCCATGAAGCAAGGAGACCCAAAAACGGGACCCAGCTTGCCTGTGCAGATTTGCTGCTGATTCCTGCCATGCCAGTGAACAGTCACCACGCAGGGCCCAGTGACCAGACAGGGCAAAAACATCCCCCACACAGAAATGCCTCCGACGAACCTTGTTGTCATTTTCATTTGATCCCAACAGGAAATACTCCAGCGATGAGTGTGCGGCCTTCTAAAGAGCAAGGAACGCGGTGCTCTACTGACAGTCTCAGCGTTGAGGGCACTGCGCCAGGAACTACCCGCTCGTGCCCTCAGTGTGGCTTCTCAAAGAGCGGCTGCGGCCCACCATGCCTGTCCCTAGCATTTTCACCAGGGGCCCAGGATGCCCCTTCCTCCCGGACCGACGCGCAGGGGAGGGTCGGCTGCAGCTACACACACGTGAGTGACCCTGTCGCTGGGGCTTGCCACGGCTGCGGCGCTGTTTCTGGTTTACGATTCAACCCTGAGGACCCCACCACTTCAGAAACTGAGCATGTGCGGTTGCTTAAAAGCCTTGCTTTGGAGTCATCACTGGGGTAACTTATGTTAAATAAGAGAATAGACAAAAATAACCAGAGAGAGCCCACACCATATCGTCATCAGGAAGTGGCTTCTCTTCAGAGAGAAGCTGATGTCCTCATACCGGAGAGACTCTAAACACAGTAAACATGCTCCTGAACAGACCCCAGAAGATGTCACCTGCTCCCAGGCACTGAGCGGCATCCTCCGCAGTGTCCCCGGTGCCTGGCCAAAGCAAGGAGTACAAGAGATCACGATGAGAACGGCGCCTGCAGGACAAGAACCCCAAGGAAAGCAAACCCTTGGTTCACTGGCCGTCCCCGTGGGCTGGGTCCTGGGAAAGCCTTCACATGCAGGAACCTGAGTCCAAGAGCACCCCCCTCCAGGCCACTGCACCCCTCGGGGACCAGGCACCAGGACAGGCAAGGGAGAGATTCCGGTCACTGCCCAGTTCTGGTATCTGCGAGCTGTGCCAACATCTCCGTAGAGACCCTCCTTGATGAAAAGGTTATTAGGGGACACCTCAGGAGTGGAGGGGACTTTTACGACAGCTCTAGAAACAAATTAAGACAAACGTGCCCGGGGGGTAAGGAAGCAGCGAGTCCTCATATGGCTGACAGCAGCATTCATTTCAGCGTAGAGGGTCTTGGCTGCACACTGGCATCGCCTGGGGAGTTTTAAAAATACCAATAAAATATGAACAAAGAAGGAAAAACATGAATGAATCAATGGATGAATGAGTGAAAAGCAATGCCCAAACCCCAAAGCACTGATGTAACGGGTTTGGGATATGGCCTGGGCATCGAGAGCTGAAAGCTCCCCAAGTGAGCCTAACGTTTAGAGGCACGTAAAATAACAGAGCACCTTCTGATCGGCCGGTGTCTCGGAGTCAGCGAAAGCGAAAACAGTTTAGAGTAAGCTCAGACTTTACCCAAGGAACTCAGCCAGATCCCCCAAACACTCCAGCTCCTTTTGCTGAGAGACGGTATTGGATCAAAAAGAGCAAAGCTGTCAATAATAGGACGTGTGTGCAGATCTCATTTATAAATCTGTCATCCTCAGAACATACCTAATACTGATCTCATTAGACCCATTTTGTATGTTAGGAAACTGAAAATCGAAGAAGTCCAAGGATATAGAGCTCAAGGATATAGAGGAAGTCACTGGCAAACCCCACCCCACTCCCGCCCCAAAACCTATGCTCTCCAAAACACCATACTGGCTCTCTACGACATCATGTTCCTTCTACATACAGGGCTAGGAGACAGAATACAAGGACAGATGGACCACGGACCAGTACTCCAAGGGTTTATAACCCAATCCAGGAAGCAGACTGGTTCCCTAGCATCATCATCCAGGCCACCTAGAGCTTTCCAGCATACTAAGGGCTGAGGAAATCCACAGAGGAAAATATATTCTTGAGCAGAAGACTCAGTTTCCACAGAGAGGAGCACTCTGGACTTGGCCCTTGGGAGGATGGGAGGGTTTCTACAAACACAGCAGAGGGAGGGGGCAAAGGCATGGAGGGGCCCAGGTGCCGTGATCCTGTCCTGCTGCAGGACAAAGCCCTCTCTGCTGCCAAGGCCAGTAAGCGGGCTGTATACCTACCCTCCACAGACCCCGGATCATGGAACCTGTTTCTAGCACCTGTTAAGGCTCACCATTTGCCTCTGGGTGCACTTAGGTACATGTGGGTTTGGGAATTCCTGGAGAGGAGAAAAGAGCCCCAAGAGCCATCTCAAGCCATCTCCTCTTAAGAGCTGCTTCTCCGTGCACGAGGGCTACATTCCCGGGGCGTGGTCCCAATAGTAGGGAGCTTTGCCCAGAAGGGTTGTATTGATCAATCCCTGGCCTGGTATCAAGCCCAGCTTTGGCCTCACGGCCCTCAGCAACTGAGCCAAACATCCAATTTACAGTTTGTGTCCTGTCTGTGGCTGAATCTGAGGGCGGGAGA
The DNA here is from genome assembly GCF_922984935.1 of Meles meles. Taxonomy (NCBI): domain Eukaryota; kingdom Metazoa; phylum Chordata; class Mammalia; order Carnivora; family Mustelidae; genus Meles; species Meles meles. Next base: position 7,139,449 of record NC_060084.1, on the reverse strand, counting down.
TGGGACGTCTCTGAGGAAGGATCTTAAGTCCGACTGCTCCGGAACCCCAGACTCAATGGGGTCGCTAACCTCGAATGTCAGAATGCACTGGGCCCCACTGGGCCTCCCTTGGGAGGAACCACCACACTCCAGATGCTGTGATCCCCTCAGAGGATCAGGTGGGACAAACAGCCCTGGACCACGGGCACCCTGGTTTTGTCTACACAAGTACTCCTCTTTTCTTGTTGAACCTCTAAGTTACTCCCCTCTGTTCCTCAGGACAGGCACTGGCAAACTATAGCCTGCAAATCTGGCCCAGTGTCTGTTCGTGTAAATAAAGTTTTATTCATAACACAGTCGTGCTTCTTTTTTTTTTTGCATACCGTCTATATGCAGCTACTTTGCCATCACAAGGGCAGATCTGAGCAGCAGACAAAGAACGAACAGTCTGTGAAGTGAAAAATATCAGCAATGGCTACGGTCACCAAACTGTGGAAAGAACCAAGATGCCCTTCAACGGATGAATGGATAAGGAAGATGTGGTCCATATACACGATGGAGTATTATGCCTCCATCAGAAAGGATGAATACCCAACTTTTGTAGCAACATGGACGGGACTGGAAGAGATTATGCTGAGCGAAATAAGTCAAGCAGAGAGAGTCAAGTATCATATGGTCTCACTTATTTGCGGAGCATAACAAATAACATGGAGGACATGGGGAGATGGAGAGGAGAAGGGAGTTGAGGGAAGCTGGAAGGGGAGATGAACCATGAGAGACTATGGACTCTGAAAAACAACCAGAGGGTTTTGAAGGGGCGGTGGGGGAGGTTGGGGGAACCAGGTGGTGGGTAATAGGGAGGGCACGTACTGCATGGAGCACTGGGTGTGATGCCAAAACAATGAACACTGTTATGCTGTAAATAAACAAATAAACGAATAAAAATATATATATATATATATTTTCTCTCTGGCCTTTCACATAACAAGAGTGCTGACCCCTGCCAGAAACAAAGAAAAGGAGGATGAGGGGACTCAGAGAAATTCCTATGTCTTGGTATTCCTGTCATGGGCTCTTTTATCCATGCTATTAGGGTTCCTTCTCTCGGAGAACTCATCTGTCTTCAACCTCTGGAGATAGTCCTCTTTATTTAGACAAAGATCCTGATTCGTTAGTAAGGTTCATAAAATCCCACAAGACCTCCTGTCCACTTCAGGCACACGACACATACACGGCATGAAACGTACGTGTGCCCTGCCTGGAGTAAAGGCCATTGTTTCATGAAGATTTTGTTTCACACACACGCACACACACACACACACACACACACAAGTGTGCACTGAGCTCATAATGCAAACTGCTTTTGGTAGGTCACAGTCAAAAAGTCTGAAAGCCACTACACTAAAAAAAACCCTCTATAAATTAGATCTCAAATATACCCTCTTCTCTGCATCACCGAGTCATAAAACCTCTCACCAAGACCTTTGCTGCAGCCTCCCGCGTGGTCTCCCTGCTTCCAGCCTTGACCCCCAACCAGTGCCTTGGGCACACAGTGGCCATCTCTGAAAGGCCCTGTCCTAAAAACGCTTGGTGGTTTCCCACTGCCTTGGGAATTAAATCCAGGTTTCTAAGCATGGCCCATAGCATCACAGCATCAGCCTGCCTGCCCCACTCTGCCCCACAACTCCACTGCGCTGCCTTCTAGCAATTTCTTGGACATATTCAGCTCTTGGCCACTAAAGAGCCTCTAGGGGTGGTATTCTCCCTTTGGATATGGGTTGAACTGGGCTTAAGTAAGTTAGGGAAATACATTAACTTACTATGTTGGGAATATAAGGGGCTTGACTATTTCCAATTCACACACACACACACACTCACACACACACGCACACGCACATGCACACATGCCTCACCAAGCCCTATCCGTCCTTCTGTTCCTACTTTGTCACTTCCTCCTAATATCTTGCCTGACACCTTGTATCAGGGAAGTTGTATTTTTACCATGCTATTCTATCCCTTATAACCTTCATCATGACTGTCACTGGCAATCGATGATTTGTGGTGACTGTCCCCTTTCAGTCCTGGATCAGCACGCCCCATGTGGCAGGGTCTAAGTGTGTCCCAATCATCACCATGTCCCCAGAATAACCCCTGGTCCACAAAAGATGCCCAAGAAACACATATTGTATGACAAAGTTAACAAATCTCATCCTACTCTCTACAAATCTCAGCCCACAAATGTCAAATTCTCATCTTTGCCTTTAGGAACTCTCTTCAGTTACTGTGCTCAGAACTATATCCAAAGTTAACCTCAGTGCACAAGAAATTCAAGGAATGGGTGTGTCCAACCGACCCCAGAGACCTGAACCCAGGCAGAATTGGAAAATACTTGGCAAAGTCTCCCGAAAGCCTGCCAGCCCCATGGGAGTGGGACGCTTTTGTGACGAGCACATGCCCTGCTAGTCAAGAGAAGTGAGGATCAGAGTTCTACGGTCCAGGTGAGCAAACCCCCATTTTTTTTCAAGTTCTCACTTGCCCTAAACATCCTTGGTGCCCTTCCATACACAAGACTCTAGTGTGCTGGGCCATCCCTCTTTTGGTGACAATTAGTCACTGACTCGCTCTTAAAAAGGGCCACTGTGCAATGTTCCTTAGCACATATTTAAGCTTCTTCCATTATGTGTGTCTGAGTCACACACACACACACACACACACACACACACAAAACCAGTGACATCTATTTCAAGTTCGATGATTTGCTAATCCAGAAAAAAAATGTCAAGTTCAGTGGAATTAAGACTGGCCATGAGTTCAAACTGTGGAAGCTGACTAATAAGTCCTTAGAAGTTCAGTATAATATTTTATTTTGGGGTATACCTGACATTTTCCACATGAACACTGAAAAATTATTTGATGAGCATTTAGTGACTCTAATCAATATTCATCCACATGTTTGCTCCCAACAATAATTTGCTTTTAAAATGAGCAATGAAATGAAGGAGTATGTAAAATAAAGAGATTGATTTTAGTACAAGACATGATTGTACAACCCTATCTCTAATTTAATTATAATCCTTTACTAAAGTAACATTAAACTACGAATGAATTTCCAATTACTCTATGTGAAAAAGTGAAACTCTATTTAGAGCAAGTTTTAAATAACTAAAAACACAACCCCAACTACAGAGCTTGGCATTCAATACATATTTATTGAATGAAGACCAGCTGAGGCATCTAAAAAAAAAGTGAAACTATTTTTAGTTTACCAAAATGAAAACGCAGATTAATAGTGCCTAGGGTTCAGATCCTAGTTCTGACATCACTCTCCCATAAAAGGAACAAGGACTCCTTGGTGAAATGGCTGATTCTAGGGCTGAGACAGGGAATATACAAAATAAACCTGGAGCATCTTATTGTGCCAGAAAGTTAAAAAGTGAACACAAAATTAGGGGCAGCGGGGGGTAGTAGCATATCAAAAGGACATAGGAACCAACCTGAAAAAGCATCCAGTGGCCAAAACTGGAACAATGTGAGCAAACAAACAAAAAATAATGTAGTGGATATTATAAAATATCCATGTGTCTAATCATATAAATTATTGATGAAAAATTAGATACATTAGGGAGAAGAGACACCATCTCCCTGAGAGAAGAATTCCAAATAATTTATGTAGCTATTCCCCCCAAAGAAAGGGGTGCTTAGCTCCCCATCCTTGAGTGTGGGCTGAGCGTCATATGAAAAGAGAACCGTCACAGCGGAGAAACCAGACAGATACAACCTCAGCCAAATGATCAAGGTCAACACTAATAAAGACGAGTCATGTTGACAGCGTGCACCCTTGATATGATGTGATGAGAAGGGCACTTTCCCTCTGAGGCCTTCCTTGTAAAAACTCATAACCCAATATCATCATGAGGAAAAAAAACATCAGACCAACCCATACTAGGGACATTCTGCAAAATACCTGCCTGGTATTCCTCAAAACTGTCAAGGACACCAGAAATGAGGAGAGTCTGAGAAACTCACAGGTGAGAGGAGGCCGAGAAAACATGACAACTAAATATAATAAATTTATAGAACATAGGATCCTGGACAGGATCCTATGTTCTATAAATGAGCCAGAGATGGCCTCTGTCAACTGACCTCTAGGTTGTTTACTACTTCACAGCAGTTTGTGAAGACTACTGGTGCAAAACTCAAACTTTTATACATCTAATTATTATTAAATATAGCCCAAATGAGCAGTTTTTAGCCATTTACAGCCTGCTTGTTTCACATACTCTGCAAAATTGTGCCTGTTATTTGCTAGTGATCAGTAAGATAAACTGTAACTATAAAGTCTAAGATCCTGTTGCCTTTTGGAGCTCTCTGACCCAGAGACACTCCATTGGGCTGGGAGCAATACCACCACAACACAGAGCCCCCTCACCTGCCCTTTCTCTCCTAGGAGTTCTCTGTCCTCCCCATTCTGAGTAGTGACCCCTGTGTACCATAGCCTCTGGACAGTCTCATGTTGTCCAGTCACATGCAAAACTGTCAAAGCATCACCCAAATAAATGTTGTATGTGTATGTTGTTGTGTATGTTGTATGTGTATGTTGCTGCCACCTCGCTGTCATATCTTTTTCTTTGACCAGCCTCCAAATCCCTTGATTTGGGAACCAAAAAACAAACAAACAAAAAAACTAAAAAAAAAAGATGTTAGAGAAAATCCAATGAAGTCCAAATGGAAGGTAAAGTTTAATTATAGTTATATGCCAATACCAGAACCTCAGTTGTGGCAAATGAAAAGACCAGGGGCTACCATTCTTTCTCTAGAGTCCAAGCATAGAGTGTCATTCTCGGAGACATGAGTTTCTTTCCCTAGCCCTAGTCTTGGTGCAGTGGCATAGAGGTTCTACCCAATGGTGAAAGGCCATCAGGACTGGCCTGGGGGAAACTAACATTATTTGAAACAGAGCATGAAAAAGATCAGCCTAAGGACATTGTGGAAAACAATGGAGACTTTCCTGACAAGCAGTTAAGAAGGGTCCAGTAGTTCCATGATACTAGTAACAAGAATCAAAATGGCAGACAAGTCATAAGTTTAAATGAAAGAAGAAGAGAAAGGGACAATCAAGAAGGGATCTTCTGGCATTATACTCATGAAATCCAGAAGAGCCAGGGCACATGCGTTGGACTAGACCCATTCAGCAGCAATCAAAGCTGGATATGGATTAAACTTGAAAGCATTCCCCTACATGAATCCAGTAACAGGGGAAGGAGCCTTACTGATTCAAGGGGCTTTAGGTATAACCTCTGATTAAACACTGACTGAACAACAAACAACAACACCCCTAGGAACTTAGGTTTAGAACCACACTCATCTCTGGTGGTCTGAAAGACCATGATTATGCCCAAGCTGTACTTTTCAGAAGTGATCATAGAGGGAACATCCCACATACCAGTCCCCAGCACAGAGAAAAATCTAAACCCTCTAAACAGTATAACTAGTCTAAGCCACACACAAATCTAATGGTAAAGAGTGGCTGAAAGGGCATAAGCACCACTTTTGGTAAGTATCATATATTGTATCATATATTGTATCAGTACGTATCATATATTGACCCAGGAGGAATCCTCAAGGAATCAGGATAAAAGATCAAAATAAGAAGGAAAAGCTGAATAGAGACATCAGAAGATGCACACTGCAGGGAAAATAGACTTTACAGAATTAGTTCAACATAGCTAATAAACACATAAATAAATGGCCAAAGAAAAATAACCAGCCCTGACTGAATAAGGAGAATCAGTACCCAGATTTGTTACAATATATTATCTAAATGTCCATTTTTCAATGCAAAATTATGAGACATGCAAAAAACCATGAAGGTGTAATGAATACAGAGGGTAAAAGACAGGCAATAGAAAATACCTTTGAGGGGGCCCCAATGTTGGATATACAAGGTTTTGAAATCTTGTGTTATGTTCACAGAACTAAAGGAAAACATGTTTAAAGAATTAAATTATGATGACTATGACATATCAAATAGAAAATATCAATAGACAGAAATTATGTTTTTAAAGAGAGAACCACGTGGAAATCTTGGAGTTGAAAAGTACAATAACCACAACGGCTATTAGCAGGCTCAACAGCAGATTTGAGTTAGAGAAGAAAGAATCAGCAAACTTAAAGATAAATCAGTAGATTCAAATTAAAACTACATTGAGATACCACCTGACACCAGTTAGAATGGCCAAAATTAGCAGGACAGAAAACAACGTGTGTTGGAGAGGATGTGGAGAAAGGGGAACTCTCTTACACTGTTGGTGGGAATGCAAGTTGGTGCAGCCACTTTGGAGAACAGTGTGGAGATTCCTCAAGAAATTAAGAATAGAGCTTCCCTGTGACCCTGCAATTGCACTGCTGGGTATTTACCCCAAAGATACAGATGTAGTGAAAAGAAGGGCCATCTGTACCCCAATGTTTATTGCAGCAATGGCTACGGTTGCCAAACTGTGGAAAGAACCAAGATGCCCTTCAACGGATGAATGGATAAGGAAGATGTGGTACATATACACAATGGAGTATTATGCCTCCATCAGAAAGGATGAATACCCAACTTTTGTAGCAACATGGACGGGACTGGAAGAGATTATGCTGAGCGAAATAAGTCAAGCAGAGAGAGTCAAGTGTCATATGGTCTCACTTATTTGTGGAGCATAACAAAGAACACGGAGGACATGGGGAGATAGAAAGGAGAGGGAGTTGAGGAAAACTGGAAGGGGAGATGAACCATGAGAGACTATGGACTCTGAAAAACAACCAGAGGGTTTTGAAGGGGCGGGGGGGTGGGAGGTTGAGGAACCAGGTGGTGGTTAATAGGGAGGGCACGTACTGCATGGAGCACTGGGTGTGATGTCAAAACAATGAACACTGTTATGCTGTAAATAAACAAATAAAACAAAATAAAAAATTTTAAAAATTTAAAAAAGATGGCAAAATAAGCACATGAAAACATTCTCAACATCATTAGTCATCAGTGAGATACCACTGACCATCTATAAAAATGGCTAAAATTATTAATACTGGCCATACCAAATGTCACATGTGGAAAAAACAGAACTCTCCCATGCTGCTGGTAGGAATGCAAAATAATACAACCACTTTGAAAAACAATTTGGCAGTTTCTTAAAAATTTAAAACACATATCTATCATACAATTCCTGCATTCCACTCCTATGTATTTACTTTATTTTCAATTTTTTATTAAATTCTAGTTAGTTAACATTTAGTGTAATATTGGTTTCAGGAGTAGAATTTAGTGATTCATCACTTACATATAACACCCAGTGCTCATCACAAGTGCCCATCTTAATACCCATCACCCATCTAGCCCATCACCTACCCTCTTCCTCCCCATCAATCCTCAGGTTGCTCTCTATAGTTAAGAATTTCTTACGGTTTGCTTTCTTCTTTTTTTCCCCTTCCCCTATTTCCATCTGTTTTCTTAAATTCCACGTATGAGTGAAATAATGTAGTATTTGTCTTTCTTTAACTGACTTAACTTCACTTAGCATAATACACTAGCTCAATCCATGTCACTGCAAATGAAGATTTCATTCTTTTTGATGGCTGAGTAATATTCCCGTGTGTGTGTGTGTGTCTGTGTGTCTGTGTGTCTGTGTGTGTGTCTGTGTGTGTGTGTGTGTCTGTGTGTGTGTGTGTGTGTGTGTGTGTGTGTGTGTGTGTGTGTGACAGCTTCTTTATCCACTCATCAGTCAGTGGCATTTGGGCTCTTCCCATAATTTGGCTATTGTTGATGATACTGCTTATAAACATCTGGGTGCATGTATCCCTTTAAATTAGTGTTTTTGGATCTTTGGGGTAAATACCTGATAATATAATTGCTGGATCGTAGAGCAGTTCTATTTTTAACTTTTTGAGGAACCTCCATAGTTTTTTCCATAGTGGCTGCAGTTTGGATTCCCACCAACAGTGTAAGAGGGTTCCCCTTTCTCTCCATCCTTGCCAAAATCTGTTGTTCTCTGTATTGTTAATTTTAGCCATTCTGACATGTGTGAGGTGATATCTCATTGTAGTTTTGATTTGTATTTCCCTGATGATGAGCTATGTTGAGCATCTTTTCATGCTCATGTTGGTCATCTGTGTGTCTTCTTTGACACATTTGAAAAATGTCTATTCTTGACTTTTGCCCACTTTTAGTTGGATTATTTGGGTTTTGGATGTTCAGTTCTTTATCTATTTTGGATACTAACCCTTTATCAGATATGCCATTTGCCACTATCTTCTCTCATTCCAAAGGCTGACTTTTTGTAGACTATTTCCTTCGCCATGCAGAAGGTTTTTATCTTGCTGATGTCCCAATAATTCATGTTTGCTTTTGTTTCCCTTGCCTCCTGAGACATGTCTATAAAGAAGCTGCTACAGTTGATGTCAAAGAGGTTGCTGCCCATATTCTCCTCTAAGATTTTGATGGTTTTCTGTCTCACATTTAGGTCTTTCATCCACTTTGAATTTATTTTTGTGTCTGGTATAAGAAAGTGGTCCAGTTTCATTCTTTTGCATGTTGCTGTTCAGTTTCCCCAACACCATTTGTTGAAGAGACTCTTTCTTCCTGCTTTGTTGAAGGTTAGTTGACTCTATAGTTGTGGGTCCATTTCTGAGTTTTCTATTCTGTTCCAATGATCTACATATCTGTTTTTGTACTAGTACCACACAATCTTGATGCCTACAGATTTGTAACATAGCTTGAAGTCCAGAACTGTAATGCCTCCAGCTCTACTTTTCTTTTTCAAGACTGCTTTGGCTATTCAGGGTCTTTTGTGGTTCCACACAAATTTTAGGATTGTTTGTTCTAGCTTTGTCAAAAATGCAGGTGGTATTTTGATAGGAATTGCGTTAAATGTGTAGACTGCTTTGGGTGTATAGACATTTTATCAATATTTACTCTTCCAATCCATGAGCATGGAAGGTTTTTCCATTTTTTATGTCATCTTCAATTTTATTCACAAGAGTTCTATAATTTTCAGAGTACAGATATTTTTACCTCTTTGGTTAGGTTTATTCCTGAAGTATCTTATAGTTTTGGGTGCATTTGTAAGTGTGATTGATTCCTTGATTTCTCTTTCTACTCCATTTCTGGTGTACAGAAATGCAACAGATTTCTGTACGTTGATTTTGTATCCTGCAACTTTACTTAATTCGTGTTATCAGTTCTAGCTTGCGGTGGAGTCTTTCCAGTTTTCTACATATAGCATCATGTTGTCTGCGAATAGTTAAAGTTTGACTTCTTCCTTGCCTGTTTGGATTCCTTTTATTTCTTTTTGTTGTCTGAGTGCTGAGGCTAGGACTTCTGGTACTATGTTAAATAACAACGGTGAGAATAAAAAGATGTTCCTGTCTTGTTCCTGACCATAGAGGAAAAGCTCTCAGCTTTTCCCCACTGAGGATTATATTAACTGTGAATCTTTTGTATATGGCAAAAGCATACATTCTTATAAAGATCTGTACATGAAAGGTCACAGTGGTTTTATCTGCAGTAACAAAAAACTGCCCCCATGCCCAATACCACGTGAGTGGATAAATAAATTGCAGTTTATCTATGCAATCGGCTATCACTTAGAAATAAAAAATGAATGAACTATTAATACACATAAGAACATGGATAAATCTCAAAATAATTATACTGAGAGAATCCAGATGAAAGGGAGCACACACTGTATGATTCTATTTATATAAAATTATGATAATGCAAACTAACAAAAAATAGATCAGTAGTTGACTGGGGTGGGGGAAAGCAGTGGGAGGGGCAGGAGGGATTACAGCGAGACGAACAGAAACATCTGGAAGTAATGGATATGTTCATTAGCTTGACTGAGGGACTGAGATGATGGTTTCATAGATATATATATGTCAAAACATTAAATTTTATACTTTAAATATGTATGATTGATTATGTCAGTTGTATCTCTGTGAAGCTGTTAGATAAATACCCTCCAAGAAAAAAAGAAAAGATAAGATCATTCATATGCAAAATAAGAGCAGGATTCTATTAAAATGGAATGTTCAAAGACTCAAAAAATAAAGTTTTTGAAAAGTAAAAACATGAAGACAGCAACAGAAGGGTTAGAAGATGAAGATGAGGAGATACGGAATATAAGAACAATAAGACAATGAGAAGGAACACAGGCGAGTTAACACAAAAAACCTAAATCCAACATCTGAATAACAGGAATTCCAGGAGGTGAAAACAGATGAATATAAAAGAGAAGAAACCGATTTTTTTTTAAATTCTGGAAAATTCCCACGACAAATAATACAGGACTCTAGATTCACAGAGCCCCACCAGGTATCTCACACAATAGCCAAAAATGAACTAATCAAAAACACACCCCTATTGAAATGTAGACCTGGATTTCAAAGTTAAGATGCTAAAATCTGTCAGAAAGGAAAAAGAAACTCTTACATCCAAAGAAGCAAGAATCAGAATGGCTGCTGATTTCTCAAAGAGCAACACTGAACACTAGAGGCAGGAGAGCAGTACCTTCAAAATCCTAAAGAATTTAGGATTCTAGAATTCTATACTTAGCCAAATCAGTACCCAAGTGGAGGAACAGAATGAAGTCATTTTTAGAAATGTACAGTCTCAAAAAACTTAACTTCCCATCAACCTTTCTCAAGAATCTACTTGAGATTGTGCTCCACCATCAGGAAGGATGTAAATCAAGAAAAAGAGTACATTACCGATGCAGCGTGGTTGAAAAAGCAGGGACTCCCCACGCTGGTAGTGAAGGGGCTCCAGCGGACAGCTCTGCACTAGTCCTTAAAGCAATGCGGTCCAGATTGGAGTAGGTGAGACTTTTTTTTCTCTCCAGAAAAAATGGACATAATGTAAGTCACTGGACTCATCACTTCTGTTGATGACCTCTATGATAATGGCAGGGTATGGAGGGGACTAGATGACAAGGAGATAGACCACTACATTCATTGATGGTGAGGTCACTTTTTTCACATTTCAACATCTCCGAAATCAGAATATAGATTACAACTGAGGGAGTATCCTAGTTGAATTGGCTGCCAATTGGGTTCTGTCTTCATGGCATATCTTACCATTGATAGCATTTTAGATTCAGTGAAATAGGGTATGTTCCCTACATGAGTAGCTACACTCAAGTATGGAGGCCCATCTAATCAAGATCTTGGCAAGAGATTTCTGCTGTTTCATCTAGTATAGAGCAAAACAACAATCTGCTCAATCCACAGCCCTCTCTAAACGTACTTAAATATGCACAGAATTCCTTATACAAAGCTCATAACTCATCCCCGTCTCACCTGGGAGATGTCTAAGGAAAACTGGTTTCCCCATTCACCATTTGGCTGCTTTTGAATTTTGTATCATGAGCATGCTTTGTGCCTATCGTAAAAATCAGTAAGATTTTTAAATACCTAAGTAAATGTATACATACAAAGTATTTAGAAGAGGTCTAAGAATCCGGACAATCAGCTGTATCGAAGATGACTTTGAATGGCCAGACGGTGGTATAAGGACTTCCTTTTGCTCCACTTGTTCTCAAAAAAGTAAACTAACCTCTCTTAACGTTCTTTGGATTGGTGACAATCCTCCTTAAACAAGAGTCAAGTTAGGAACACCAAGGAATGGAGAAAACACACACATAAACACACACACCCCTTTTAATTTTGTTGCCTGTCTCAGGTTGTCATAATCTATTCAGTCTATCAAAAGACATGAAAAGGCCATTGACCAAAACAGACCCAAAGACACCCACAGAAAAGGGTAGAGGTTGTAGCAAGAAGCTGATGTATCTTTAGGTGAAGCTCTTCCCATAACTACTTCCACCAACCCCCATACTCTCTGTCCCTGCTGGACAGGAACGAGATAGTTTACCAGTAGGAGTATGAAGTCAGGAGAAAACTAAGGAAACAGATTCATAAAAACAACTGTCAAAACAAAACAATACAAAAAAACCTCTACCTAACATTATTTCAGAATCGGCTACACATATTTTAAGACACCCTGAAGCCCTCGAGAAGGCCATACTACAGGCTTGGTTGGAGAGTGGGCAGGAATGGAACCAATTTCTGTATCTGCTGAAAGCGTTTGGAATAATTTCACAAAGCCACTTCAGCTATATGATGGCCTAGCCTATCCAATGTTCCAGAAATTTTGAAAATTCTGGACATTTTCCTAGGCTCCCTGGACAGGTTTGTGGAAGGTTCCTGGAAGGCATCCGTGGCCTCTCTTGATATCCAGTAGTCCATGGCAGTTTTCAAACCTCTGTCCCCCTGGGGATATGGCCACTACACCAAGATGGAGAAATGCCCATCTGAGTAAGAGGAAGTGGAGTTTCTTGAATGTGCCTCTTCGCCAGTGCTGTGTCCATAAATTCAAGCAAAGCCATCATTGCCAAAACGGAAACTACCCCAGGTGCTCTGAGGATAAGTAATGCAGGACTGTGATTGTCGAGGGTTTGAGATGCTCTCCTAGTGGGTCACATATACAATGATTATTGTCTTCATCGTGCAGAACTATTGCAGTGAGTCCTAACTGACTTTCTGCCCTCCTCTCCTTCCTCCAATCTTGTCTCTGCTCAGAAGCCAGGCTAAGCTTTCTAAAATATAAATCTTAGTGTCTTATCCCCCTCTTAAAACTCTGCAATAATTCACCAATGGGATTAAGTCCTTCCTGGTGGCAAGATATATTATGTCTCCCAGATTTATTCCAAATGAGAAACTGGCTTTGCTAACTACTTACTTCCAGGGAGAGGTAACAGATAAATAAGTATATACCAAAAAAAAAGCTATATTCACCGAACCTAATGAGACCAAACTCCCATACTTCATTTTGTTACTTGGGTGGACATTTCACAGTGGTTATTTTCTCATAGACTCTATTAAAATTGCTATCACCCAAAGTTTGGTATTTCAGTAGTGTTACTTTGAGATTTATTTGGCCAATGTATAAGCCTTGTTGAATCTGCTGGGGAAAAATAAAGCTTTCAAGTTAAAACCATGGTAGTCAAAGCAACATGGAGTAGAATGTTGAGCTCATGACCACCTATGTGTCAGTATTATGGAGTTTTTGAGGGGCATTTACCTGGGCCATGGGGACAAGGGAGTGCTTGGGGTACACAAGGGTGAAGGTAGAGCTGGGAACCAGACACACTGTGGACCTGGAGTAGCTGGGCAGAGAAGACGTCTGGGTAAAAAGCAACTGGACAAAAACTCAGCAAAGGGAAGGAGATTTGAGAAAGGAGATAAGAGGAAGCTCTTCTCATAGGAGGTCAATCTATCTGGCAATTAGCGACAAGGGGTTTTGGACTCATTCATTCAACAAGGCTTACTGCATTCACACCTACTATGTGAAAGACACTCTATTGAGTCTTGGGGTTATAGGCGTTCTCCCTTTAGTTTTAGGATGTGTCCCAGGAAATGGAAACATTGGATAACTTCCTGCATGTGCATATTCCCTCAAGAGCTAGTCCTCAATTTTGTAATATGTCATTACTGTTTAACTTAAGGCACAGGAGGTCATGCTGGATCTCCCATGACAGTATGTTCCAACTTCCAACAATCATTGGACACCCCGGGCTATAGTGATATTGCTGAGGCCCCCCCAGGCAAAGACTTCCAGAGATCACTAACTGGTGAACTTCATCCTGTCTCCTTCATCCATCCCACAAAGGTGTACCTGCCTCAAGGCAGCACAAACTCCACTGAGAGCCCAGCTCAATCCTCTTTCTTGGCACCTGGTTGGTTCTTCTAGCCATGCCACTTGCTCACTTTCTCTCCACCATCAAGGTTAAGAACTCTTTGAAAGAGCATGAAATGACAGCAGAAAGCCAGGCCCCAGTGAAGTAAATGGACTGTGATACAACTCAAAAGCCAGGGACCTGCCAGAACCCAACAGCCAAGAAGACAAATGGTGTCCAAGCTACCAAACTTGACAGTAAGCCACAAAGAAAATTTACATTAGTTGTACTCTCCTGTATTATAATGGGTCCATACATAGATCATCAATGTATGAGACAAAATGGTGCTGCACAGAGCAGTACGAAATGAAATGTAGTCCCAAGACATCTGTACAAACCTTAGTAAGCTCCCCCCGACTTCACGCCTCCGTTTCCTCATCTGTAAAACAGGACTAGGAATGACCATCTCATTGTCAGAAATAAATGACATAATTCCTAGAAGCACTTCGCTCTGAGACTGGTGCCACATCGGCACTCGCTGAATGGGAGTGAGTCCCAACATCACCATGCCTGGTGTTATGAGGCTCCAGGGGCCCATCTGGGCATGGGAAGGGAATTCTTGGAGGCAGCATGGACACCATCCCCCAGAGGACTGCTCCAAATTCCAACTAGAACTCTGGTGGTTTGGTCAAGAAAAGCACCCAGAAGTTCTGCTCATAGACTTTTTTTCCTGAAGGGACCTCACAGAAATAATACCTGGACTCCCTAGAGAGTGCTCTGCAAGCCACAGCACTGCTTTCAGCTCAACCTTCCATTAGCACGGTGTCACCAAAAGAAATCTAAGTCAGTCAGGGAGCTTTAATCCGCTCCTACTTTTGGACAAGAGATCCGTGTCTCCCCAGCCTCCAGCAGGGTAGGTCCACAACAAAGACTAGAGAGAGCAGGAGAAGAGGAGGGACTCTGGAAGTACCCAGGCCCCAGGGCTGCACTTAACTAGCTCAGAGGTCTTGAGCAGCTCAACAACCGCCTCCAAACTTGGTCAGCTCTGGCCTCAGGACTAAGGGTCACCTGCCCAGCTTGCCCCCAGTAACCAGCCCTTCACAGTGTAGGCCAGCAATCTTGAGAATGTGGAACACCCAGCTGTCACACTGGCCACAGGCCCGGGGCAATGGGTACAAACCTTCTTGCAGGCATTTGTCTGCTCCTGAATCTAACTGCAAACAGTCACACATCCCCACCATCAATACATTTATGATTCACATTGTTTCCGAGCTTTTAATGAACATTTTCTCATGTGTCTGTTCTCATTTTGAATGGCAAAGCATGACATATAACCACCATGTACAGAATACTAATGTGAATGACCTCTCGTCTGTGTTTGGTTTACAAAACAGTTCAACACACAGCAGCTGACTAAGGAAGCACTTAATTTTCATTCACTCATTTTTAAATTACCAAGCGCTTACTAGGGCCACAAAAGCAGCGGGCAACAGAGGTACCAAGCTGAATCCCTGTCCCGTGATCTGAGGAGGAGCTGGGAAGATACAGCCAGTAAACATGACCTTGAGTGAAGGGAAGGCAGGACAGCAGTGTGGCTGAAGTCTGGGACTCCGGGTTCAGAAAGTACCTCTGGACCCCCAAAGGAATAAAGTACTAATACATGGTATAATGGAATGAACCTCAAAAAACACCACGGCAGCTAACAGAAGCCAGTCACAAAAGGCCACATCGTGTATGATTTCATCTATAGGAAGGGTCCAGAAGAGGCAAATCTATAGAGACCAAAAGCAGGTTTGTGGTTGCCAGGAGCTAGAGAGGAGAGGGGAAGGGGGGCAGGGACTACCAATGGGTCTCGGTTATTTTTTGAGGTGATAAAAAAATGTTCCAAAATTGACATGGTCATGGTTGCACACATCTGTGAACACACTAAAAACTACCGAACTGTCATCCTTTAAGAGGGTGAATTTCATCAGTAACGCTGCTTTAAAATAAAGTAACTCTGGGGAAATTATTAACTTCTCCAAGCCTCAGTTTCTTCATCTATAAAATGAAGATGATGATGGTGGCAAATTTAAACGATGGAGGACGGGGCACCTGGTGGCTCACTCGGTTGCTCATCCCACTCTTGACTCTGGCTCAGGTCATGATCTCAAGGTTGTGAGATCGAAAGCCCCACTTGGGATTTTCTCTCTCTCTCCCTCTTCCTCGGCCCCTCCCACCCGCTCTCATGCACATACACACTCTTTCTCTCTAAAAAAAAATAAATGAAATGAAATGACTGGAAAATCAGAGGGATCACTCTGTAAAAAGAGCTCGTTGCTCTTCCCACTATTGTTAACAGCTGCAAAAGAGGGGGGTCACTCACAAGAGGCAAGCCAAGTGCCCACCGAGGGGAGAGTGGAAAACAAAAAAACACAGTGGAATATTGTTCAGTCTTAACAAGGAAGCAAATCATGTCATATGAGGCAACACGGATGGACCTGGAGGACATTAAGTTGAGCAAAGCAGGCCAGTCACCAAAAGACACATTCTGTATGAGTCCTCTCCTAACAGGTGCTTCAAGGAGTCAAACCCAGAGAGAGAGAAAGGAGAATTCGGTTGCCAGGGGCAGGGGGTGGGGGAGGGCAGCCCGCATGCAAGGAGCACACAACTCCATTTTGCACGACGAAGAGCTCTGGAGATGGACGGCGGGAATGGTGGTGCGACCACGAGGACATATTTCCTGCCACAGACCTGCACGCTTACCTACGGTTAAGGCGCACATTATATGTTACGTGGATTTTTACAACAACAACAGAAAAAAAAAATACTTAAAATAGAAGAGCTGGAGAAAGAAATGCTGTGGGAAGGAGGGAGAAATCTGGGGAAGGCCTCACGGGACAAAAGGCCCGGAGCTAAAGCCTTGGCGGTGCAGACAGATGGGGCGTCTCTGTGCCAGCGGCCTCGGGACAGACCCCGGCACTGTCTTCCAGAAGTTCTCTGGCTTCCTCCTGCTCTGCCATCCGCTCCACCACCCAGAACCGGCCCACGGAGCATGACGTGCCAGCTCGGAGCTCGGGGGTGTGGGATCAAGAGTGAGTCATGGGAGCTCTGCTTTCAGACAGACTCACTCCCTGCCAGCATAGGGAACTCCCCAGAACAGAAGCCTCACACCTGGGACCTCCCATCCACGCACCAGCCTTACAGCCCAATTCCCCCGAAATGCCCAATGGAACAGCCCAAGTAGACCAAGAGGGAAGCTGAGTCACACTGATGTTCAGGAACATCAGACTTTGGGGTGATCTCATAGTTCCTCTTTGTTTGTTGGGTTTCCCGCTGTGTGCTGTGCAGGGGGTTAGTGCAGAAGGTGGGACGGGGGCTAAGGACAAATTACAGAGGACAAGAGAACTGCTTGTAGGTCTCTAACTCAGAAAAAAAGAGACTAAATTATGTAGGGTTAACACCGACAGGATGTTCGTCCTTTCAGTGTCCCTCATTAAACCTGATAGCAGCACATGAAAGGAGCATATCCCCGAAAACGCAGCAAAAACCAGGAGGCCTCGAATCTGCTGCCTGTCCCCTATTGCAGCCCCCATCATTTAAAGGTGCAAGATCCTACCGATATATTCTCATTCTTTATTTACTTCTAAAGCAATACAGGTTGGGGGAAGGGTGGAGAAAGTACAGAAACAGCCAGACTTAAGCATAGACATACAAATCTGGGAAGTACTTGGAAGGCCTAATCCAGAGGTACACCTCTGACACCCACCCTCTCCAGTTCTATAATGCATAGAATTCCACCATTAAAAATGCAGCCCTGATGTCTGAAACCATTATTTTAAATATTTTTTTAGAACATCTAGCCAATGCAATAAGGCAGGAAACAAAAATATGGAGGTAAACTATGGGAAAGAATCTTAAAAAATATTATTTGCAAAAATCATCATATAACTAAGTAAATAAATAACTAGCTCAAGAGAAGTAACTGAAAGAATTTAAAATGACTAAGAAAATTCAGAAAAATGTCTGATTTCAAAATAAAGATCTAATCAACATTCAGCAACAACTGGTCAAAAATTACAGTAAGAAAATAGTACTATTAATGGAGGCAATAAAAATATGCAATACCTAGAAAGAAACTTAACCAAAAAAATGTGCAGGATTAAATGAAGAAATCCACAAAACAACTGCGATACATTAAAAAAATAATTGTACCGAATGGAAACACCTCAATTACTATAAACATGTTAATTTTCTAAAAAATCTTTTAATTTAAAGCAATTTCAATCAAAATCTCATCAGGATTTTTTCTAAACTGACAATTTTAGGCAAATAAAAAGCAGGAATATCCTGTAAGTTTTTTAAACAAAGAGAAAAATATGGGTTGCCTGGGTGGTTCAGTCGGTGAAGTTCCCGCCTTCGGCTCAGGTCATGATCCCAGGGTCCTGGGACTGAGCCACACATCAGGATCTGATGTGGGAGTCTGCTTCTCTCTCTCCCTCTGCCTCTCCTCCCACTTGAGCTCTTTCCCTCCCTCTCAAATAAATAAATAAAATCTCTAGAAAAGAGAGGCAAAAATAAATTCAGGACTTGTAGTACCATTTATTCAAACACAAAACGACAATAAAGTGTAACTGGTATAAGCACAAAGATGAAATTGTATAAAAAGTGCAGAAACAGATCTATGTATACATTACATACATTTAGTGTATGTGTGTGTATACTTTTATATATAATAAAAACGGCATGTTAGATTCTGGATTCAGTAAAGAAAGTGGGTCTAAATAACTGGTTAACTACATAAAGGAAAGTTGTGAGATGCCTACATCACACCAAAAATCAATGTGAACACAGCTTAATTCAAGAACCCAAAGTAAAATAAACAAATTAACATATGTAATTGAGGGTTATAGTTCTTTCTAAGCTTATAGGAAAGTTTTAAAGTTTTTATTACAGAAATATTTTAAATTTTTGTATATCAAAGAATGTCATAATCTAAATTTGAAAAAAAATCATGAGGGAAAGACTCACAAATGGTAGATAAACATTTTCAATATTGAAATGAAGCTTATGATTAAGAAATAGATGAACACATCAGTGAAAAGGATCAGGAAAAGAAGTGGGGAGGAAAACAAGAAACATGAAATGACAGGGAAACAAAAGATATTTAAACTCACCAGTAATAAAAGTTTAAAAATAAAATAAAGAATGGGCATTTTTCACAAAATTGGCAAAAGTTAGAATAATTGACCAGTGTTGGCAGATGTTCAGGTAAATATACTGCTGGGGAGTTGTAAATGCTGGACTAATTTACAACATTCCTGAAGGGCAATTTGGCAATGCCCATGAAAAACCTTTTGAAAGAGTCACATCTTTTGATCAGTAGTTCCACTTTTAGAAAATAGCCTAAGGAAATAACCAGAAATATGTGTAAAGTTTCAACATCATCATCACATGGCAGGGGCACCATGTGCACTTACAATTCTATGCTTTCAATTGATTGTGTAATTTAATCCTT
The DNA here is from genome assembly GCF_922984935.1 of Meles meles. Classification (NCBI taxonomy): domain Eukaryota; kingdom Metazoa; phylum Chordata; class Mammalia; order Carnivora; family Mustelidae; genus Meles; species Meles meles. Next base: position 7,120,261 of record NC_060084.1, on the reverse strand, counting down.
AAAAAAACAATATCTAAATCCTGATATGATCTCCATTTCTACAGATGAGGAAACTAATGCACAGAGAAATGAAGAAAATCATCCAAGTTCCCACAACTAATATGTGGTAGAGCCAGAAATGCATAGCTGGGGTGTTGGGGGTCAGGGGCAACTGCCTCGGCCCAGACTCTTCACACTAAGTTGCCAACAAGAAGCATCAACAGCAAAATTTTAACCCTACCTACTGCCCAACAACAAGGGATTGATTACATACACCCTGCATATACACAAAAGAGAATTAACAGCTGGACGGATGGATGGACAGACAGAGGGATAGACAGGTAGATGCGTGAAAAAATAATGGATAGATGGGTGGATGGATGGATGGAGGGAGGGATGAATGGATGGGTTAGTGGATGGATGGGTTGAAGGATGGCTGGGTTCGAGGATGGACAGATGGATGGATGGACGGATGGATGAGTGGGGGGATGGGTGAATGGATGGGTAAATAAATGATGGACGGGTAGAGGATGGATGGAGGAATGGGTCGGGGGACTGATGGTTCAATTCACGAAACATTCATTTGTGAATCTGTCCTTATTTTTCTTTCCATTTACATGCATTAAACATTAACTTCAGGGCAGGCAAATTTTCAGGTACCATTTAGCTCTTAACCAAAACAGCTGGGAAAAAAATTAAACAGCAAAAACCAAGGCTTCTGCTCCCAGGGAGAAATGGTGAGCACAGACATTGTGGGGCAGCCCTCAAATCAGAAGGTGTTCTCTTTCCAAAATTCTTAAAACTTCTTTGTTCATAAAGTTAGAGTTCAAAAGAAGTCACAAAATGTGAGAAACCTTTAAAGTCTAGGTCTCAAAGACCAACAAACCACAAGCCTGGTAACTGTCCGCATGGATAGAGAAAGAGGCAGCGTGCCGGTGCGGACTGGAATATACAGGATACAGAAGATCACCAATGAGGGGATAAAAATAAGAACTAGGTAAGAGGATTCAGAAGGAGCCAGGAGAGATGCTCCCTACATCCTGCTGTAGGGAGTGGATCTCCCCTGCTTGCTAGGCGAGGAGGGATTGGCATTAACCCCCCAAACCACAGGACATTGTGAGCTCTCTGTTCGTTATTTGTTGTCTTCATCCAAGAAAGACTGTTTTCTATGATAAATATGATACTACTTTAATTTTTTATATTTATTTTTTAAACCACTGAACCCCCTCAAATATGATTAGGGGTAGAGACATCTAACAACTAAAGGCAACATCCTGGTGACCAGGAAACCAAAAGAAAAATGAAGTGCCCTAACACAGAACTGGCACACAGTAGGTGCTGGAGAGGTCACCGTGGTTCGGTGGCAGTGGGACTGCACTGCTCCTGCTGGCTTTGCTGGTACCCCTAATGGAAAGGGAATGTTCTAGTCGTTGAGTGTGTCACAGGGAAACTTCACAGGCACTGCTGCATTTAGTCACTCACTTAACACCTGCCAACCCCTGGGGGTTAGGTATCATCATTCCCGTTTTAAACATAAAGAAATGGAGACACAGAGGACTTAGAGCAACTCATCCCAGTCACATGCTGAAAGCAGCAAGAGATGCAAGCCAAGCCAAATCAGATCAGTGTGATTCTAGGTCTCGAGATGCAGAAAAGGCAGGTGTCCCTAGGAACTCACTCTGGGCAGGGACGAGCACATGTGGCAGATGCCACCCAGGTCCCCATGCTTTTCCTTTCCAGCCTTGATCTCCCCTACATCCCCGTCCCCAGAGCAATTCTAGAAGTCACGGGAGAGCTTTGGAAAGTAGCTGGGGATTCTTCCCTCTCACACATTGAATCCTGTAACACCCACTGCACACCAGACACCATGAAGATCTCCCTCCTGCAAGAAGCCTGACTCTGTGGAGTCCTGACCTCAGAAGGCAACAAGGGGGCGACCCGAAAAAGAAATGAAATCGACCTGTGGGAGCCCACTACACTAGGTAATTCCCGGCATTTTGTTTCATCCTTTCAACAACCTTCCAAGAAAATGTCACTGTCCCCAACTTACAGGTGAAGAAACGGAGTCTGTGGGAGGTTAAGCGACCTGCTTAAGCAACAGCTGTCACACCAGCTCACCGAGACCCACAGAGAAAAGACCACATGGGGGCCTGACCCAGACAAAGATTTTGACCACATGTGTCTACAGAGCAAAAGGACTTTCTAGGTGAGTGAGCTCTGACAGGCTCCCTTCCCAGCTGACAAGGTAGCTCGGCCGCAACATTGTCCCTGTGACAAGAGGCAGCACACTTACTCCTCATCAGGTGACAATCTTGGAACACCATCCCCCCCCCATTATGAATTGTACAAGCCCAGCAAAAGGGGCCTGCAGCCCTGAGCCACCTGTCTCCTCTCCCCTCAGGAGAGCTCTGCAGACAGGCACCCTGGGGCCCTTATCGTGCCACAAACTTGCAAAACCCATGATGTAGGGGTGAGGGACAGATGTCTGCCATCGCTAGAGGTCCCCCTGAGGAGGTACTTCTAGAACACTGGTCTCCCTCAGCGGCACAAGCCACCCCAAGGGCCAGGCATTCTCAGCATCCTGCCCATTAAACAAAACAATCAACATAAGACGTTCCAGCAACCCGACTGGGGGTCCTGTAGGCAGACTGCAGGGGTGTGGGATTGTTTTTTTAATATTTGTTTATTTAGAGACAGAGTGTGTGTGTGAGAGCGGGGGGGGGGGAGGGGCGGGCAGAGGGAGAAGCAGAGAATCGCAAGCAGACTCTGCACTGAGCACGGAGCCCAATGCTGGACGTGATCTCATGACCTTGACATCATAACCTGACCTGAAATCAAGAGCTGGACGTTTAACCAACTAACTCACCCAGGCACCCCAGAGGTGTGGGATTTTTCACAAAAACCCTCTGATTCCAAATCATGCATGACACCAGTGAACCTCTTTTCCACGAACTGAACATCTGGAAAGCCAGATGTCCACTCTTTATGACATTAGTAACCCTGAAACCAGGAGAGACAAATGAAACCTTGTTGACAAATACTCAAAAACCCCAAGGCAAAAGGCAGTCAGCAGAGTGGGATCAAGAGCATGTAGGTACATAAACCCAGCCCAAACACCTACCGGCTGTGTGACCTTGGGAAAGCCACCTGACCTTTAAACTTCTCAGCCATGAAAGATGATAAGAGCACCCACCAATCAGGGCTGGTATGAAGACAAAGTGAGCTAATACCTACAACACACTTCAGACGCCGTCTGTTACTGTAAGTACCCATCACGTTCACGAGCATTACTAGTATGACTGTGGCTACAAAGACTGACAGTACACAGGCCAGCGACGAGGAAAGGGGTGATCTGGCCCCTAGATTTGACTTTCAGTAGTAAAATGACAAAAAAAAAAAAAAAAACCGTAACGTCACTCCCTGACGCCTGTGGGGACTGTGAGATCAACTCTACCCATGAGTGCGGCTTCCACACCAAACACCGAAGTGCCCTTCTTCGCTTGGAAAGGCTTCTCTGCTCACCTGCCCTTCATGCTGACCCTCTTGCCCCGGAGGACGGGGCCACTGCTGGTTTACCCAGAACAGGCAGCACGTTGCCACGCCCTGGAACCAGCACTGTGGCCGGTAGGATCCTGCTTCCTCCCGTCCATCACCAAGCCCGCCACTGGGCCAACTCAACAGGACCCACACCCGATTCCTTGGAATCTGAAGAGTGGCATGGAAAGGGAAGGGAACAAGACTATGCCTGATCTCAGGACCTTCCTTTGCCCCTTGGCTCTGGGATGAGGTGCCTCTCTACCGGGTCCCATGCCAGGGTGAAGGTAAGGGCAATGATCTTCCCAACCGCATTAAGATCTGCACATGGCGGGAAGCTGAGAAGCATGGGCTGAGTGTGTAATAAACTGACACAAAATTATCCTACCCTACTGGCTGGGGAAGATGGGATTCCCTAATCCCCAGTGCTAGGAATCCAGGAGGGAATTGTGCCACAGGGAAGAAAAGGGCTTCTTTAAACGTGTGCAAAATGTTCCCTTTGGCCCTGACCCTGGTAGTCACCTCGTATTTTCTTCTTGAGGCCAGACTTTTAAAGTGCAGATCCTGAGCAATTTTCCTTGAATCCTCTAAAGTGTTCTTCCTATTCTGAATTGGGTGTTGAGGACAAAAAAAGTAACCCCGAGAATGTAAGGCACAGGAAGTCAAGTGCCCAAGACACACTGAGAACAATTCCTGCCTCAGACAGCTCAGGCAGGAGCTTTGCTTGGCCACCAGCCATGCCAGGAGAGAACCATACCATGTAGGACAGCGAGACCATGAGGTGGAAGGGGGGCCTGGGGCAGGATGGCACACCATACAGGCCACTCACCAGAGATGTGCTCTCCTCCCACCACTGTTATTCTTGGCTCAGGGTCATTTAAAAACTGAGCTGACTTAAAAACTGATAGACTTAAAATCCAGATTCCCAGCTTCTCTTGGGGGGAAAAAAAAAAAAGATTGAGACAAGGGAAGAATTGGCAGCCCTGGGTCTACATTCCAACCACTAGCTGGATTTTAAAAACCGATTACCCTTCCTGGATTTGCCACAATCCCCACTACTCCCCACGGTATCCCCAAAGTTCAGGGCCAGCCCCCATTCACCACGATACGTATGCCGTCAATTTTCTTAGGGCATGGAAATATCTCTTTGTATTCAAAAGGATCAAAAAAACATAAGTAAAGCAAAAGGCAGAAACAAAAGGCCTCGTGTTTCCAGAAAAATAGGAAAAGGTCCAACACATACCAGTTCCTCATCTGCATCACCAGCCTGGACGCCAGGCGAAGAGCACAGCATCTGGTATCGGAGGCATCCCCGTTCCTGTCCCGGCTTGGCAGCATCTTAGCTTATGAGACCACAAGTACATCCTTAACCTCTCAGAGCCTCCAAGTCCTCATCATTAAAGGGCCAGGCTTCACGGGGCTCGGGAAAGGACTTATAAAGATACCATATCCAAAGCACTAGGTGCAGGGCCTGGGACCCAGTAAGCACTCAGTAAAGGCCAGCAGCTGTCAGGGGTGGCAGCAGTGTGGCAGAGGCAGAGACAGCTGTTGGGAACAAGATGGAGTTGGCCATCCGGAGCCTCTTCTGGAATTAAAAATGCACTTTGCTTCCTTCCCAACTTCTGAGCCCAGACTTCTGAGCCCTCCCAACTTCTGAGCCCAGAGAAGCACCCGACACTCAAAAGAGGTGTGGCCACACCCAAAAGCTGTCTGTACAGACTCCTCTAGAACCAAAGAACAGGCACCCAAGTTTCTTTGCCTTGCAGCCTCACACAGCCCTGCCACGTCTCCTCTCTGTGTCCTGCACGCATGCTTATTTATCTGGCCTCTGCCCCTTCCTCTGAACGGAACACCCTTCCCCATCTCGGTCTCCCTAGCAGGTCCTTACTCGCATTTGAGGATTCTGATCCGACATGGGCACCAAGAAGCCTTTCCTGGATTCTTGGGTGAGATTCCTAGACCCTGCGTCCTGTTCTACATTTGTTCGTCTTCCCCACTAGAGGTGGAGCCCTTCAAAACGAGAGCACACAAGACCAACCAGGTAGATAAAGGGAAGAGCACAGGTTTGTATCCCGCTCTGCCATTTAAAACTCAGCTGGGAAATCCTGAGAGAGTCCTCTTGACCATCAAGGCCTGGGTTTGTGCAAATGGAAGACTGAGTTAACAAAACACACCACAGAGTATCTTTGTGAAGAATAAATAAATCAGCAGAACAACACACTGAATTCTTCCTGGCACCCCATAACCATCATCGGACCCAACCCCACACGACCACCAAACACAACTCCCCTTTTCCCATCTCCAACTTAACTTGGGAGACCTAAATGTGAACTGTGCCCTATCTCTCACACTCCTGACTTCCAACTCTACCCTACGAGCTCTAAGGGATCCAGTGTGGGCCCAGGCTCCAAATCAGCCCACCCCGCACAAAGAAATCCGTCAGAGGGGAATATCAAAGGAGGAAACTAATTGGAAAATGCATTTTTTCAAAGAAGACATATGGATGGCCAACAGACACATGAAAAGATGCTCAACATCACTAACCATCAGGGAAATGCAAATCAAAACCATAGATACCCCCCTTATACCTATGAGAATGGCAAGAATCAAAAAGATAAGGGTGCCCGGGTGGCTCAGTCAAACATCTGACTCTTGATCTCAGCTCAGGTCCTGATCTGACTGGGAATTCAAGCCCTGCTTTGGGCTCTATGCTGAGTGTGGATCCTACTTCAAAAATAAGAAGAGACATGAGAGGGGGTAGAGGAGAAGAAAAAAAAAAAAAAAAGACAAGAAATAACAACTATTGGCCAGGCTGTGGAGAAAAAGGATTCCTCTGTGCACTCTTGGTGGGATACGCAAATTAGCAAAGCCACTATAGAAAACCGTATGGAGAGTCCTTAAATAAAAAAAGAAAACCCACCCTCCCAAAAATGTAAAAATAGAATTGCCATGTGATTCAGTAATTCTATTACTGGGTATTTACCCCCCAAAAATGAAAATAATAATTCAAAAAGATGGAGACACCCCTATGCTCACAGCGGCATTATTTATAGTAGCCACTGATCAGTAGGTGAATGGATAAAGATGTGGTACATGTAAACACACACACACGCACGCACACACGGATGCACACACTCACGGTGGAGTATTAGCCACAAAAATGAAATTTTGCCATTTGCAACAATATGCAACCTAGAGATTATAATGCTAAGTGAAATAAGTCAGACAGAGAAGAACAAATAAGATATGATCTCACTCATATGTGGAATCGAAAAAACAAACAGGGGAGCCTGAGTGGCTCAGATGGTTGAGCATCCATCTCTTGATTTCGGCTCTGGTCATGATCTCAGGGTTGTGAGATTGAGCCCTGCATGGGGCACTGCACTGGGCTTGGAGCTTGCTTAGGATTCTCTCTTCCTCTGCAGCCCCCTGCCCTACCCCCCTCACTCTCTCTCTCTCTCTCTCAAATAAAAATAAAATAAAATAAAATACAAACAAACAAAAAGAGACAGAGAACAAGCTAGTGGTTGCCAGAGGGGAATGGGTGGGGAATGGAGGAAATAAAAGGGATTAAGGGTACACGTCTCATTGTTGAATCACTATATTGTATGCCTGGAACTAATATAACACTGTGTATTAATTAACGGGAATGAAAATAAAAACTTAAAAACAAAAATAAAAAACACCCATCTCTAGTAAGGGATATTTGGGCCTAAACCACCATATTCATATACATGTAATCATTGTATATATACAATTATTACAGTTCTGTTGATCATGTTAAAAAAAGAATACACTTATCATGATGAGCACTGAGTAATTATAGAACTGTTTAATCATGTTGTACACCTGAAACTAATAATGCTATATTAAAAAAATTAAGTGAATTATGTGCCTCTATGTACGTGTTTGAATATTGCCATAAAAAACATTTAAAATAGAAAAACATAGTCAAGATGTAAGAGTAAGGCTTGAAATATCAAGTGGATATAAAACCGTACGTACAATGTGATTCTATTCTGTGTCTAAATAAAATGTATACAACAAAATAGACTTAAAGATCTGACCCAAATGTTAAGATAGTGATTATGGGTCACTCATGTTTATTACTCAAACTTCAATTTTCCAAATTTTCTGTGGTAAGATTTTATTTTATTATTTAAAAAATTAAAACACTATTGTTCGCCTAGCAGTGTCATATTTAGTGGAAATAATTAAATGATTGCTTAAAAAGTAAAAAAAAAATTCTTGAAAATATATAAAGCAACTGGTAATTTGCTTACAATATTCTTAGCTTCTTCCCAATAATAAATGCAAAACACAGTCTTTTAAAATGTCCCTGTAACATTTACAAAAAAATTGAGCAAGTATTCATCCACCAGAAATGTTCAATAAATACCAAAACCCAGAAATTGACCAACTATTCTTTTGTCTGCAAAACAATAAAAAGCAAAATCAATCAGTAAAAAACAAAACCTAAGAACACTCTTATCAAGAGTTAAGTCTTGGCTAGGAAAGGCAACCCAAATAAATTATGGGATACAAGTAAAATAATGATAACAGCTCCAACACATACATTTTGAATCCTAAACCTGAGCTCAGAGTGAAAAAAAATTCAACTTTATGTGAAGCTTCTAAAATAAGAAAGAATGAAAATATATTAAGTAGTTAGTATAAAAAGCTGAAAAAAAAACCCAACAAAATGATCCTAATCAAAGCAAGAGAAAGGGATCAATTTTTAAGCACAAAATAATTAATAAAAATAAAAAGCAGAAAGGGCAGATTGAGTCAGAAAAAAATTAATAATTGGTTCTTTATAAAAGGACTGGTTAAAAAAAAAAAAGACAAACCTCAAGCAAACCAAACCAGAGTAAGAAAGAGAACACATAAAACCCGAAATGTATGAGAAAAAGGCTATAAACACAGAGAGATCTTAAACTATTATATTTCCTCTGCAACCAATAAACTGGAAAATACAGAAGAAATTAATGATTGTACTAAAACAATCCCCCAAAATCAATTATCAGAAGACCTGACAAAACTAATAACCAGGAAAGAAATTAGGAAAAGCTGCCAACGAACAACCCGGGGGTCGTGGAAGGATGCGCCATGCCCAAATGGTTTCATTAATAAGCTCTTTCAAACTTTCAAAGGATGACGTAAAAGCTAATCAATAGACTTTAGATTACAGAAAAATAAGGGAATGTCCCAGGCTGTTTTGTAGCTGGCATAACTCTCGTTCCAAAACCAACACCGGTAATGCGGGAAAAACAAAAACAAGAAACTTTAGACTTCTATCCCAGCCAAGACTGAGCAACTTTTAGGAAACCAATATTCCTGCCAAGAACAACTAGGAAAGCTGCTAAGATACATTACCTGCTCTGAGACACTTGAGAACTGTCTAGGCAGCCAGGATCTGAAGCACCAAAATCCCTGAGAAAGGAATTCACGGAGGTGTGCCTGACATTCTGCATGCTGATCTTCCCCTTGGGTTACTCACCAGCACGTAAATGGTGTGGGGTTAGATGCTGAAAGAGTTGGCAGAAATACAAAAGCAGAAAGCAAAGAAGTACAAGGAAGCTAAGGAGAGCTTTATGCAGTCTTTAAGGGCTGGGAAGACAAATATTGGGGCTAGCACCTAGCAAGGGCTTGAGGGTCCAACCAAGACTTGAGGTCCAAAAGCTGGGCAAGAAGGCAGGCAGAGAAAGATATATGCTTGCACTCTGCACATGCTTTCTCTTCAAAGAATTTGATGATTCTTATCACCAAAGGGTGAAAGACCAAAGTGCTGAGCAGATAGAGACTATCTGAGCTTAGTTTTGAGGACATTTGTGGTTCTGGGAAATGATATTTTGAGGTCAGGATTGACCAAAGCAAAAATAAATACACAAGGCTCTTAAAAGTAACCAAGCCTTACAAAGTCTGCAAACCAGCCTCAGTGTCTGATCACACCAAGATGACCTACCTTTGCCTGATGGAACACAAGATAAATCCTCCAAGGAGACTGGCTGGGTGGGCCTTCTGTGTAAGAAGGGAGCACCATCCATGACATGACTCAATGTCCAGCATTTAATCAAAAATTACCAGGCACGCGATCAAATTAAACATTAGACCCACGGGCAACAGAAATACTGGAGTTATCAAACACAGCCTTCAAAATAACTGAGACAAATATAACCATATGGAGAATTTAACCAAACAGAATTCATCTAAAACTGAAAAACAGAGTAGCTGAACTCAAGAATTCAATACATGAGTTTAATAGCATATGAAACACAGAAAGAATTAGTAACGTGAAAGACAGATTAGAAGATAATACCCAGGTGGAAATGGAGAGCAGAAACAGAAAGAAATTTTTTAAAAAGTAGGCCTGGGGAATATGGAGACAAAGTCTAAATAGGTGTGACAGGAATCTAAGAAAAGGAAAAGAGAAAGAATAGTGTACAAGCATTATGTGAAAAGATAATTACCAAGAATCTTCTAAAAATAAAGAGAACATCAAATCGCAAAGATCCCAAGCAGAATGTATAAAAAGAAAAAGATACCTAGGAACATCATAGTTAAATTTCAAAACACCAGGAGCACCTGCTGGCTCAGTGGGTACAGCATGTGACACTTGACCTCGGGGTTTTAAGTTCCAGCCCCACACTGGGTGTAGACATTACTTAAAAAAATAAAACCTTAGGGACACTTGACTGGCTCACTCGATGACCATCCAACTCTTGATTTTGGCTTAGGTCATGAGCTCAGGGTGGTGGGATCGAGCCTTGCACTCGGCACAGGCTCCTTGGGATTCTCTCCCTCTCCCTCTGCCCCTCCCCTGACTTGTGTGCATTCTCCTTCTAAATAAGAAAGCAAATAAAATCTTTAAAAATGAATTAGGGTGCCTGGGTGGCTTGGCCTTCAGATCAGGTCATGATCCCAGGGTCCTGGGATCGAACCTTGCATGAGGCTCCCTGCCCAGTAGGGCATCTGCTTCTCCCTCTCCCTTCGCCCCTCCCTCACTTATGCTCTCTCTCACTCACTCTTTCTCAGAAATAAAATTCTTAAAAATAACAATAATAAATAAATAAATATAAAAATAAATTTTAAAATAAAATAAAATCTTAAAAGAACGTCAGAAAACCAAAGACAAGGAGAAATTATCAAAAGCAGCCAGATGAGAAAAAAAAAAGTCATATTATCTTTAAAAAAAAAAAAGGCAACAAGAAAACCAACAGCTGAGTTCTGAATAAAAACAATAGAAGATCTGAGAGAAAATAAATGACACTTAGAATGTTTTTTCTATGGAAATACCCTTCTAAAGTAAAGTAAAATAAGGTCACTTTGAAATGTACAACAATTGAGAGAATTTGCTACCAATATGGGATGGGCTAGTAAACATTTAACAACTGGCTTAAAAAAAAAAAGGCACTGGTTTGTAGTTTCCAATTTCTGTGATGGAAATATTGCCGCCACAGCTGAGTGTAAGCTACCAATGTGGTATCCCTGAATGGAGAGTTAGCAAGTGACATATACCCAATCAGCTCCTCAGGAGGATACCACTGTCACCAACAGAATGACAAAAAAGAGACCTCTTTAGAAAGAAGAAAACATCCCCCACATCGAAATTTGGAAATGCAAGAAAGAGTGGAAATCAACAGAAAGAATAAATATGTGCGTAAATATAAGTGAACATTCATGGCAGAAAACAACAGTGGCATGTGGTATTAAAAACAGAATTAAAATAAGAGAAGATTAACAAAACAAGAAGTGAAGAAACTGAGTCAATGTTTTCTTTCTTTTTCCTAATATTTTACTGATTCATTTGAGAGAGAGACAGATAGTGACAGAGACAGCAAGAGCAAACACAAGTGGTGAGGAGAGGGAGAAGCAGGTTCCCACTGAGCAGGGAGCCCGACATGGCGCTGGATCCCAGGTCCCTGGGACCTGAGCTGAAGGCAGATGTTTAACTGACGCAGCCAACCATGCACTCCGAGTCAATGTTTTCTAAGACCTCATTTACATTAGTCTTGAATAAGTCAAAAAGACAGAACCGCACATATATGGCCAATGAGTTTATTATAAAGGCAACACTGCAATAGGGAAAGAATGGCTTTTTCAGTAAACAGTGGTTTCCCAACATTAAAAAAAAAGAGAGAGAGAAAGAATATTGACCCCTACCTCACATCATACACAAAAAATCAATTCCAGATCTCCCACTTATCTAAACAAAATAGGTAAACCAGCAACTCCTCTAGAACCGAACACAGGAGACTGTCTTTATGATTGTTTTCTTAAACTAGGACCCAAAAAGCATGAAAGACCAACAAAAAGGAAAAGACTGATAAACTGGACTTCATTTAAAATTAATAACTTCTGCTTATCAAAAGACACAAGAGAATAAAAAGGTAACTAGATGGTGAGAAGATATGAAAAATACACTTTCCTGACAAAGGATTTATTTCCAAAATATAAATCCATTTTGTCAAAAGCCAGGGTAAATACCTAGGTTTCTAGGGAGAAAAGATGACGTGGACACCAGGAGCGTGGGTTACCACGGGATAGTGATGATGTAAGCACGCATTACACGCGATCTTATTTAATCTCCACAATAATCCTTTGAGACAGACTGCAATTTTTATTCCCATTTTACAGGTTTGGCACAATCCTAGTCTCCAACACACACCCAAGCGCCATCACCATGCATGGATAAAGGGACTGAGCTATTTGGTTAGACACAAGCTGTAATCAATCATCACTCATCTGTGATGAATTAGCAAGGGGTGACTGTTCCACAGGTCTACCTGGGATCAACTAACACAGGGTCAAGGCCCAAAGTGAAATATGTAGATTACATGGCTTTCTGAGGGCTACCTGGGCAAGAGTTTGGGATTCAGGAAAAATGGAGATTAAGCCAAGAGCCAAGTCCTCCCCAACATGAGAAGTTATGGGACACTGCCATTAGAGAAGAGGTGTTTTGCCGAGAAACTTTACACAGTTTGGAAGATATGCCGGAATCTGAGAGCTGTCGCATCTATCAGGATCCATAAAGCATGGCCTCAGGTGACCCGGAGTAACAGCGTGAAGAAGGGCAGCCCAGTGTCAGCCCAGGACACTCTCCACAGCTTGCCAGTGGTGTGGCTCTAACACAAGTCAGTTAGCCATTCTAAGCCTTACTTCCCTCATCTGTACAATGGACGTGGTAACAGCCCTCCCTCAGGAAGGACTCGGCAGGGGAATCCATGCGGAGACCCAGCATAGACTACGAGCTCAATATATTTCTATGCTAAGGTTTTAAAGTTCATTTGGGAGCATGATGGGGTTTTGGCTCTCTTTCCTCCCAAATATTAAAGAACTAGGGAAGCAATGGGCTACCAGGGGATCCTTGTGCAGCAGGGGAAACAGCAAGGTCTGAGATGGGAAGGGGGACACTGCTGGCTGGATGAGATGCCCACCACTTTCCCAGAAGTACCCTCAGAACTGCACTCCCGAACTCGGGCAACGGCCCACCCACACAACCACCCTTTCAGGGAGTGGAAGGGGCAGAGGCTGGTAGGGGCTCTGACCGACTTCAGGCATCAGCTCTCACTTCCCCTCCTCGGAGTGTTGGGTTCCTCACCCACATTCTCTTCAATGCACAGAGGTATTTTAGGACGGCACAACATGTAAAATGCTGTACGTTTCCTGGTTAATCAGCAAGTGTCGGGCACACTTCTGTGTGTCAGCAGGGAGGCAGGGAGGCTGGGGGGCTGGGAGGCTGCTTGCCTTTACAGAGTGGAGAAAACTGAATCTTTACCCTTTACTCTACCAAGGAGTCTGGGCATCTCGGCGTCCGTCGGGATGAATAGGAAGGGTTTCTCACCCCTCACCCCAGAGCCCTTGCTGGAAAGAGAAGAAAACAGTGGGAAGCAGAGCCCACACTTGGCACGTCACTGTCTACAGAGACCTGGCGGCTGTGGGGAATGAGTCTCATAATACCTACAACCAAGAATCTTGCCGTATCCATCAAAAACCTAGAATTACTCTTCCCTCTAACCCGCTAATCCTGCTTCTAGAAACTTATCCTAAAAAGAATAATTTTAGATACAAAAAGTCCAAAATATTCGTTAGGAGGTTGAAAAAAAATTACAAATATATATCAAAACCCTCTGTCATTCAGGAAAGATTCTCCTAAATGATTACTAGGTCAACAGGGAAGGAAATGAAATCACAAATTACTCAGAAAATAGCCATAATGATCAGGCCATGTAGAATACTCCCAAATAAAGATATGGCCAAAGCTATTCAATTCAGGGATTGCACAATCAGAAGGAAATTATTAAATGGTTTTTTTATTGAATATGAAAGTATAATATGCCAACAATCCAATGCAAGAAAATAGAAAAACAGCAAAAGAAAACCAGAATTAAGGCATTAATAAGGTTAAAAGCAGAAATGAATTCATTGAAAACCAATGGTAGAATTCAAGAGCTGGTTCTCTGAAACAAAATTAGAAACAAAAACTACAACCAACCTCTATTTAGTCTAATCAAAGAAAATGAGAAAGCACAGACACAATAAAGAACAAAAAAGGATATTTAGCAAAAAATGTGGCAGGGACTCAAAAATGAGGGAAAATTATTTAAAACTTAATAGATTTGAAAATTCTCAATGAAAAAGAGAATTTTCTGAATAAATACAAATGAACACAAATGACTTAATAAGAATGAAGAACATCAAAATAAGCAAAAGCTATAGATGAATATGAAATGGCTGCTAAAAAAATGATCTCTGAAGCTTTATAAAATATTCCAGATCCAGTTAGAAAAAGGAACGGTTCCCCTCTCATTTTATGACCTTTAGTGATCTTTTTTTTTTTAAGATTTTATTTTTTATTTGACAGACAGAGATCACAAGTAGGCAGAGAGGCAGGCAGAGAGAGAGAAGGGAAGCAGGCTCCCTGCTGAGCAGAGAGCCGGACGTGGGGCTCGATCCCAGGACCCCGGGATCATGACCTGAGCCGAAGGCAGAGACTTTAACCCACTGAGCCACCCAGGTGCCCCATGACCTTTAGTGATCTTGACAGAAAAAAGCTCATAGTGCTGTGAAGTGTGTAAACCTGGCGATTCACAGACCTGTACCCCTGGGGCTAAAAATATATTATATGTTTATAAAAAAATTTAAAAAAAAAGAAAAACACTCATACATACACACACACACGTAAACACACTACGGCCTGGTGTTCTTTAGAAATATGTAAAAAACAATTTTAAATAAAATATTTTCAAAATCCACCAGAACAATGAAAGAAAATACAACTCTATCAAGTTGTATTTGATACAGACGAGGATCTGTCACAGAAAAAAAAATTAATAAACTAATAGAATCATCATACTAATTAACAAAAAAAAAAAAAAACCACAGAATCTCAACAGGTTTTCAAAGGCATCTGACAAGTTGTTCCTTATTTTTAAAAAAGAACAAAGGAGAACCAGAAGAACATTCTTAGTCTTAAACCACCAGTCAACATCAAACACAGGCATCCCCATTAAATTCCTGGGTGAGGGGTGCCTCACAACTAGTAATTCAACATTGATAAACAAAGCAAGTAAAAGAAATTAGAGCTTTCATTAACAGAAAGGACAGAGAAATTGCCCATGATTTTCTTAAGATAAAACTGAACTTAAAAAATGTACAAAAAATAAGCAGAACACCACAGTAACTAACAAAAGAGTCGAAACAAGGCATGTTATAAAATAAGTATTCAAGAACCAATAATATACCCTATAAAATTAGTAAACAGGAAATATAATAGAAAAATATGTATTTCTCAGTAACAACAAAAACAAATCAGAATACATTGAAAAAGTATAACCCAAAATATGTAAAATTCACATGAAGAAAGCAAACAAACAAAAATCACTAAGGGGTATAAATATGAGGGGGATAAGCCAACCGGTATAAATGAATCAGTTCTTTCCAAGTTTAATAAATTAAGTACTGGGGCGCCTGGGTGGCTCAGTGGGTTAAAGCCTCTGCCTTCCACTCAGGTCATGGTCCCAAGGTCTAGGGATCGAGCCCTGCATCGGGCTCTCTGCTCACTGGGGAGCCCGTTTCCCTCTCTTTCTCTCTGCCTGCCTCTCTGCCTACTTATGATCTCTGTCTGTCAAATAAATAAATAAAATCTTAAAAACAAATAAATAAAGTACCATACTGATCCCCAGCTACTAACATTTTATTTTTTTTACCTGAAAATTGATTCCATAAATTGATATGAAAGATAACTAACTGGGCTAGTGTCGTCAATAAAAGTTTCAAATATAAAAATAGAGGTATTATGTAATATAGTAAGACATAATTATGTAATAGGTATTGACAATGGTTAAATGCAACAAAGTTTAGCCCTAAATAGCGTGGGTGTTTTAGCAAGCCCTTCTACATGAACCGACCTCTCATGTGTACCCTTGGGTAACTGAATGATTTTAACTATTGATTAGGGTTGTGACCCATATGCCAATTGAATACTATTTCGTTTTAAAGTGACATGCTGAAAGAATGGACAGGAAAAAATAGTAAATCGTAATCATTATAAATATTGGAGCACTTTCATGCCTATGGCTATGAGCCTAGCAATCAATTGATTCTTTTTGTTGTGGTTAGTGTTTGCCGCTTGACAGTAGCAAAACAGACCTCACTCAGGAGCATAGGACGGTACCCGGCAGCAAACACGTAACCCTAAAGATGCAGTTGCATCGAAGGAACTGCACTAAGAAAAATAAACACAAAAACTTATAATAATAACCAATTCAGGGATTGCACAAACCACTTCAAGTGTAACCAACCACACTTGCAAAAGTTTCCCTAAGACCAGGAAACTATCAGGGGAATTCTAAGATTCCCTGAAATATGTGGAAAAATCTTGAAGTATATTTTTTTTTCTTTGAGGTCCTCTCCTAAATTCTATGAGGATTGACTCAGACTATTTTGAAATTACTAGAGTTACTGGGATTCCTAGAAATACTGTCTTCGGGTAAATTAACTGCAGAAGCACAAAGACTCTGTTCACAGGTCAGTGCTCCAACCTGCAAGGCCTATTTCATTTTAAGGAGAAGGTGAAATTTTTAAATTGGGTGTCACTGTGCACTTTACAAGGATGGTCTGCTATAGGACTCCTTTAAAAATAGCAGGTTGCCCTCATCAATTACAATATTATCCAACGTGGGAATGCACCCACCTACTATACAGGCAAGGCACACCTAAGCCAGGCAAGAACTTAACGTCAATAGAAATTAGCCCTAAGGAAGCATCCTGCTGTATTCCTGAGAACTTGCATTGCTTCTGGTATGGGAAGGAAGGAAGGGAGGGAGAGAGGGAAAAAGGGAGGGAGGAAGGAAAGAGAGAAGGAAGGGAAAAGAAAAGAAAAGAAAAGAAAAGAGCCATAATGGTTGTATTCCTTGCAAGCATGATCTGACGTAGACTTCTATTACTGGTGGGAGGACAGAAATCTTAATAAGCTGAGTAGATCGCTAACTACAACACTGGGCAGTTCGTCTAGAACGCAGGAGGGATGAAATGAGAGCAAGAAGATTCAGAGTGACCAGTTATCCAGGGCTCTAATTCTCAAAATCACAGAAACTTAGGATTAGATTCACCCTGATAACGAGTTCTCTTTCAAAAAGTTGATTCAAAAAGAATCTCTGAGGACAAGTGCTTCTGCGGATTTAACGCACAAAGGTGACAACGTGAATTAACTGGGACAGTGGAAGTGACAGGAACCACACCCTGTGTCGATTTCAGACCCTGTGGACCACACCACCGTCAACTTTAGAATGGAGAGGACTAGTAATGAAAAGCTACAAACTCACTCCAGCAAAAGGAAAGACAGTGAGGGACTTCAGCCAAGGAGGCTGTTAGAAATGCAAACTCTCAGGCTCCAGCCCAGACCTACTGAGTCAGATGCCCAGGGGGTAGGGCCAGTAATCTGCTTTAACAAGCCCTCCAGGGGCTTCTGACTAGTGGAAGCTCAGGTTGAACCACTGGCGGTTGAGAAGCCATCTGGGCTCCAATCCTTTGCGTAGAAGCTAAGTGACTCTAGAAAAGGTACTAATGCATTGTGAATGTCTGTATCCTCATCTGTAAATCTGTGACAAACGGTTTTAAGACTGAAACACTCGGGGCACCTGGGTGGCTCAGTGGTTAAAGCCTCTGCCTTTGGCTTGGGTCATGATCCCAGGGTCCTGGGGTCAAGCCCTGCATCGGGCTCTCTGCTCAGAGGGATGCCTGCTTCCCTTCCTCTCTCTCTGCCTGCCTCTCTGCCTACTTGTGATCTCTCTCTCTGTCAAATAAATAAATAAAAATCTTTAAAAAAAAAAAAAAAAAAAAAAGACTGAAACACTCAAAGAGCTTGACACCTACTAAAGCTATCAATGTAAATGTTGGTGGTCGTGGTTTTGACGGTTTCTAATTCCTGTCGTCTTCATCCTAGCTCTCAAGAGAACTGACTCCCAAGCTTCACTCCAGAATCACCCGTGGAACTTTCCCAACACGTCTATACACAGGCCACACCCTTTGCCACTGCTGACTCAGGAGCTCTGGGGCGAGGCCAGGACAACAGAAGTTCATAGTGGTATAGATGTACACCTCAGTGTAAGAAACAGAACTCAGAAAAGCCAACTCAAAACAGTTTGAGATTCAAAGGCTATGGTCTATTTTCCAGGGATGCTAAGAAAGAGATGGTTCAAATGAACTGCAAACAAGCCCCTCTGAGGAAATTCTGACCATGCAGGGGGGACAATCCCAGGAAAGAGAAAAAAAAAAAAAAAAGCTAGTATTTAAGAGAGAGAATGTGAGGTGAGCTTGGCAGCAAATGATGCCCCATCAATGATGGGGGGTTGGGGTGCGGGGGGGAGGGGAACAGAGCAGTGCCCAACGCTGAGACCCAGAGGGAACTCATGGCTTCCAAGCTCTCAGAATCAAGTCATTTCAGACAGAAAGGCCATGCAAGGAAGGCCATCACCACTGGGAAAGGATGTTCCAATCATACCAGATGCAACTATGTTCAATCCTCATTATTCACAGATTCCCCATTTACAAATATGCCTACTAACTATAATATATGTCCAGCCCCCCAAATCAGGGGGATTTAGGGGTCATTCCAGGACACGCGCAGAGTGGGGAAACGGGAGTCCTCTGACTAGGGCGTTCCCAGCTGAGATGGGACAGGGCGATGCCCTGCCATTTTGTTTCAGCTGATACTGTAGACAGGTGTCCTTTGGGGAGGTCTATTTGTGTCACATTTTGCATTTTTGTGCTTTTCTCTGATTTTCTGTTTAAAATAGCCCCAAGAACAGCGCTGCAAAGCTGTCTGGTGTCCATAAGCACAAGAAGGCTGGGATGGGCCCCACAGAGAAGACACGTGTGTGCGATGAGCTTCCTTCAGGTGTGAGTTACAGTGCCGCTGGCCGTGATGGGTTCAATGTGCAAAATGAATCAACAGCGTGTGTTAAATAAGGGATCTCTGAGCAGAAACACATGTAAAACGAGGATGTACACTGACAAGTTGACAGAAATGTGAGCAGAGACTGGAAACCCTCTACTTCCTCTAAGGGAATGGTTCAGCGTTGGCTGATGCCATGTTCAGGGTGACGCCATCGAGAACATAAGTGTTGGAACTAGCAAGCACTGCAAGAAACAATGAGAACCAACTGTAGCGCCTCAAAACCGGGTTTGCTTCTACCTCACCCAACAGAGAATAGGACCTTCTGGTCAGAAAGGGTAAAACAAAGGGTAAGAGACAAGGGAGCACCGAGTGACTTTAAAGGTTCAGACCTTTGAATTCAGATTATGCATAATCTGGAGTTCCAAAATAATGCAGATTCATTCACTCAACAGGTATGTACTGGGTCCCATGTCTTAAGGGATATGGTGGTAAAGGTGAGCAAAAAACGTTACCCCCAGGGAGCTTATACTCCCCTGGGAGACCATAAATATGTGATTTTTTTAAATCACATACAGTGATTAATCACATACAGGAAATATACAGTACCCTGTAGAGTGTTCAGAACTGGGGAAAAGACAAAATAGGGAAGGGGATACAAGGTGAGAGAGAAGGGCACTGAAAAGAGAATAGGGTAGCCAAGAAAAGCAGTGGAGAAATGAGGGACCATAAAAGAAATGAGGAGTTACAAATATTGAAAAGGACAAGACTAAAAAAAAAAATTCTTTAAATACGGTATGATTTAATATGTTCTGAAAAACAATAATGTGGGGGAGACCGGGTGACTCGGTTGAGCGTCTGATTTTGGTGGCTCAAGTCATGATCTCAGGGTCGTGAGATAGAGCCTTAGCAGCTTGAGATTTTCTCTCTCTCCCTCTGCCCTCCCCAACTTACAGGCTCGTGTTCTCTAAAGAAATAAATAAAATCTTTTAAAAAAAGAACAATGTGAAAATATAAACATTTGATAAAAATAAGCATTTAATAAAGTAGGTATGTATAAGATGAACGAACAAAAATCACTTACTGTCCTAGATTCCAGCAACGGCTATTATAAAACATGATTTTAAACACTCTTTACGTGGCAGCCTCAAAAGCTACATAATTCCTAAGAACGGCCTTAAGAAATATACATGACCTATATAAAGACAACTGCAAAAAAGTGTTCTGAGAGATATAAAAAGAGATTGGGAACAATGGAGCTAGGTGTCTTATTCCGGAGAGGAAGACCGAAGAGAGTAATGTATCGAAATCTCCCCAAATTAAATTTTAAGGCTGGCTCAATTCCAATTCCTATCCCAGTGGGAGGAACAGGAAATAAAATCTTTTACTGTGAGTAATTAAAAGAGACAAGCAGTATCAATACTAAAATATTTATAATGAGTAAAAGGGTATGTTGCTGGGACAAAAACAGATCTATGGAAGAGAAGAGAGAGATTAAAAACTCGCTGGTGTACATTTATGTGCTGTATGAAGATACCAGTTTATGTGGCCTTTGATACACACTGTGGGAGTCATCTCCGTCAGTGGAGAAAGACGCGTGGCAAATAAATGAAGCTGTGTCCGCTGGTCAGGAACACAGAATGGATGAATTCCACTCCTCACAGAATATGCCTGAATTAATTCTATACTGATTATACGCCAAGAAAAGCTAAATTAATATTGCATAAATGAGTTCTTAAAGTTCCCTTGGTTTTTATCTCACTGTAGAGGATAAGCAAAAAGGCAGTGTCAGTCTGGCAACAGAGAACGGTACACGAACTACTGTTATTATGGTTTCCCTTTGGAAATAGAAGAATTAAAATAAAAACAAACAAAAAATGAAGCATGCTGTCTACTTTTATGGTCTGACAGGACATTTCGCTTAAATGTGCAATAACGCAGAGATAATTTTGTCACGGTCAGACTATTTTGATCCCCGCCGAGTAAAATGAAGCAGTGGGACCAACATCACACATAGACCTCGACTGTCTAAAGGAGGTTTTGAGAAGTGAGGGGATGAGGAGCCAGACAGAATCAGAGAGAAAAGACTGGGCAGATGCCATCTGCTTTCTGGTGGTAAGTCACCTGCAGGTGGGGACAGCGGGGGGGGGGGGGGGCGCCGGGGGAGACTCTTAAGAAAATAGAGACCCTGACAAGAACTAAGGTGGTCTTAGCACCCACTTTGTTATTTCAAGGGTGCTCTGGGAACCAACTTAACTCTGATGACTTCTTCCATGAAAACAAAACAAGCAACTGGAAAGGGGACCCAGCGGAAAGGCCCTTCCCCAGCCACTTCCATCCTGAGAGCATGTGGCCTGGAAGACACTGGCTTGGTACTCAGTGTGGGAATGGGGTGGGGAATGGCCAGGGGGTGCCACCTCTGCCTTGTACATTTTTTTATACAGTCCAATCAATAGGTCTTTGTGCCTTTTTGCAGGTCTGGTGTCAAGGGTCCTCAGCACAAAAGCCCCCTGCAAGGTGGGGTGGGTGAAGTTTGGACAGCTGTCCCGGATCCTACCACTCATTCATCTAACATGTGTCTAATCCCTGGTGGAAGAAGGTCTCTAAGTAGAAATTATAAAGAATTTCTAATATATATCTATCTATATATTATCTATAATATATAGATATATATAGATAATATATATAGATATAGATAATATAATATATATCTAATATCTAATATATATTTTATATTAGATATATATATATAATATAATATCTAATATATGATATATAATATCTAAGAAGAAATTATAAAAGATGCAAATAACAGATTTAATGACCCAAACGGTTAAAAAAATTTTACTTAAAAACAGATTAAACGCTTTTAACAAATCTGACAAAGATCTGAAATCCTGAACATAAAAGAACCAAAATAAATAAATAAATAAACAAACAGAAAACAAAAACAAAACAAAACAAAACGAAAAATGCCCTATAAGAAAAACACTTCTACCCCAATAAAAAAAAAATAATAGGCAAGGGAAATGCAGATCAAAACTACAATGACATATGACCTCACACACATTAACTCAGAACGGCTAAAATCAACAACATAAGAAACAACGGGCGCTGGTGAGGATGTAGAGAAAAGGGAACCCTCGTGTATGGTTGGTGGGAATGCAAACCAGTGCAGACACTGTGGAAAACAGTATGGAGGTCCACAAAAAGTTAAAAACAGAACGACCCAAAAATCCAGTAACCACACTACTAAGTATTTACCCAAAGAATACAAAAATACTAATTCAAAGGGTACCTGCACCTGGGTGTTTAAAGCAGCATTACCTACAATAGCCAAATTATGGAAAGAGCCCAAATGCTATCGACTGATGAATGGATGGATAAGAAGATGTGGTATATATACATACAATGGAATAGTACTCAGCCATCAAAAAGAATGAAACCTGGGTGGCTCAGTGGATTAAAGCCTCTGCCTTCGGCTCAGGTCATGATCCCAGGGTCCTGGGATCGAGCCCCACATCGGGCTCTCTGCTCCGCGGGGATCCTGCTCCCTCCTCTCTCTCTGCCTTCCTCTCTGCCTAGTTGTGATTTCTTTCTGTCAAATAAATAAAATATTTTAAAAAAAAGAATGAAATCTTACTATTTGCAACAACAGGGATGGAGCTAGAGAGTATCATGCTAAGCAAAATAAGTCAGAGACAAATACCAAATGATTTCACTCGTGTGGAATTTAAGAAACAAAATACAAGAGCAACAGGAAGAAAAGAGAGAGAGTGGAGAGGCAAACCAAGAATCAAACTCTTAACTCTAGAGAACAAACTGATGGTTAGCAGAGGGGTAGATGGCTGGGGGGATGGGCAAAAGAGGGGATGGGGACTAAGGAGCACACTTGTGATGAGCACCAGGTGATGTATGGAAGGGTTGAATCCCTATATTGTACACCTGAAACTAATATTACACTGTATGTTAATTAAATGGAATTTAAATAATAACTTAAAGAAAAAATAGTAGGGATGCTGTGGAAAACAGTATGGCAGTTCCTGAAAAAGTTAAACATAGACTTACAATACGACTCACTAATACCCAAGGGAAATGAAACCCTAGCTGCACATAAAGACTTGTACACGGATGATAGGCAAAGTGGAAGCCATCCAGATGTCTATCACTGGGTGAATGGATATGCCAAACGTGGCACACACATTAATGTGTGTTTAATTAATCAGCAACAAAGAGGAATGAAGGACTCACAATTCTGCAAGATAAACCTTGAAAACACTGCTAAAGGGAAAAAGCCAAACACAAGGACCACAGAGTGTACAATTCCAGGTACAGGAAATGGCCAGATTAGGCAGATACACCGTGGTTGGTAAAACCACTGCTGAAGGTTGGGGGAGGGGGGTCATATAGAGAGTGACAACTAACAGGTGCAGGGTTTTTTGGAGGGCTGATAGTTGCACAACTCTGTAAATACGTTAAAAAACATGGAATGGCATATTTTAAAGGAGTGAATTGTACATCATGTGAATCATCCCCTAACATAACTGTTACTGGCAAACGACAAGGAGAGGAAATTCACAAAGGAGGACATCCACATGGCCAACAAAACACAAAGGGGAAAGTATAACCTCTTATTATCAAAGAAGAACGACTATGAAGCAAAAATCCATTTTTCAACTATAAATTTACTGATGACTTTTTTTTTAATTTATTTACAGCATAACAGTGTTCATTGTTTTGGCATCACACCCAGTGACTTTTTAACAGTAATAGTGTTGGCCAGCATTTAATGAATATAGCATTCTCTAACTGGTAAGAACGTTAAAACCAGTATAAACTTTCCAGAAAAAAAAAAAAAGGATAGTAGTAAGTATCAAAGCTTTTAAAAAAATAACCCAATCTTAAGACAACCCGGCGAGGTAGGTACTACTCTTATTTAACCTCTTTTACAGGTGGGAAAGTTGGGGGTTCGAAGAGGTGCAGAAATTGTCCAAGATGACACCACTATTAACCCATGGAGCTAACTCCTTATATATCACATATCCGACTGCAGATTCTGAGCTCTAGAACACAAGGCAAAACTGCTTCTCCAAACAGAAGTATAATTCTGAGTCTACCTATGTGGCCCCAGCATGCATACATGCCCCCATGTACTCTTGCACTCTCCCCAAAAGCAGAGAAATAGAAGACAATGAGTCTTCAAAATGAAAGAACGTTTACTCAACTATATAACAACTACATAAACGGATCTTTTCTTTTGTTCCCCAAGTGCCAAACTATATCAAGAAATAGCCCCAAGTACTTTTTTGCATTGCACTTTTCAAAGAACTCTCTGAGCATATTCTGCTTTGGAGAGACTAAATATACCACGGTGCATTTCTCAGGGAAGGAGAACTTCATTTGTTACTTTTGACGGGTGTTTAATGCAAAGGGGAAAACCTATGGCCCTTTATTCTGGCATGGGGTTTCCGCTGTGCTCAGATTCCACTATTCAACTGCGCTTACAGAAAATGAACCATCGAAATGAAAAACCATCAGAAGGTCATAAGAGTTGAACATCTCATGGGAAATAATTTGGTTTCTAATCATTCCTTTCTTGCCCAAGACATCCCCAAAGACTCTGCAAATAATAAACATGGTAGTTGAGGCATGAGATGTGAGATGTAAAAGCTCTCGTCTACGCAGTCACAGGACGCTGGAGGGAGATGCAGGCTGGCGCCAGAGAATTCATTCTACTGGTATTTACTGCCTACTCTAATGTCAGGCACTGTAGGATCTCCAGCTTTCTTAAAATGCAGGAAAAGAGCTACGGTTAAAGTTGTCATGAAATAGTACCATGTTCTTTATGGAGCATCACAGGTCGGTCCTTTGCTCCCTGTCCTTGTTATTAACTCCAAGGTCAATGCCTCAAGCATCTCTCACCTGCGGTAACTGTTGTCCACACCTCCAGGGCTCCTGCTTGAGAGGCAGCACAACAGCTCAGGTTCAAACCCTGCTGCCTCCAACTACTAGCTTTGTAACTGAGTATTATAGCCCCCCGGTACCTCAGTTTGCATGCGTATTTTTTTTTTTTTAAAAGCGCTTGAGGATTAAATGACATAATGAAGATAAAGCACTTTAGATAAGCAAATGGTGTAAAAGTATTCATACATGCCAGCTGTTGTTACTAATGTGGTTCTATGACTCATAAAGTCTGTACCATCCAAAGAACAGTTCTAACCACCAGTCCCCTACTTAAAAACCTTCAAGGGCTCCCTAATACCTATGATTAAAGTCCAAACTTCTTAGCATGACATTTGAAAGCCTACATGAGGGGCGTCTGGGTGGTTCAGTGGGTTAAAGCCTCTGCCTTCGGCTCAGGTCATGATCCCAGGGTCCTGGGATCGAGCCCCACATGGGGCTCTCTGCTCTGCAGGGAGCCTGCTTCCTCCTCTCTCTCTCTCTCTCTGCCTGCCTCTCTGCCTACTTGTGATCTCTGTCTGTCAAATAAATAAATAAAAATCTTTAAAAAAAAAAAAAAGGAAAGAAAAGAAAGCCTACATGAAGCAGGCACCCAACACCAGTACCATCTCCCACAACTTCAACGCATGTGCTTCAGCCACACGCAGAGCCAATGGCTCCACACTTCATGAGCAAATGGAAGAAATGGAAGTGTTTCAGGTGCTAAAAGTCATGTGTATTTGGGTTCTAATCAGTTGCAATACATTAAACCATCATGTGATTGAGACAATGGGCCAAAAAGCTGTAGGACTAGAAGAACATTAGCCCAAGCACAAGTTGAGGGAGGTGATGGGGGAGGCCAACATCTACTGGGCACTAACTAGGCGCATGTAACTGTACTGAAGCTTAACAAGCATTACTTCATTGTCTCTTTTACACTAAAAAGTAGATGCCATAATTATCCCGTAGTCTTGGCATGCTAAGTAAAAGAAGAGTCACTCTGTGGCTGGCAGCTAATGAGAAGAGCCTCATTGGTTAGAGAAGGCATCAGAAAAACCATCAGAAGGTCATAAGAGTTGAACATCTCATGGGAAATAATTAGGTTTCCAATTTATGGTTTGGTTTCTAAATGTGCCTGCTGATATGAAGCTGTCACCATGAACCTAAGAAGGAATCCTTCAGCAGGGACAGGAAGCTTCTGGTCATGTCAACACTCTGGCTACAGTTCCTTCTTGCAGGAAATATTAACTTCTCCTGGGTCCCTTCATCTCAGCCTGAAAACTGAACACAGACCACTGCTTTTACTGGTAGAACCTCAGCTAAATTCCTAACACTGGACAAATAAACATAGATAAGGACACTGAAAAAAAATTCAAACATATTTCCATAGATCAAATTAGGAAGACGACTGAGGAATCAGGTTGTTCATTTCCCAATCCAACAATAATGAGAAAATTCTTAAGAAAATTCATTACAAATTGTGCATTCTCAATGATACTGAAAATGCAATACCCCTGAATGAAAGGCTTGAGAATAAAGTAACTACAGAAGTATTAAGTAAAGTGGATGTTTCTGTACTGCTTCTGTTACAAAGTACCAGGTTTTATCAAAACAAACTATTTTACAAAACAAACGGAGCCAGTTAGCATTGGTCACTGCAAAAATCTAACGAGAGAATTAAAAGACCAGCTAAAAAATTCTCTGAGAATTAAGGAGGAAAAAAATGATGAGCAAAATAATTAAAATATTGAGAGTATATCCAGGAAAACTATAGTATATTAATCAGTGTAATATGATTTAAGGAAGAAAGTAATACCCAATGACATAATTCTGAAGGACTTCTCTACAGATCTAAAGACTAAGTAATAACCTATACTAATGAAAACTGCACATAGATATAAACTGCATAGATATACACTTATACTCCTCAGATTTATTAATTTAAAGGCAAAAGAACAAGCCTTAGAAGAATCAGAAAGAAAGGTTATTAATTTTTTAATCATGTTGGCATCAGACTTCTCCTCCACATCATGGTTTTCAAAGAAACAAATGTGCAACAAAATCTTCAAAAGCAGCCAAGCTAAATATTGTTCACATGGAAGAACAAACACATTTTCTATTTTTAGATCTGCAAGCACACAGAAAGTATGCTACCCATACCCATGTTCTTCCTGAAGAAAATATTATGTATGTATGTTGACCAAAAAGTGAATCAAAACAAATTTAAAAGTGAGACGGAGATACCATCAAATAATTTATGATGGGCAAAAAGATAAAATGTCTACTGATGTCTAAGTCTTATTAATTATCAATAAAAGCTAATAGTTCCTTAAATAAGATACAATATTTAAAAAATCTATAAGAACAAATATAAAGCCCTTTATTACTCCAACAAAAACTGGTTGAAAGTTTACACACAAGGCAACCACTAAAAATTCTGTTTCATGGGGCACCTGGGTGGCTCAGTCAGTTAAGCAGTCAACTCTTGATTTTTGGCTCAGGTCATGATCTCTGGGTCAGGGAATCAAGTCCTGCACCAGGCTCTGTGCTTGGCATGGAACCTGCTCAATATTCTCTCTCTCCCTCTCCCTCCACCCCTTCCCATGCTCACACCCTCTCTAAATAAAAATAAATCAATGAATAAACAAAATCTTTTAAAAACTTTTTAAACTCTTTCATTCTTGACAAAACAGAGGAACCAAATAATTTAAAACCGCTTTCCATATTTGTAATTTTGCTCCTTTTGAATTTTGTACCATAAGCATGTTTTACCTAAACAAAAAGAATACAATTTTCAAATAAATAAATAAATAAAGGCATAAAAAATATTTAGAAGGAAGTCCAAAAATCTGGGCATCTCCAACATTTCATCTGAAATTATTTCCTAAAGAATACTCTTTATTATTTCCTTTAGGGAGAAGCTGATAATAACAAATTATCCTTCTTTTTGATCATCTGAAAAATCTTTATTTCCAATTGATTCTTGCAGGATTTTTTTCTATTGAGTGGAGAATTCTCAGGTTGCAGTGAGTCCTTCAGCAGATTAAAGATGCCTTTCCATTGTCTTCTGGCTGGCACAGTGCTTACTGAGATACCTGAACTTATGAAGCTGATATTTTTCATCTATCTAGGGGCATGCCCAATCCATCTCTCTTACTCACTGCTCTCCTCTTCCTTCTGGCATTCCATCTGAATTCACGTTAAACCTCTTCATGGTACCTTTTTTGCCTCTTAATCCTTTTTTTCTGTTTCTTTTTTGTTATATCCCAAATCACCTTCAAATCCACTAATTATTTAATCATCTGTGTCTAATTTGTCTTAAAATTCCTCCACCAAAGCCTTAATTTTGGGTTCTATATTTTTCAGTTCTAGAAAGATGCTGTTTTTTACTTTCCATTTATTTGTTGAAATTTTCAGTGATGTCTTTTAGCTCCTTGAACATACTAAGCGTAGTTATTTTAAAGTGTTTGTCTGACATTTCAACATCTTCAGCTCCTGTAATTCTGCTTATACTGTCTGATATTCCTGCCAGTTCTCATCACTGTTGTCTTCTCTCCTCTTGTGTCTATTTATCTTTGATTATGTTCTTGGAATTGTAATTGGGGGGGAAAATGTTTGCAGTACTAAACTGAGGCCTGGAATGATTTTACTTTCTCTAGACCAGAGATGGAAGACAGGCATCAGGTATGATGAAGATGACTTTAAACTGCCAGACAGTAGTATAATGACTTCCTTTTGTTCCATTTATTCTTAAAAAAACAAAAACAAAAACAAAACAAAACAAAACTGAACTAATCTCTCTTAAGGCCTACAAGTTTTCTTTGGATTGGTTAAAACCCTTCCCTAAACAAGTCAGGTTGGGAACACAATAGCATCTAAGACATAAGAGTACATATTGAAACATAAAGATTTCTAAGTAACTGCCAACTAACATTAGAATTTAAGTCAAACCTGTATGTTGTAACCTCTAAAGTAACTACTTAAAGAAAAGGAAAAATAATAGAGGGAAAGTGGAATAATAAAATTTTCTTAATCAATAAAAAGACAAGAAGGAAAATAAAAAGGAATGTAGAATAAATAGGACAAAGAGCAAGCCCAGTAAATGGTAGTTTTAAACCCAGATATATGCATAATTATATTAAATATAAATGGTTTAAATATTCCCATTAAAGGTTATCTGGTTGGGTTTTTTCTTAATCTTGTCTTAATCCTAACTACATCCCATATACAAAGACATATCTAAAACATCTGAAAACAGAAAAGCTACAAGTAAAATGATGGAAAAAGATGCCAACATTACTGAAAGAACATACTTTATTTCTACTAATATCAGATAAGGTATTCTTTAAAACAGAAAGCTTTGCTAGAGTTAAGGGGGATTCTTTTTTAATGGTAAAAGGATAGTTTCCCAGGACTATATAAAAATTATAAATCTGTATGCACCTAGTTTTGTAAATTAGAACTATATAACATAAAAATTGACAAATCCATATCAAAATATAAATGCAACAAAATTACAAGGAGAAATAGACATATCTACAATCAGAACAGAAATTTTCATACACTCCTCTCAATAACTGATAGAACAAGCAGACCAAAAATTCAACAAGGCTAAATATTTGAATATACAATTAATAATCTTGACACAGAGGACATAAATAGAATGCTGTACCCCCAAAACTGCAGAATATGACTGCTTTCACGCACACAAAACAGAAAGAGTAGCCACATACTAGATGAATAAGGCAAGTGTCAACATTAAAATATGAAAACATCATTCAATTGGAAAAAATCTACAAAACTAAAAGACAACCTACCGAATGGGAGAAGATAATTGTAAATGAAATATTTGATAAAGTGTTAGTATCTGAAACATATAAAGAACTTATACAACTCAAGGGGCACCTGGGTGGCTCAGTGGGTTAAGCCTCTGACTTCAGCTCAGGTCATGATCTCAGGGTCCTGGGATCAAGCCCCACATTGGACTCTCTGCTCAGCGGGGAGCCTGCTTCCCCACCCCATGCCTGCCTCTCTGCCTACTTGTGATCTCTGTCTGTCAAATAAATAAATAAATAAAATCTTTTTTTTTTTAAAGAACTTATACAACTCAACACCCCCAAAACACAAATAATCCTATTAAAAATGGGCAGAACAGACATTTCTCCCAGGAAGACATACAAATGGCCAATAGATAAACGAAAAGATGCTCAACATCACTCGTCAGGGAAATGCAAATCAAAACTACAATAAGGTGCTCGCTTTGGCAGCACATATACCAAAACTATAATAAGATAATACTTTATACCTGTTAGAATGGCTCTGGTCATGATCTCAGGGTCCTGGAATCCAGCCCCATGTTAGGTTCCCTCATAAGCAGGGAGCCTGCTTCTCCCTCCCCTCCCTGCCCGTGTGTGTGCTCTCTCTCTCTCTAATAAATAAAATATTTTAAACAAAAAGGATATTTGTTGTAAATTATATCAAGTACTCAAAAGAGGAAGATTTAGTTAAATAGAAAGGAAACCTTGCTACATTAGAAAATTATAATATGGTCAAGGATTCAAAAGACTTTTCCATGCATTCTTCCCATCTGAAAGAGATACCTGAGAAAATACTCCAACATCATGAAACACAAGTCCAAGAAAAAAGAAAATTATGAACTATATAAAAAGGTGATAAGTGATAATATAAGTAAATTTATATTTAAATCTAAATAGTTGTGGATAATTTAACTATTATACTTAAGGAAATGTTAAAGATGCAATGCTAAGAAAGTAGGTACAGTATAATAAACACAACAGTAACAATAGTCTGTATATAAAATTAAAATAAATTAAAAGACAGGAGAGCGGTCAAGTAGAGAGATAAGAAAGAGTGGTTAAGTTGCTTACCTCACTCAAGAGGAAGGTTATAACAATTGTTTACTCCTAGACACTACTAGAAAAAGTAGTTTCAAATATGTTTAAAGACAACCACTACTACAAAAGTAAGAAGCATATATATAACTACCAGAACACTAAAAGAAAAAAAAGATGGGGCATTTTGGTGGCTCAGTTAAGTTAAGGAACCAATTTTTTATTTCAGCTCAAATCATGACTTCAAGGTCCTGAGAACAAGCCCTGAGACAGAGTCTGCCCTCAGCACGGAAGTTTGCTTGATGTCCTCTCCCTCTGTACCTGTCCCTACTTGCACTTGTGCTCTCTCTGTCTCTCTCTAAAATAAATAAAAACTAAGTCTTAAAAAAAGAAAAAAGAAAGAAGTGTCACAAAATAATCAACTAATCAATCCCAAGAAAAATAAAAAAGCATGATAAACAGAAAATATAAAATACAATCTCATATATATTTTCAAACATATCAGTATTCACAATAAATATTACCCATACGCATTGACATGGAAGCCTATCCAATACATCTACAAGGAGACTTTGAGAGTTCAAGGTGCATCTCACGACAAAATCAGTAAGGTTCTAAACAATCTACTTGTTATAATTAATCAGCTTTATTTACTATGTATATATCTTAATTATCAATACATATGTATTTGTGTAATATAGATATCAAATTTTGTGCTCTCCAAAAACTACACATTTTTCCAATATCAATAAAATATTGATCACATATAAAGTCAAAAAAAATTCAATATCACTGCAAAAAGAAGTGAAATATTTATCTTAACCTCCAACCATAATGCATAAAAACTTGAAGTTAAAAACAACAAAAAGGGAATCAAAAGGATATTATTAATTTGACTATATGGAAATTATAAAACACTCTCCTAAATAACTCTTGGTAAAAGAGCAGACAGCAACTGAAAACACATTGTATTTAGAAAAAAATGTATCAATTAGAAGACATAATAAGACTCCCGTAGTTAAGACTGGACTCTGGAAAAAATTCATAGCTATTAATTCTTTCGTTTCTTACTTCTGAAACAAAACCCATCAGTATGTTGCCTACAAGAAACTCATTTTAGATGGGAAGACACCTCCAGATTTAAAGTGAGGGGTTGGAAAACAATTTACCATGCTAATGGACATCAGAAGAAAGCTGGGGTGGCAATCCTTATATCAGATCAATTAGATTTTAAGCCAAAGACTATAATAAGAGATGAGGAAGGACACTATATCCTACTCAAAGGGTCTGTCCAACAAGAAGATCTAACAATTTTAAATATCTATGCCCCTAACGTGGGAGCAGCCAACTATATCAACCAATTAATAACAAAATCAAAGAAACACATCAATAATAATACAATAATAGTAGGGGACTTGAACACTCCCCTCACTGAAATGGACAGATCATCCAAGCAAAAGATCAACAAGGAAATAAAGGCCTTAAATGACACACTGGACCAGATGGACATCACAGATATATTCAGAACATTTCATCCCAAAGCAACAGAATACACATTCTTCTCTAGTGCACATGGAACCTTCTCCAGAATAGATCACATCCTGGGTCACAAATCAGGTCTCAACCGGTATCAAAAGATTAGGATTATTCCCTGCATATTTTCAGACCACAATGCTCTGAAGCTAGAACTCAATCACAAGAGGAAAGCTGGAAAGAACCCAAATACATGGAGACTAAACAGCATCCTTCTAAAGAATGAATGGGTTAACCAGGAAATTAAAGAAGAATTGAAAAAATTCATGGAAACAAATGATAATGAAAATTACTTCTGAATATCAAATGTGAAAATAAGTAAGTTAAATATTCAACTCAAGGCTAGAAAATTAGGAACAAATGAAGCCTAAAGAAAACATAAATATTTTGGAAATAATTTAGTATGATCTAGTAAAGCTGAACATTTGAGAACACTAGGACTCAGGAATTCTGCATCAAAGTATTTACCATGGATAATTCCGGTATGGATAGACCAGGAGACAACTACCAAATATACTCACCACAACGCTGTTCTAATAGCAAAGCATGAAAAAATAAGAAATTGAAGTAAGCCCAAATGTCCATCCGTAATAGAATAAATGAAGTCATACATTTGCATATCTCATATTTGTATATTACATACTATGTATTATATTTTAATATATTTCTGGATTTACATATGTAAACATATATATTCATAAATTCTTATAGAGAAATATATTCCAATAAAAAATGAAATGCATTAACATGGATAAATCTCAAAAGCATAATACTGAGCAAAAATCAAGAGGCACAAGAATTCATACAATTTGATTCCAGTTCTATAAGATTCAAAACCAGGGAAATTCAAGCAACATAAATTTTAGGGCTACAAAATTGTTATAAAACTATAGAGAAAATAAAGGAAATAATCATAAATTCAGGAGAAGAGTTGCTTTTTGGAGAGAGGGATGGGCATACACTGAGAAAGGAACACCAAGAGGGCTGAAAACATATTCTATTTTTAAAAGTATGTGGTTAGTACACTCATAACTATCCATTATTAAATTATACATATACACTATGTACATTTTGTTTGCATACTATAATTCATAAATAAAAGTAGAAAAGGTAAATGGATGAAGGAATGAATAATGATAAATCAGAAGCTGACTAATGTAAAGCACAAAATAGTGAAATGGGGAAAATAAAGCTTAATTAAGGGTTGATTTTATGGAAAAAATTCAATATAAGAGACAAATTGCTGGCAACCTCAAAAATGGGAAAAAGTGGGAAAACATGAAGCTACAACCTTAGGAAGAGAAGACCATCACCAAGTATATGAAAGAGATATTTTGAAAAGTTAAAACTATGTACACCTCTTCAAATAAATGTTAAAATAGGGCCAATAAGGAATGGTATTCTTACTAAATATAAATTACCAAAAATTACTCAATAAGAGGACATATGAAAAAAAAAATCAACAATGGAAAATGCTATCAAAAATTGTCTCCAAAAAATTCCAGACACAGAAAATACCATAACCAACTTATTTCTTTCAAAAAGCACTTAAGAGAAAGCTTAATTGGCATGTTGTATAAACTATTCTTGAAAACAGAGGAAAAAATAAAAGGTTAATCAATGACTCGCATGAAACCAGCATTATCTTGACATTAAAATTAGATGAAATTGGTACACACACAAAAGGAAACCAAAGACCAACCACGTTTCTGAATATCAAT
This sequence comes from Meles meles, assembly GCF_922984935.1. NCBI lineage: Eukaryota > Metazoa > Chordata > Mammalia > Carnivora > Mustelidae > Meles > Meles meles. The sequence continues at coordinate 7,086,305 of NC_060084.1, read as the reverse complement.
ACCAAAATTCTAAACACACATAGCAGCTGGCCAAACTTCACAAAATATTAAAATTTAAAAACGCATTGGCACCAAGTGTGTTTCTCTCAAAATATGGAAAGTTAGCCTTAGGAAATTACAGTTAACTAGATTACAGCAAGTTTATACTAAAGAGAAAGATTATATGGTCCCCTCAGCAAGTATGAAAAAAACACCTAATAAGGTATAACACCCATTCTTTGTTAAAAGAAAAGAGAAAATGAGGTATAGGAACTTTAATTAAAACAGCAAACATACTAGCCCCCTTTTATCAACAGGCACTGCCTTAATTAATGGTGAAATGAAGGGCAGTTTTACTAAATCAGAAGCAAGAAGCAAGACACAAATCCTCACTACTGCACCATTATATAGTGCTTTCTGAAAATTCTGGTAACAAAGTGAGAGCAGAGGGGCGCCTGGGTGGCTCAGTGGGTTAAGTCGCTGCCTTCGGCTCAGGTCATGATCTCAGGATCCTGGGATCGAGTCCCGCATCGGGCTCTCTGCTCAGCGGAGAGCCTGCTTCCCTTCCTCTCTCTCTGCCTGCCTCTCTTGTGATTTCTCTCTGTCAAATAAATAAAATCTTTAAAAAAAAAAACAAAACAAAGTGAGAGCAGAAAAATACCTAAGTGTCTGACTAACAGTAAGAACAGGTAAGAGGGGCACTTGGGTGGCTGAGTTGTTTAAGCATCTGCCTTCCGCTCAGGTTGTGATCTGGGGGTCATGAGATGGAGCCCCCTGTCAGGCTCCCTGCTCAACGGGGAGTCTGCTTCTCCCTCTCCTTTTCTCTGGCACCCTTGCTCATGCTTGCTCTCTCTCTCAAATAAAATAAAACCTTAAAAAAAAAAAACAGGTAAGATAATTTGAGGATGATGTGACCAGAATTCCAGAAAGAACTGAACAAAATATATTATTAGATCAATAAGAATTCAGAACGTGTATAGTTTTTTAAAAATACCCTAAAAAATTAGGCTTCTAATATATAAACAACAATAAATTATATATAAAACCCTATTCATAAAAGCAATAGCAATTTAAACGACCTAGTAATAAACTTAGGATCGGTATCAAGAAAACAAGAAGAGGTTTAAAATATGGAGAGAAATAAGTTCTTGAATGAGAAGACTCAAACTCACAAAGATGTCAATTCTCCCCAAAGCAATCCGTACATCTAGTGCAATTAAAGAAGGAAGCTCACCTGGATTTTGTTTGGGAACTTATCAACTGAGATCGTAAAAACATTTTGAGAAAAGAATTATGAAAGTGGACTCAAATTACTATACAATAAAATGTTTCCTAAAAGCACAATAACTAAAACTGTATGCAAGAGAATGGCCATAAATAAATTCATATTACTCACTATCTGCAATAATTTCATCAAAGATAAACCTGGCATTTCAAATCAGAGGGAGAATAATGAATTGTTCCATAAATAGTGTTGAAACAACAGATTAGTCATGGTAGTGAACATATCCCTACTTCACGCCACACAGCAAAATAAATCAGCTATATTAAATGTACAATAATTATGCCATAAAAGAAACAGAAGAAATTACAGATCGGTGGTTATATGCTTTGGCACAAGGAAGACCTCCCTATTTCAAGAAAGGAAAGGAGGAAGTAAAGAAGGAAGGAGGGATGTTAGAAGGATAGAGACAAGAAGGAATCTTAAATACACGTGTATTTAATCTAGTATGAATGTTCAAGTTACTCTCCTTATAAAAAATGATAACGGGAAAAATAACAACTAACCAGAAAGGAAAAAATATTTTGTTAATATATGTTACAGACAATGATTAGATTATTTTTAAAATCTTTATATATCAAGAAGAAATTAAAAACACCTCTCAAATTGCATTTTTTAACAGTAATACCAGTCACGCTAAGAGCCCAGCAAAATAAACATGCCAGTTATTGCTGGAAATCTCTTTTCTGGATGGCAAGCATGTCCTCTCTGGAGAGCAGAGGGCAGTATTAGCAACAGTCTTTACAGAAGGCATGCTCATTGAAATGTATTTGGAAATTTATCATAAGGAAGTATCAGCACCATATACAAAGATTTTGACTTAAAATACTGAAAATTGGGGCGCCTGGGTGGCTCAGTGGGTTGAGCCGCTGCCTTCGGCTCGGGTCGTGATCTCAGGGTCCTGGGATCGAGTCCCGCATCGGGCTCTCTGCTCAGCAGCGAGCCTGCTTCCCTCTCTCTCTCTCTGCCTGCCTCTCTGCCTACTTGTGATCTCTCTCTGTCAAATAGATGGATAAAATCTTTAAAAAAAAAATACTGAAAATTTAAAAACAAGCTATGTATACAATCAAACAGACTACAAGATGATCAATTACATGGTATAGCATATTGACATTATGTTATAGGACACTACTAAATAAAAGAAATACTTGTATTGTCTAAAAGAGCTACATAATGCTTTGTATGGTATGGCCACAATATTATATTTCATAGTTCTCATATATTGGATATATGATAAGGAACTTGGATATTCCTTACGTAAGTAGAAAAAGATCAGAAGGATATGCAAGTGTTAATAGTGCACTGCTAAATAAAAGGATTGTGAGTTATTCTTTCTTTTCTGCTTTTTCTATTTTTTTAAACTTTTTAACAGTGAGTATGTATTTGCTTTATAATCTTATTTTTTAATGTATTAAGAAAACATTAACAGCGAGAAGGAACAGCGTTAAAACAGTTGAGAAGAAAGACATATGAGCACCTATGACTGTAGCTGACTTCAAACCTCCAGACAGAAACTTATTATCATCTAAGGACCTGAAAATCCTCTAAGGAAGGCTATAGAAGTATGACTGGCAATTTTTTCTAATCCTGAAAAATAAGAATTGCATGCAGAAAAGAAACATGACCCTGATTTTCCTGTTCTACAAACTTCTAACCTAGGTGCTTTCTGTGAATTCTTGGTAAAAATTCTAAAATTGGTTTTTTCAAGGTCAGTTGATAGGTCTACATTTAAGTACAGCAACGATCTAGCAACACCAACATGGAACCACTGCAAGCAGGAGTATTTTCTGGTTCCTTGTGTTGTTCTCAATGCATTGAGAACCCACCCATGCCTGGGTTCTGTGCCAAGCACGGTACCTGACAAGCTAGGGCAGGAGTACCGCTGAGTAAGAAAAGGAGAGAAGAGGGAAGGGAAACCGTGGGCATTTTATAATCTAACAAGAGATAAGTACTGGTCCTCCAAAGGACCTAGTTTAAATCTTGGTTCTACCATCTGGTAGCTGTGAGTCTCCGTTTCTGAATCACTAACGGGGATAATAACAGGGCTAATACCCATCCCATAAGAAGTACTAAAGGAGATAATGCCAAGAATTTAGACAGTGTCTGACATATAGTAAACATTCACTGATGGCTATTATTACTGTTTTCACTCTTAAGATTATTTTATACAAGCATCATAGGAAGGTACACTTCAATAACCTCTTTATGCTTCAGCCAGGATCAGAGATTAGATTTCTTCAAAAGACATACCAATTCATGACATCAAAAGCAAATGGGATTTGCACCAGGTTCCCTGAAATTCTGTAATACTACAGACATGGCCACACAAGAGTGGGAGGCTCGGGGGGTAATAAAACAGAAATGCCTCATGATATCAAAGACTTTGCCATCTCTTCCATGTTGATGTTTACATTCAAAGTGAATGTGGTTTTGGGTGGCAACACAGACAAGCAAATACAGCAATGTAAACATCAAGACACTAAAATCGCACCCACTCACCTTTCAACCAGTAGAAGTTCACAAGTAAATTTGGGTTTCCAGGCAAAGTTTAGATATCAAGTGTGTCCCATAATGTCAAGGCCTGTGGTATCAGCTGGTGAGGTGTGTCCTAACCCCATTCTTCATCAACAAGAGAATGAAACGAGACTCAAGGCTGAGTAGAGCCTCACTGGCCTCCTTTAGGAAGCCTTGCATAAGAAAGCAACAATGACGTCAAGATTTTCAAGGCAGTTCTCCAGAAGAGTCCAGCAAGACACTGTCTGTCTCATGTATGATACACTCTGATTTCAGTGAAGGCAAACAGCTAGTTTTAGCCTTGCAAGGACTTGTCTCCTTCAATAGAGCAAAAGAGGCCCTCACTTCTGATTCGTTCTCAGAGATGTTGGGGAAAGACTAAGAAGATGACTTAAAAACTTCCACCCGACCCCAAAACTCAGCAACCCCTTGACTACAAAACTGCATTAGCTTTGCTGATGATACAAAGCCAAACACAGTCCATGAGTTTTGCTTATAAGAAACCAATGTCCACTGACCAACTGATCATAGAAAACAGGCTTGAGAGTTTTATGCCCTTAGGCAAACTGACAGACTGACCGTCCTTCAAACTTCATCCAAAACAGACCGTCAAGTTCAGTGTCAACTTTCATGTAAACGAAAGTTCTGAATACACTCATTCCGTCATCACACGGATTGCTTTTTGCGTTCTGTACTGGGCTGAGTGCTAAAGCTAGAACAAAACAGAGAGAATCCCTGTCCCCCTCCCCACCCACAAAACTGACAACCTGGTAGGAGACTTAGAAAATAAAATGATAAATTACAACACAGTGAAGTAAGTGCTATAATGAGGGAAGAACGAGGTCCTACAGGAGCCCAGAGAAAAGCCCGGATGAGCCAGGGAAGGTTTGCCAAGAGTAGGATCTAACTGAGACATAAAGGATTAGCAGGATTTAAGCAAAGAAAAAGGTGGCAGGGTTGGTAACAGAGAGCACCCCAGTCATTTGAAAAGGTACAAATAAAGGAGAGCCCGTGGAACATTCCAGGAACCAAGAACAAATCTGTGGACAGAGTACAGCTGTATGCAGAGAACCAGCAGGAGGTGAGACATGACAACACTGGTATTTAAGAAAGTTCCTCATGGGTACAGTATGGAGACAAATTTGGCTAGAGGCACCCATAAGAGCTGAGAGGTTTGGGAGTGCTCTGAGTTGTGGGAGTTGCCTCCTGAATTCAAGGAAGACTGAGAACATGAAGGGAAAAGGTTAGATTTGGGGAACACACAGGATGCTGATCCAAAAGAACATACAGGGTGTCTGGGCAGCACAAGGGAGGCCATATTTCTATCCCAGGGACTGGTGGACAGAGGTTCTACTGAGGCTAGGAACCTAGAAGGTGAAGCGAGATTTACATAGGAGGATGGTAAGCTCAAGTTTGGATATTTTGAGTGTAAAGAGTCCCCATGGAGTAAGACGGGTAGCTCTAGAGTTGAGAGGGAAAACCCAGGCAAGTGTCAGAGACTTAGAAATCATCCATACAGTCACTGCATCACAAGGAGAGAAGAACCTCGGGCCAAAACTCTAAGAATCTCCAAAGTTGAAGAAACGGGCAGCAGAAGATGAGGACACAGAGGCAAGTCAGGAGTGGGAGAATCAGCCAAGGAAAATGTTCGAGGAGTAAGGGATGGAGAGCCAACAGAAAGGATGGCACTGAAGTGCTTCCCCGCATGCGACCCTATGGTAGGTGCCAAACGGAAAAACAAAGGAGTCACTAGGACGATCCCAACACAGGGCCAGTCTGTTGGTACTCAAGACCTGGGCTGCCCCAAGAAGCTGGCAAATGACAAATGAGGTCTTCAAGCAAGGCACCAAAAACCTAAAATACAAGCAAGGTGACCGATGTGTATTCTGGAGGACTCCGAGCAGGACTCACCAGTCACTGGATGGCAAGAATTGAGGGTGCAGGGGATCACGTCCACTACACCCAGGTCCCCTTGTCAGGGTCTTGGTGCCCATCCTCATGGCTTCTGGATTGGGGAAACCCACGGGATGCTCATCTAGATATCTCTGCTGCAGAAGGTTCACAGAAGGGAACTGCCCAGTGCAAGAAAACACTCCCCACTCGTCTCCACCCCACCGTGGGACAGCTGGCTAGCAGCGACTAGATGATGAGGGCCCAGTTCCCTGCCCCCCATGTAGGACATTTCTGAAGAAGATCCTTCCACAGCATCAGGTGAGACCTCGGTTGTGACCTCACTGCAGGTCAGCTTGTCCAGCTGTCCCATCTTGCCTTCCACACTTCCTTACACGTGTTTCTCCTGAGAGCCTTCTTCAGGACACCCTCTGGATACAAGTCTCTGTTTCTGAGTCTGGGGCCAGGCGGCTCAACCTCAAACGGACGGTGTATATCAAAGTAGGCCAAGCCACCAGGTTGGAGCAGGGCCAGGAGGCAGCACTGCAAGTAGCAGAGGCAGCTGCGAACCACAGTTTTGTGTGTGTCGGTGTGAAAGCAGCTCTGTCCCACGCCCTATCAGAGAATGGCCACTCGCAATCCAATCGTCACTCATCATGAGGGACAGTGCCTTGAATGTTTCAGTGTCCTTTAAGGGAATTTTGTTACCTAATAAATCTACGTAAGATGTGGTGGAAGGCAAAAATGGAATCTTGAATGTCCAGGGCAATCTGAAGGAATCATCTTAGAGGAAAATCCTACCGGAAGCGGTAAAGAAAGCTCACTCAAGAGAAAGGCAAGGTGGCCGAGGAGCATAGGTTTCCAACATTTCCAATCATTCATTCAACAAATATTTACTGAAGAACTGCCATGTATCCAGTAAAGGGCCACAGGCTGGGAATGCCATCACAACTAATACAGACATGGTCCTGCCCTCACAGAGTTTGGTGCCTTGTGGAAAACGCTAGAACTCTGCTATGGAACCCCTTTCCTGAACAAAGAGAGTTCCAGGAAACCTAACACATAAAATCAGATAGGTGCAAAAATTTCTTAGTGTAGATATCTTTTGTAAGTTTGACTTACACCACTTTCTTATCACTGAACTAACTCATGAGAGCAATAATGCCTATTTTGATTAATAATGCAATTTTTCAATGAGGTTGAAGACTATTAGCTATTTTCCTGTTACAGCCCCGACAACTTACTTCTGCACTTGGTTTGCTTGTAAATAGGAAAACAATCTTTGATTTGCTAAGAAAAGTGGTTGTAAGTGGTATCAGGTTTGGCTTGCTTTGTTTTTATGATCTTGGATTTTAATCTTAGGGTATTCTGCATTCTAACAGATCCTGAAGCCTGAAAGAAGAAACAAAGGAAATGTTTGCTTTGTGGTTGACCCTCTAACACATAACAATTACTCATGTTCCTTCTCTCAAATTAAAAAGTCAGGGTAGAATGACATAGAACTCTCAATAAGTCCCCAACACTGTCTTTTACATAATATAATGGGGCAGAGCGTTAGATGGTCAGTTATCATACAATGATTATTACACCACGTCTAGAACATTCACCAACCACAATCATTTGAACCTTGAGTGGTTTATAAGTGAGTGGGGTACGCTGTGCTGTAAAGCGTACTTGCCTGCGTAACTGTATGTGAGGAGATGTAAAAAGGCCCGAATTTTTTTTCAAGAACACTGCTGACCTACAACATTCCTAAAAGAATGCATTTACCAGAAGTTCAAATACATGTCCACAGACGGCAGGAAAAGCTGTATTCTGAGGTCTACTCACACAAAAATAGTTGACCTGGCTGTTCGTTTTAATGTACTGAACACTCTAACATGTTAAAAGTGTGGTATATAACCGTATGTGGGTGTAAGGCCTTTATCACACTCTGAACAACAGTTTAAAAGACACTTGTGGCTGCAGCTCCAACACCTGGCATGTTTCTAGGCACACCGCTGACAAATAATAAATACTTGATCGGTGGATTATTAAACAAAGGACTATTTTTCAATAAACTTCAAATCCAGAACTTGTATAAGCTCCATGGCCTGTTAGCAAAACCCGTTGAAACATAATTTTTAAAACACTGGACTAGAAGACCAGGAAATGAAAATCAGAGAGGAAAATTCCCTGGTCAAGAAACTGCGAATTGGGTGGTGGCCCCTTGGTTGGGGAATTCCTGGCGTGGCAGTGTGTGCCATGTTCAGGAACAACCCCCATGGGCCAGAACACCAAGGCCTGGCAGCGTTCCTGAAGCTCTTCCCACATGGAGACAAGAAAGATGATGACACTCCTTAGAAGTGTGGTTTATGTGAAGAAGTAATAGGCACAATCAGGAGGAGAGATTTCCAAAACAGAAGAGACCTCCCTGGGGAGCAGAAGCCGTCCAGTTTGAAAAAACTGGCTTTTCAATCAGGATTCAGTCAAGATAGCAGAACCACTAGGATTTATACTTTAAGAGATAGATGGCAAGGAATTGGCTTATGTGGTGGCAGTGGGGGGTACGGGGGGTACGGGGGCCATGCCCGTCCAAAGTCCGCAGCACAGGCCATTAGGAACTCTTCCCAAGCTGGAACTCTTCCCAACTGCAGCTGCTATCCAGGGGTGGGATTTTTTCTTCAGGTAGGCTTCAGTTCTGACTGAATCAGGCCCACCGAGGTGATCTAGAATAATCTCCCTTAAATTCAACTGATTATGGACTTTAATTACATTTACAAAAGAGCCTCGCGGCAAGAGCTACGTTGGCATTTGACAGAGTAACTGGGGTCTAGAGCCAGGTGGGCTGACCCCTAAAACTCTATCACGCCCATTGATCTCTAGCACCTTGGTGATCTGTCTACCATCCCTCTCCTCTCAGAAAAATTCTGTTATGAAAAACTCTTAATGAAGAACTTTATCTCTTTGTCAACAATTTCGCAAGATCTTTTCCTTGACCATGATCTGTTGAAAGACTCTGTATCACTACGTTATATATGTTCTACTTTTTTCTCCAGCTAAAATTACTGAAGATGCCAGACCCCACTGGCATAGGTGAGCAGGAGAGATGTTTGTAGGGTTTATGGAAAATCCCTTCTTCCATGAATGCAAGTCCGATAACCCACTGTCTACATGACAGTTGTTATCCAAGTCATCCAAAGGAGCAGGGCCATGTGGGAACCAGGGGAATGGAGACGGCTGACCCATTCTCCCACTTCGCCCCTGGATATCACATTCACTCCCTCCACACAATCCCACCCAAGATTCTTAAAAGTGTTGCCTACGGGGACGCGTGAGTGGCTCAGTTGGTTAAGTGGTTGCCTTCAGCTCAGGTCATGATCCCAAGGTCCTGGGGTCAAGTCCTGCATCGGGCTCCTTGCTCAGTGGGAAGCCTGCTTCTCCCTCTGCCTGCTCTACCTGCTGCTCCCCCTGCTTGTGCTTGCTTGCTCTCTCTCTCTCCGACACATAAGTAAATAAAATCTTAAAAAAAAAAAAGTGTTGCCTACACATGATGTCTCTGAACCCACATTCCCCACACCCCCTTGCTCATCATCACACTTGAACCAGGCCCTCCCTCACCTGCCAACACATCTATGGGGGTGCTCCCTAAGGTTACCAATGACTTCTTGCTTATTGAATCCAAAGGACACTGCAAACCATACCTTCTTCCTTGAAATACAGTTTCCCACTGCCTTCCATAAAAGCAAAGCCTCATGTTTTTCCTTCTACCTCTCTTGCTATTCCTTGTAAATCTGGTATCACTTGTTTCTCTTCCTCTGTCCCTTAAATGTCTGTTTTCTCCAGTATTCCATCACTGGACCACTTCATGTTTACACAGTGTCCTTTGGCTTTAATGATGGTCTACACACTAATGACTCCCAAAATCCCATGGCAGGTGCTCCTTCTGAGCTTCAGGCTCCCCTGACTACTGCTGTGGACCTCTATACCCAGATGTTCCAGAAACACTCTGAACTCACTGTCCTTGCCACCACCCCACTGCTTTCAATTAATGCTTCTTCCTAGGCTCTCCATCTCCATGACTAGCTCCACTATTCACCTAATGGACCAAAACAAAAACCAAAGAGCTATCCCCTGCCTTTCTCTCAATTCGAGGGGATGAGGGGTGGGTACAGCTCATTTCCTTACACTCCTCAGTGGCTATCACCTCTCCTAAGAAGCCTTCCACTTCCCCAAGGCTGGATTCCTCCCATCCTCCCAAGAGAGCCCCATCTTCCCCTGTATTGACACTTTTCCCGTTGCACTGTAAACTGCCTATTTCTTAACTATATCTCCACCAGACTATGGACTTACAGAAAACAATCATTTCCTGAGTGATTGGCATATGTTTGGTGTTCTAGTAATATACAACGAACAAATCAAAGATGGTGCTATGAATGCAGCCACATCTATACCCTTCCTCACCATCCAAGAGACACAGAAAGACCTATAACTTTGGAATTGAAATGTGTGTCTCTAATACTTAAGATCTTGGATAATTACCATGCCTGAATCATGCCTTAGCAATTGGCCAATTACAAAGGAGCTGTATAAACTTCTTTCAAGGACAGTTGAAACCCCTGAAGAAATGATCTTATCCAATGAAGAGTGTGACTTAGCATAAAAGTCTATCCAAAAATAAGCTGATATCTACTCCCAGGGGATAATTTTAAATAACTTTCATAAGACGGGAGAATCATAGTTCCCAGTCAATATTCACCAGGTGCCTACTATGTACCAAGGAATCAATTCAACTCAACCAATATATTCTCTTTGAAGATACCTATTTTTTCAAATACTGGTATGGAAAAGTTCTATCACCGACCATCTACTCGGCTGCTACATGTTGGGTGGGAATTAGCCTCAGGTATCACTGGTAAATAGGGAAATGATGTTAGTATAAGAAGTTATGTTGATTCTTGGGTTATTTTTCCTAGCTTGTTAATATTCTGAAGCAATCTAGCAATGCACCCTCACAAAGAAACAGAAAGGTTTAGTGATGCTTGAGGACCTTGAACAAAGCTGGAAATGCACCCCAGTGCCTTCCTTTAACCCGAGGAGTGGGAGGCTGTGGCTTCAAGAACAACTACACTCTCTACTAGGCTAACCTGCCTGGCAACCTACAAGTTGCAGAAGTTGAAGAAGCTATGAAAACATTTCTCCCAATAAAGATGAACGAAGATGTCTACGCCCTGGGCCAGATGTAATTTTGATGAAAATGGTGTCTGTTAGAAACAAATGCCCCCCTTCAATCTACAGAGAGGAGGCATAAGCCCAAAATTCCCCCTCACAAAATTCTGTAAGTTTTCAACATTCCGCCTCAATCCCATTTTCCCCATAAGTCCATATTTTCCGATATTTTCAGTGAATGATTTTGCAGAGTACAAGGGTAGAAATGCCTATGTTCACCATTGTAGCAGGGTCAATTTTTAACAGAAATAAATTTCTTTCAACAAAACTAAAATTATCCTATTATTATTGTTCTTTATCTTACCGGGAATGAAAGGAAGGCAGTATTTTCGTAAGTACACACACACATACACATAATCACACACACATATATGTTAGATATGCATGTATGCATGCATGCTTATCAACCCCCTTCCCCAAAAAAGACACATGGCACGTTTCATCCTTGTAAGAAAGAACTCTGGGGTGTACATATAAACTGTTGAGAAACACACAAGGAACTACTACCATCAAGCCCATCTCGGCTAATACTGACTTTGTCTACAGACATACAGCATTCTCTTTGAACGATTCTGCCAAAGGAGAGACAGAGAGACCTCCTCCACAACTGTCAGCTAATCACAAGGGAGGGGGTGTACAATACAACCCAACAGCCACATGGAAAGCCACATGGTTGAAGCTTAGCTGCATTCAATGGTTCTAATGAGTAACAGTCTGGCTCTCTGGAAAGGCACTCGGCCACACTTCCTTCCAGAAGAGAACTGAGAGCCACCCATACACATGGTGTTACCACCACTGAGCGATCACAAGCTGGGGAAGAAAAGAGAACAGGAGGTAACACTCAATACAAGGATAACAAAGGTCAGCCAAGGCACTTTATATACGCCTAATTCAGTCTTCCGTTCACTGATTCTGTCAACAAGTATTTGAATGTGCAAGGAGGTAGGGACACAGAGGGACTAGACAAGAGAATGAGGCTCCTTATTCCCTGGTTATGTTTTTCTGATACCCAAACATCTTAGTGAATGATCAACTATATTCCTGGAGTTGCAAACTCTAATGCTTGCTGAAGCCACATAAGTAATGTTAAGAATGGGCACATGGTAATAGGGAGCACTAGGACAAGGACAAACCAGAGATCACATGTACCATCTAAAAGATACTCAAGTCCACTTTTCTTATCTAGCATGGAGACAAAGCAAAATAAATAGAGAGCCCAGACCTGCTCACAGATGGCCACTTCATCACCCTTACGTCTAACAGAATGTAGACCAGAGCATCTGGATAAGAATTTCATATTGTATCCAGATACCTGGACACAATCAGCCAATATTTAAGATCACCTTTCTACAGGTGACAACTATAATACACCAGAAGATGATGAGAAGAACTCTTCTACAGGGAACAGAGCAGAATCACCTATCAAGATCCAAAATTTTGGAAAGGGAGCTTGATTCCATATTTCTCATTATGATTGAGGAGTGCCATTACATAAAGTTTTTATTTTCAAAATCAGAACCTATTCCTTAAAAAGAAAATACTATCTGAGGAAGGTTTATGCTCTACAATATAATTATCTGAAGCACCAAAGAGAATATGAAGAATCTCTATAATCCAAATCGGATCTTCACTATAAAGGGTTAAGGATAATGTCAGTAGACACACAGACACAAAATTGATCAATTACAAATATAATCATTCTTATCCCAATCAAGGTATGGTTTCTTGATTAGAGGTTATAAGAAGCCATCTTATATAAACTTGAATATGATAGTTAAGTAGTGTAATACCATAATTAAGAATACGATCAGTTTTTTTTTCTTTTTGTCTTTCAAGGTCAACATAACTAGATATTCCAAGATCTCTCCTTAAATCAACATCCTATTTTTTTACTCACACAACAATTTTACAGTGAGAAATATATACGCTAATGTACAGTTCTCAGCACATAATTGTTTTTAAAGCTGAACTTGAACAACAAATTAAATTCTTCAGTGTATGTTATATAATGTAGACACAGGCCATAAAAATGTTAACATTGGTTACATTCTCATAATGCAAGTTAGCCCTTTTAGTAATGATGATGCAAATAATCAGCTATGGGAAAACTATTTTACACCTAGTACAATTACCTACTATTACAGAAGTAATTATTATTATTGTCCTGTTCATCGAACTCCAGTAAAAACTCTTGAGGTGCTAAGATAGTTTCAAGGCCAGTGTGAAAATTCCCCTTAACAGATTATAATTACCAATGTTAAGGAGGATAGTTTCAGGTGAACATTAAACAAGAAATTAGCCCCAGAAGGTTCAAAAGTTCCAAACTTCAAGTGCAGAAATACTGACAGCTCCTGATACAGGCTCTTAACGCCTTCACAATGCACCTAGACAATGTGGGCAGCTCTAGCTTGACTCAGTATCAATGGGTAGTAAAATCCACACTTCTCAGGAAATGAGATTTGCCCCTGAAGAGTATCTACTCTTGACCAATGTCCTAATAGTGCTGGTTCTACTTGTAAAAGCTCAATCAGACCTCGCAGTTTACTGTGCTTCAACTTTGGGTTTCAGACATTGCTCCGCCATCTTGAAACAGACCAAAGTGCCTGCATGAGGCATTGGCCATGATCTGTCAAAGTTCTCACCAGATTCCTACCGACCTTCACCTTCCTTATTAGCATAACGATGAGGAAGGCAGAAGGGTTGAGAAGAGTTCAGTTTGCAGCATTCTTTCAGGGGGAGCTAAGAACACCCATCTGGCCCATCTGAGCCCACTGGTTGGTAGTCCAACGGGCCTTAGGCCTCCCCAAGTCCAGCATCATTCAAAAGACCCCAGAGGCCAAGAGGCTAACTTGCCTTTCTCCATTCTCCTCTCACAACAGCCAGCAAATCTACCATCTGAAAAGTTTCAGCTGCCCATAGGCCCACAGGAAAAAGCTCATGGTAGGTGAATCACCCCTATAGTCTCCTGTGGGTGAATCACCCCTACAGTTTCTTACCCATTAGGTTAATTTCACCCTTTGGGGGTGCTCATCTCAATCTAGTCAGGAGCCTTGGGAAGCCAGGCTAGTGTTCACGGACTTATTTATTTAGGGAGTGCAGGTCCAGGCCGAGCGCTGATGCTGGTTTCTTGGAGGATCAGTGGGCCTTCTGGTTGAAGATGGCCGGTCTCTTAGCTTCCTTACTCTGACCCTCATCTTGGGACTACCACCGTTTTGGAGGCATTCTCCCCAGGGAGTGGGGCTTGTTTCTCATTTTGTCCACTTGTTGGGAACCCGAAAGCTGGAACAGTTGTGTCCAGAGCTAGCTACAACCCAGCTCCCGGAGGCCACGGCTATTCCTCCATTGTTTCACAGATGCCAGACTAACATCTTCCTTGACCACTTTTAAGACGCTCTCAAAGTCTCCGAGGCTGGCCACTACCGGGGTGGACCTGGAGACAGGTATCCACTGAGGGTGATGCAGAGTGTCGGGAGAAGGGCTCCCATCCCAGGTCCTCCAGCAACATGTTACCACCCACCTCCGACTTCCATGTTCTCCTTCCTTCCACACAGGGCCCTCTGCAGCGCCCCCTCTCGCCCCCATCGAGCACGACACCCGCAAGGACCGCCCCCACGCCCCGGCCTGGAGGGCTTCCGAGCCGGTGGCGGGGGCAGCAGGTGGGGGGAGGGAGGCGGCGGCCCGGTGGCCCCGGGGGTCGGTGTGGCGGGTGTCTCCCTAACCCCAACCCGGATGCCCCCCTCGCAGTCTCCCTCCACCCCGCTGGACCCCGCCTCGCCGGGGCTGGGCTCGGCTCCCACGCCCGCCCCCCTCCTCTCCTGCGCCCCCCGGCCCAGCCCGGGCCGCGCACCCCCCGCCCCGCACCCCCGCCGGCCGCCGCGCGGCCCCCCGCATTCCCGGCACGTCCGGCGCCGACTTTTACCTGTACTTTCTGCACTCGAGGCGGCTCGTCGGGCGAGAAACACCTCCCTGGGACCGCTACCTCCCCCGCCCCGGCTCCGCCCGGCTTCCTCCTTCCCCTCCAAGGCCGCAAAGTAGATGGAGTAAGAGAGTGTGTGTGCGAGAGAAAGAGAAAGAGGGAGCGGGCGCGGGCGCCGCGGGAGGGCGGGCGGGCGGCGGGCGGGAGGCGCGCCCGGCCCCCGCCACCCTCCGGCCGCCGCCGCCGCCGCCGCCGCGGGCTCGGCAACTCCGGCTCGCGCCCGGCCCCGGCCCCGGCCCGGTCCCCGCCGCCCGCCGCCCGCCGCAGCCCGCCACCCGCGGGCCGGGGCCGGCCGCGCCCCCGCGTCCCCGTACCTCGTAAAGGTCCCCAGAAGCCATGCCAGGCTGCGGAACTTGGCTCGCCGGGTGTGCGCGTCTGCTCGCTCGCGCCCTCCGTGCGTGTGCGCGAGGGGGCCAGTGTGCGCGTGTGTGTGCGCGCGTGTGTGTGTGAGTGTGTGTGTGGTGTGTTGAGTAAACTGTGTTTTTGCAGAATGACAGGCTTGGGGGCTGCCTATGCGCAGAATCAGAGCGGGCGGCGGCGGGGCTGGCGTAACCGGCAGCGGCGGCGGCGGCGGCGGCACGAGCGCGGGCAGCAGCGACGGCCGCGCAGCGCGCCCGGGAGGCACCGACGCGGCCCGAGCGCCGCGGCCCCCGCGACCCGGCGACCCGGCGGCGGTGGCTGCAGCGGGCAACGGCTCGCCCCGGCGCCGCCTGCAGGAAGCCGCCCCGCGCCCGCCGCCGGCCCGGACGCTGCTGCCACTGGGCGAGTCCCCGCCCCCCGGGAGCCCGGCCCGGCCCCCGGGGAGGGGGGGCGGGGGCGGCTGCCCGGCCGCGCCCCGGGGGACCGGTCCCGGAGCCGTGGAGCGCTCGGGCCCGCCCCGCCGCCCCGGGCCGGCTCCGGAGGCGGCGGCGAGGGCCCCCCGGGGGTGGCGGGCCAGGTGCCCGCCGGGCTCACCCGGCCCGGGGCAGCGAAGGGGCGGCTGGGGAGGCAGGTAGAAGCTGCGGTTGCAGGTCTCGGGGAAGGGGCCCCAGCTGGGCTCAGCCGGCCCGGGGCCTCACCTCTTCCAGTTACCCCCCACCCCACCCAACCCGTGGAGAGAGTGGGCACCGCACTAGGAGACCTGGCCCCTCGGGGCTACGCAGCCCCTCCCTGTCTGCATAGCCCCTCCCTCCAGTCTGGTTTGTAAGACGTGGAGGCCCCAGGGAGGAGGAAAGGGATGGCCCATACAGAGGCCCCAACGCGGCACCCTATTAAACCCTGGGAAGTCTTCAGAGCCAGCCGTGGCCTCCCATCAACAGCCGCCCCCCACCCCGTACTCCATTCATTCACTCACCCAGTACTCAAAACATTTTCCAAAGCCTGCCCAACTACACAGTGTCCCTAGACAGGCACAACTGGGACCCTGCCCACGAAGGGCTTTGAATCCAAGAGGAGAGACTAGCCACAGGCATGTGAACAGGCTTCAACATTCAACAGGCTTTGTCATTCAACAAATAGGAGTCCCTACTATGCACCAAGCTCCAGAGCTCACAGAACTGGAGAAGCACTCTCAAGTACAAACTCCTTAAAATCTGTTCCTACCAACACCCTGGATAAATGGTCACCCTTCCGTTTAAAGGCTTCTCTCTACAAGTGATAAGGTTAATTCAGAATCTGGGGAGACAGACTGTTCTGAACTTGGAAGTAAGGTCTTTCTCATCCCAGCACGAAAAATGCCCAGTTGGTTACTTCCTCCAGATGAAAAGTGGACATAACTCATATCCACCCTCCCTTTCCTGTTTGTGAGACTTTAGACAAGTCACTTTACTCATCTCTAAATTAGGGATAGTGACAACCACCTAAAGTGAAATAAGAAACAGAGACCAATGTATACATGAAGCAGCCTATAGCAGTGGAACCCAATAAAGGTAGTGTCTGAATCTGGACCCTGAACTGCCCTTGTGGAGAGAAAGATGGTGGAGGAGAGTGTATGACAGGGAGGGTTTAATCTAGAAGCTATCAAACTTTTAAAAGTCACCAAATTTTTCAAAAAAAAATTGCTTAGAATCTGAACCACGGAGTTTTCATATCTGTCTCCTAGGACACATGAGTTTGCATAGGCTGTTCCCTCTACCTAGAATGTCCTTCCACATGGACTCCATCTGGAAAACTCTTCTGCTTCCCGCAGGGGCTTGTTTATCTTTGTATCATAAGCATCTATCACTATTCCTGGCAGAGAGTGAGTACACAATGAATGTTTGTCAGGCTATGCCAATACAACAGATTTTATACCAATTTCTAGTTAAAATCCCATATTAAAACAATGAGGGGAAGCGGAAGAGTGAGTGTGTAGAAATAACAAAGTATAGTTCGTTTAAAAACTGTAGAAATTGTTATAGCAGTCCTCTCCCCTTTTCATACTATTTTCCCAATGGTTATGGTTTTAAAATAATAACATTAATAATAAACAGTTCTTAATCTGTAGGTCACAAAACAAATCTTAATGATCCTTAATTTGTACTTTGGAACAAATGCGCCATCAAAGCATGAGGATGTAATTTGGAAGTAGAAGACAAGAAAGAAACTGGGTTTGGAAATAATCTGCTCAGACAAATTTGAATATATAATCAGTACTTTTATAAAAACACCAAAAATTTGACTTGTACTGGCCAAATTCTCCTTGGGAATGTGAGCACACTT
This sequence comes from Meles meles, assembly GCF_922984935.1. Taxonomy (NCBI): domain Eukaryota; kingdom Metazoa; phylum Chordata; class Mammalia; order Carnivora; family Mustelidae; genus Meles; species Meles meles. Next base: position 7,068,777 of record NC_060084.1, on the reverse strand, counting down.
GGGGGGAAAAAAAAAACTTGTCTAGACGACAATTGTTACAGAGTTCACAGAAGAGGGTATTCACTGTGGAGTGACATGCTCAGGGATTATCTTATGAAGGAGATAGAACTGAAATGGATCTTGAAGACTTATTGGAAAGGAAGGGTCGTATTTTATTTAGGGAAAGAGGTAAGAGTAAGTGGTAGGTGCTGCTGCAATGGGAGGAGGGCTGGAAGACTAGAAGACTTATCCATCAAGGTCATAGGACATTGGATAGCAAATGTGGGTCAATTTTTGGAGAGTCTGGAATGGTTTGCAATTTAACAAGTCAGTAGTGAAAAATTGGAGAAGACTTTTAAATCCATCAAAACATGTGCCAATCAAAAGTGTGCTTTAGAAAACAAATTCTAGAAGAAATAGGAGAAATGGACTTTAGGGGTTGAGGTTAGAGATAGGGAGATGAACTGCTGTAGTCAATAGAGGTGGCAGTAGAAATGAAGAAGAAAAACTGGATTTGCAAGGAAGAACCCCGCCAGCCACCAACTTTCATTATGGTCACTCCACTTAGTTCCATAAAGCATTTGATCCAAATCAACAGGACTTGATGACTAACAGGATGTGTGTGTGTGTGTGTGTGTGTGTGTGTGTGTGTTGAGAGTTGGGGGAAGGGTGAGCAACTAAGGAAAGAAAGGATACAGACATGACTAAGGTTTTAAACTGAGTGACTGAGCTACCCATCCGTCATAACATTGTTCTATTTTGAGCTTGTCTCCAGACCATCACTGGCTTCCAGAAAAGCCAGATGCTTCCTGAAGGATGAAAGGAAGGTTCTTCATCCTCTGTGGGAAGGTTGACCCAACCAATGGACAATTCTGTTCCAGATTCTCCAAATGATATAGAACCACTGTTGCTTATGGAGAATGGGAGAGATCTACCATATTCCAAAAGCTACTTAAGGGCGAGTGACAAAACTCAAATCAAACTGATTTAAAACAAAGAATTTATTGACTCACATAGATTAGAAAAGTATGGAATTGCTCTCAGGGTTGGCTAGATTCAAGCTCTCAAAAGACCTATAAAATATAACATAATATAATATAATATAAATCACAGGGAAAGGCTCTGCTTGGCTGATTGTAGATCATATGCTCTAATTTTGGCCCAATTACGGTAGTCAATCTGTGATAGTACTCTATGATTGGCCAGCTGAAGTCACATACCGACCTATGGGGCAAGAAGAGTACAATAATTGGCAACTTTATCAGAATTACACGAGTGGAAATGGGGATGAGCAGAAGCCCAAAGGAATGGGAAAAAGCATACTGGTAAGATAGATATCCACTCTATGGGGGAACCAACCTGGGGCAGAATAAGGATTTAGAAACAAGGTCAGTGGCTGCCTAGAACATGACCTTGTGATGGAGCAAGACCAGCCAGCTTAATAGCCAAGGACAACTTGTACTCAATACCCTGACAGTGAATTAGAATGTGGCAATTACTTGAGACAGGATCTTGACCCCCTTTACAGCATGGTGGTTGAACATGTGGACTACAGAATCAGAATGCCTGTGATCCAATACTTGGATCATCACTACTAGCTATATGCTGTGAGGTTGTTGACTTAACCATGCTGTCCTTCCATTTACAAATGTATTTATTTTTTGCCACACAATCAACTATCCCCAAAATTTAGTGGCTTAAAACAAAAGATATTTCTTAACTCATAGTATCTCTGCATTGGAAATCCAGAAGCCGCTTAGTTGGGTGGTTCTGACTTAGAGTCTCTTATGGGGTGGCAGTCAAAATGTTGCCTAGGACAGCTGTTATTTGAAGGTTTCACCAAGTCTGCAGGTTCTACCTCCAATACAGTGCCCACACATGGCTGACTGACAGGAGGCTTCATCTCTTAGCCATGCAGATCTCTTCATAGGTTTGCCTGAGTGACCTCATGCTTTTCTCATATAGTTCCCAAAATCCAACAAAATAGAGCAAATCTGTCAAAGCTTCAGCTCTTTCTAGCATAGAGTCCCTAATTAAGCTGATGTGTTGGTCCATGATAAAGCTATTTGATACAGAGGCAATTTACAACACGTTGGACTGGGTGACTAGGGATGTCAGGTCCCTGCCCTTCGTGTTGAAGATGAGAAAACTAAGACCTAGGTTGGGTGATCCAAGAGAAAGAATAAGGAGGAAGTCACAATGGCTTTGACCATCTAATCTTGGAAACCAAGCACTGTCATTTCCATCTTCTATTCTTCAGAACTGAGCCACTAAGCCTAGCCCCCACTCAAGAGGAGGCAAATTAGCCTCCTCTTTATTTATTCATTTGAGAGAGAGAGGCAGAGAGAACACAAATGGGAGAGGTTAAGGGAGACGGAGAAGCAGACTCCTTGCAGGGCTGGGAGCCCGACAATGGCGTTCAATCCCAGGAAATGGGGCTCGATCCCAGGACCTGGAGATGATGACCTGAGCTGAAGGCAGACCCTTAACCATCTGAGTCACCCAGGTGCCCCTAGCACACACCTTTTAAAGGAGGGCTATCAAAGAATTTGTGGACATATTTTAAACTACCACACCAAGTTGTGAATTGAGGTGATAAACACGCCATAGAATTGTTTTAAGAATTAGATAAGATAATCCAAACAAAGCACCTGTCACTGTAACAAGGGCTAAATAATGGTATTTGTTATAGTTACTATTAAAACTACTAAAACCAGCTTCAAACTTGATATGATCACTAATATCCTTGAATGTTCAAGATTCCTATAGAAAGCCAGTAAATCAAATTAAATCTACAAAATGAATATTTTTCTCAAGCTATACAGAAACTTGTTAGTAATTAAACTTTTAGTATTAACTTAAAAATACTTTATTTCAGTAACAATATTAATCATTGAAGTAAAGTCATACCTATTCAGTACAACATGCTAAGTATTATTCTCACTGAACACAACAAATAATGCCTCAACCTCACAAAGTTTACAGTACAGTGGAGGAAAGGGACAAGAAAACAAAATGCATATACAGTATCATCTCAGGTATTGATAAAAAGTATGAAGAGAAGTGAAGCTAGGTAAGAAGATAGGAAGTGGGTACACAGGGGCCAGGAGGGGGAATTGGTTTAGATAAGGTAGTTAGGCAAGACCTCACTAAGGTGGTGACGTTTGAGCTAAAACCTGAACAAAATGAGAAAGAACACAAATCAAATCAGAGGGCAGAGAATTTCAGCAGGAGAAAACAGCAAAGGCAAAGCCCTGAGGCTGAAGAACTTGGTATGACCAAGGTCCCACAATTAAGCGAGTACAGGTGAAGCTGAGGGAACATAGGAAGAGGGAAGTCATAGAGCTAACCAAGGTCCCGGTGTATGTTGGGACTTGTAGAAAGGCAAAGAATTTGGATTCCACTCTAAGTGATATGAGATAAGAGGTCAGTGGGGAAGCTTTGAACAAGAGAATGACATGATTGAATTGGCTCCTGGGTAGAGAATGGAATGGAGAGGGACAAGAGGGATGCTGAACACCATTACAGAAACCCAAGTAGAAGATCCTAGTGATAAGACCTAAGAAGGATGGCATCAAGATGAAGGCGAGTGGTTGGGACTGAAGGAACACAGGGAGATATGTGTAGAAGCAGTGGAACCCTTAATTTTTGGTCCGAGAGTCTAGAAGAATGGAGGTTCCATGTACTGAGGTGGGGAAAATGGGGAATGGTACATTTTGTAGGTGGCATAAATGCTGGGTGGAGGGGAATTGATGGTTCAGTTCTAGGACATGCTAATTTTAAGATGTGTATTAGATGTGCAAGTGAAAATGAAGGGGTATTCAATATGTGGTCAGGAACTCAGACTGGACATGTGGCCAGAGTGATCAGCATACCAATGGCAACAAAGGACTAGTGGTGGTCACCGGTAGAGTGGGCACAAACCTGAAAGAGAAGAGAGCCTAGAGCCATTTGGCATTTAGAGGTCATGAAGAAGAAGATGGGGAGCCAGCAAAGAAGTCTGAGAATGGGGTGGTTGAAATAGGAGGTAACCAAAAAAGCGTTGTGTCCCAAATCCAAGTGAGAGACAGGACTGATCATTAAATATCACTGAGAGGTTGGGCAAGAAGAGGACCGATCATGGAATCTGGCAACATGGAAATCTCTGGTGACCCTGATAGGACTAGTTGCAGAGAAGCAGTAAAGTTGAAACCTAGGCCAAAGTGAGTGAAAGAGATTTTGGGCAGAGAGAAAGTGCAGATGGTAAGCACAGGTGACTCATTCAAGGCCTTTTGCTATAAAGTGGGTCAGTAGATGGAGGGGAGTCCTGCATGTGGGAAGGATTTTTAATATAGACAATATGACAGCATGTCTGTGCCATGATAGGAATGACACACTAAAGAGGAGGAAATGGTCATGCAACAGAGAGAAGAGAGAACTGCAGGAACAGAGTTTTTGAAAAGGCCCATGGGGAAGGGATGCAGACAGCCAAAGTGGAGGGGTCAGACTTGGGAGTCCATCTATGTGAGGTTGAATAGTGTCCCCCTAAAATTCATGTCTACCTGGAACCCATGAATGTGACCTTACTTGTAGATGTAGTTGGTTAAGATGAGATCATACAGGACAAAGCTTGTCACTAATCTAATAACTGGTATCCTTATAAGAAGAGAAAATAGAGACAAGGACACATCAGGAGAATGCCATGTGACGATGAGAACAGAGATTAAAGCAATGTGTCTATACCTAAGGAATGCCAAGGACTGCCAGCAACCATCAGAAAACGGGAAGAAAGAATTCTTCCTCAGAGCTGTTAGAGGGAGTGTGGTCTTGCCAACACCTTGATTTCAGACTTCTAGCCTCCAGAACTGTGAGAGAATACATTTTTGTCATTTTTAGCCACCAGGTTTATAATACGTTATTATGGAAGCCACAGGAAACTAATACACCATCCACTGGAAGAACAAGGAAGGCCAAGCACACAGCGGCAGATGAAGTTGTTGGCAGGTCTGAAACTCACTTCTTCATTTCTCTATTCTCCATGAGCTAGATAAGCCATGGAGTCCCCAGATGAAAGTGAGGAGAAAGGAAACTATCAGGGGAATGTGATTTGCCTGGAACAACACTACTTTGGTCTATTGTCTTCCAAATCAATTAATAGCACCACATTGTACTCCCAAGAACACCCAGATTTAGACAACAAATGTATGGTTTTTTTAGTGTTTGATGTTTGAGGACAGATTTTAAAATATGAGAAGTCAAGTTAGAAGAGTGGAATGACTGGGAAAACAGAGTGGCATTGCTGGGATGTACTGAAGGCTCATTGGATATTTATATTTGTAAGTTAATCAGACCAGTAAGCATGGAGTTGATTTATCCAGTCACATTCTGTTGTTTGGGCCAAGTTGAGTGTTGGGTTTAACCAAGGGTGGAATTAGTGGGGTTAGCCATGTGTGTTGAATGGAAGGAGAGATGGGAAAGGGAGTTAAGACTATACATAAGGAAGTGATCATCATAACAGAACGGTGGGTGTGATAACAGGAGGGCTGGGTTGGAGGTGATAAAAACAAAGGTGTTGCTCAATGGATTGGAACAAAAATTGTTGGAGCAAGGACTCTAATGGGGGGCAGTCAGTAGGGAAAGCGAACCTCATGAGCAACTATCTTGGGCTACATGACCATGCCGTTTTCTTCACCTCTTTCTTGCTTCTCTTACTCACACTGTAAGGACTTGCTGTTGTCCCAACAGGATGACAACAGGATCAATGCTCAGAACCTTGAAGACATTAAGAATAGTGTATGAATCTGGGGTGAGGGCTGAGGGGTGAAAAAGACCACAGATATTGAGATTGGGAGAGGGGCTGAAGAATGAAGGAAGTGGAGGGGGGAAAAAAAAAAGACCTTCCAGAAACCCAACCAAGGTATTCTTTGAATGACCTTAAGGAAGGGAAAAGTAATGTTTTGAGCCATTCATGATCTCCACTGATTTTAGATAATGGAGTGAACCAGCAATTCCTTCTAGTCGCTATAGGCAGAACCCAGTTATTACATGCATGTTGTATCATTTCATCAATTCAACAAGGTAAAAATAATTGTCCTCTATTTTATAGATGCAAAAAGAAAGGTCCATGACCCAGGGACATGCTCTGGAAGGGGCAGATAGAGCTTCTGTGGCCTAAAGTTGTCCAGACTCCCTGTGGTCTATGTGTTTGTGGAAAAGTTACTTTTTGCAGAGACCATCAGGGGAGAAAGAAAACCCAAGTGTTTGACCTTGAGCTTTAATTAAGAATTTACCCTATGACTGAAATCTTGGGGTAGGAGGTGAATGGATTCTGGAAAGCAAATAATATCAATTTGTGTGCATCTGTGTGCCTGTGTTTTGTAAAAAGAAGGAATTTGGACTTGTTATATTGAAAAAATTTTAAAATGCAGGAACTCAACCACATAAAAATAACACACAAGCTCACACTCTGTTAGCTGCCAGAGCAATCAAGTTATCTAGACTCATGTACCTTCTAGAAAAGCCTCCAGTACCCTGTGAAAGATTGAGTGAGAAAGGCAAACATACCTCAATATTATTATAAAAATAGTTTGACCTTATGGATTCCTAAGATTATTTCAGGGGCCCTGGGATGGCCTTGATCACACTTTGAGAATTTTAGTTCTGCAGAATCCTATAAAAAACTATCCTTGTTATACATAAAGTTGCATCTTTGAAGGTTATATGGAATTTTTTTTTTTCACTAAATAAACTTAGGCTGCATTGTTCTTACATTCTGGGAGGTGAGTGTACATGTTCTCATTCACAAAGTTCCACCAAAGAAGATCAGAATAGAGGCCCCGAGGCCCCTGAACAGGATCTGAGTATGCCTTTCTTCACCACAAGCTTCTGAAGGAACCCCAAGAAAACACTACTAAATGTACTGGTAAAATCCTACAGGAAGATTTCTCCTCCCCTTCCTCCCTTTCTCCTCCTTCTCCTTTTTCTTCTTCTTTTTTTTTTTTTTTTTACGTTTTTTATACCATGAAAATTCTAAATGTACACAAAAGAGAGAGAACAATAATGTAAGCTCACATGTACCTCTTATCCAGGTACAAAAACAATAGTCCAAGGGGCACCTGGGTGAGTCAGTCAGCTGAACAACTGACTCTTGGTTTGGGCTCAGGTCATGATCTTAAGATCATGATCTCAGGGTTGTGGGATTGAGCCCCCCATAAGGCTCTGTGCTCAGTGGGGAGTCTGTTTGAGATTTGCTCTCTCCTTCTCCCTATGCCCCTTTCCCCTGTGCCATCTCTCTGTCTCTCAAGTAAATACATAAATCTTGGGGGGAAGAAAACAGTCCAAGTCCATTCTTCTTTCATCTCTATTGCCCCATTTCCTCACCCCACATGTTAGATTTTAAAGCAATCACAAAATTTCTTCTGAAAATGTGTCAATATGTATCTCTAAAAGATAAGGGTTGTTCTCTTAAATGTAACCACAATACCACCACCACACCTAAATTAACACTAATTCCTTGACATCATCAAATATTCAGTTGATGTCCAAATTTCCCCAATCACCTCATAAATACTTTTTGACAACTAGTTTGTATAAATCAGGATCCAAACATCCATATATGCATTTGTTTGCTATGACTCTTAAATTTTTAACCTTTAGGTATCTCCTTCCTTTTTTCCCCTTTGTCTTTTTTTTGTTGTTATTGTTAGAGAAACTAGATCGTTTGCCAGCAGTGTCACTTAGCATGTGCTTCTGTCCCCAGTATTTTCTGCACATGTGTAGCAACATCTAGTTGGGTTTATCTCCGGGGCAAGAGTGCTTCATAGCTGGTGTTGTGCACTCCCACCATAAGGCACATAGTCTGGTTATCTTTCCTTTTGTGATTTTAGCAGCCACTAAAGACCCTTGACTAGATCCATTTCATTGGCGTTGCAAAATGGTGATTATCTATCATTTTTTTCTTTATCAGCTGGATAGTTCTATGAAATCTTTCCTGGTCAACTCTTTGTCCTAAGATGCATTTGTACAGGAAAAGATGGCTAAATGTTTCATTCTTTCCTTTTATTTATCAGTTCTCCAAATCTTGAGTTGGTTCTCTAACATCTCCAAAGGATCATGATGTATTTATTTAAGTGTCATTATGAATCCATGAATTTTAACATGTTTAATATCCTTTACCCCATTGCCATTGTCCCTCTTCTTATTGTTCAAGTTGCTCCTATTTTGGTCAAGAGGAGCCACTTCCAGCTGGTTCTTGAGACTTTAAACACATCTTTGCTTTCTGGTTTGAAAAGATGCTCAGATATCTTAACCACTTCTTGTACCAGACCTGGAATCCACCATTTCACCAATGATCCCTGGTTCTTTTTACTGAGGAATGGCATTAAGATACCATAAAGTGAACACCAGCTTGTGGCTATAGACTGGTCATTGTTTTTAGGATTTTTCAATGGACAAAACTAGACATTTTTTGTAGGACTTTAAACCCTTAGGCTATATGCCACAAGGGGTTTCAGTCACCTTACTTTGGTTTAGAGTACCTTCAAATAACTTCTCCATTCTTGGTTAAATCACCAAATCACTACACATTTAAATTAATTTGTCTCTATTTTGATTTCAATTTTTAGGGATAATATTTTTATTTTTACTTCATTTTTAATTATGTAAATATTTGCATGGCTCCAAAGTTAAATCTACAAACAAGGTATATTTAGGGAAGTCTAGCTTCTACCATTTTTACTCCACTCTGTTCCCTCTCTCCCCTTGTAGATAACAATATTATTTCATGCTTTATTGTTGAATTTTTAATATAAACAAATATACACATATATTCATATACCCTCCTTTCCTACACAAATGTTAGTATACTATGCACATTTTTCTCTACCTTGATCTTCTCACTAAACATTACATCTTGAATATCATTCTTTAGCATTATTTGGAATTATTCTTTTTATAGTTGGATAATACTTCATGATGTGTCAGTACCTTAGTTGTTCATCCTGTTGATGGACAGCCTTTTGCAGTCATAAATTGTACTACAATGCTTAGCTTTATGCCTGTATCTTTTCAATTTTCTGCTAGCCTATAAGGAGACCTTAATTTTATACTTAATAATCTGACTTCAAAAAAGGTACTAATCATTATGAGTAGAGATTATGTTGGGAGAGAGGGTGTCCAAAAACAAGCTCCAGCACTATGGGCAGAACACTAGGTTTATTTCTATTTCTGAGAGGAGTGGCTGCTGCAACTGTCAATCATCATGGCAGGGAACCAATCTACAGATGACAAATGAGGACTTTCAGTGGGGAGGGAACTTGAGGCTCCATGAAAGAGAAAGACATTACAGGAAGCCATTGAGAATGGAGGCAAATGAGGTGACCCACTACCAGAATTACCCAGTCTAGGAAATGGCCCTGGTAGTGCCAGCTGAGGACCCAGATGTAGGAACTTGGATATGTGGTCTCAGGGAATGATCCATTAATTGATTTTAACTTTCTCTTTGTTCAGTTTATCTTTTTTGATTGTAAGGTCTTTACCAAGGCTTTGTGAAATGTTATAGCAATATCTTAGTTGTGCTATGGAAACTTCAGAGACAAACCTATAATACATGGTTGGAATGCAGTGATAAAGCAGAAAGTAGCCATACTTCCTATTCTTTGCCCCAAGGCTAAGAGAGTGGGGGCAGCAGCAGCAGCATTGCAAGGGAACACAGTGACTCACAATTCCAGGAAGTAAAGTGAGTACCAATCCTGTAGAAATCCTGTGACATGGAGAATAGAGCCAGGGAAATAGGAGATGGTCAGATTTGGGTATATATCAATCTGTTAAATGGAGTCAGACTTCTTGATGAAGAAAGACTGCAGAAAAGATAAATAGGAACACCTGGTGGCTCAGTCAGTTCAGTGTCTGCCTTGGGCTCAGGTCATGATCCCAAAGTCCTGGGATGGAGCCCCACATCCAGCTCCTTCCTTCTCCTTCTCCCTCTGCCTGCTGCTCCCCCTGCTTGTGCACTCTTGCTCTCTCTCTCATTCTCTCTCTCTCACACAAAGGAAGGAAGGAAGGGAGGAAGGAAGGAAAGAAGGAAGGAACTATAGATGCATGGACACTCATTCCCAAGAGGTCTTTGCTTTTAAGTAGAAAAGGACATTGTGTGTTGGATGAGGAATGATATAACACTAAGTGATTAATAATCAGACTACAAAAGAAGGACTCAGTGTACCATTTTTCTAATTAGCTATATATAAAATGTAAAATATTGATTTCTGGTATGTAAATAGATACACCAAAATGAAAATAATAGCAATGAAACCAGAATGAGTGATGAGATCATGGGTAATTTTTTTCTTTGTATTTCTTTGTTTTTAAAGTTTTCTATATTGGGGATGCCTGGGTTGTTCAGTCGGTTGGGCAGCTGCCTTTGGCTCAGGTCATGGTCCCCGGGTCCTGGGACCAAGACCTGCATTGGTTTCCTTGCTTAGCGGGGAGTGTGCTTCTCCCTCTGCCTCTGCCTGCTGCTCCCCCTGCTTGTGCTCCCTCTTTCTCTAGCAAATTAGTAAATAAAATCTTTGAAAAAATAAAAAATATAAATAAAGTTCTCTATATTGAATATACACTTGCTTTGAATTTATAGTATTATTTTGAAACAATAAAAAAATAAAAATACCTAACAAAAAAAAAATAAGCAAGGGTATTAATAGGCAATAGAGAAACAAATAAATATAATGGCCAACTAACTTAGGAAAAGACTACCCCAAAATACTGGTGATAAAAGACATTCAATGTAAAAAAAAACCCAGCAAGATGCCATTTTAATTAATTGAATGATGATTTTTAAAAATTATTCCATACCTCATATTCCTAAGGATATAGATAAAAGGGCTCATATACAATGATGACAGGAAGCTAAATTGATGCTATCATTCCTGGAAGAAAATTTTTCATTGCTTATCATTCTCCTTAAAATGGTCAGACCCTAGGGCTCACTTCCATAAAATATTCTAAATAAAAATCAGGTGTGTGCATAATGACTCCTTGTCTTTTGGAGTATTTATTACCATTATTTATAACACCAAAAATTATTAAAATGTAAATGTCCAAAAGCCTAATATTCTATAGCTAATTAAAATTACGACCTTTGAGAACAGTTATGACATGGAGGAAAAATCTCCTTATACATGGTTGAGTGGAAAAGGCAAATCACAAAATAGTGTATCTAGTGTGATTAAGGTTTTGTTCATAAAATTGGGGGGAGGGGTAAAATGTTAACAGCTATTGAATATAAGAGATTTCGGCTTTCTTTCATAGACATTGTTGAATTTTCTAAATATTCAACAATGAGTATTTAATATGTACACACACATAAACAGGCATATTTATAGAACTGGAACTTTTTTAATAGAAAATGTTGTTTTAAGAGTAAAGCAAGGTTCTGGAGTGGGAGTTTACAAAGCAGCAATGGGGGGGAGAGACTAGAATGATTGATCCAGTAATGAGCTGAAGTGGGAGACATCAGTAAAAACTCATGTTTAGCTTGGTATGGATACAATTAGCTACATAAAGAGATATTTACAGATGTGTGTATATACACAGGTTAGTATACACACATATATCTCCTTGCTCTGTCAGCTAAGAGGGCCTAGAAGTAATGACACCTCAGTAGCACTGAGCACACCTAATTTCCAGATCTTGGTTTCTAATACCATTCCCCAATAAAAGAACAGGGCTCTTTAGAGGAATTGCTGATTCTAAAACAAAGGCAGGAAATATATAAAATGAGCCTGGAATATCTTATAGTACCAGTAAATAAGGAAGTGCTCAAAATGAGTAAATAAGCCCATAGTAATGAGGACATGTCAAAGAAGCCAATCAAAAAGTTCTCAATTGCTGAGGCTGGACAATCTGAGCAATGAAATAAATGAAATGGTATTGGATTATATCCAAAGTATAAAGTAAATATTCCTGAGTCAGTACTGGTATAAATTAACTATTGGATATATAAATGGGGGAGAAGAGACAAATCTCCTTTGCAGAAGTATTCTAATAATTTATGTAGATATACCACACTCAAAGAGATGAAGCATTACTCCCCAATCCTTAGCTATTGGGCTACACATAGTGAGTTCCTTCCAAAGAGCACAGTGTAAAAAGCAGGAGGGGAGAGTAATTTTACAGTGGAGAAACCTGACAAACACAATCTCAGCCAGGTAATCAAGACCAAGATCAACAGTGAAAAGTCATCCTGACAGTATGCACCCTTGGATATGATGGGATGAAAATGGCATGTTAGCCTTGTGACTTGTCAAAATCTCATGATGCCAGTCTACTCAAGAGAATAGCATAAGACACATCCCACCTGAGGGACATTCTACAAAATATCCCACCATACTCCTCAAAAACTCATCAAAAATTTTAAAAGTCTGAAAAAATGTCACAGCCAAAAGGAATCTAAAAAGATGTGATGACTAAGTGTAATGTGGTATCCTGGATGGGATCTTGGAATGGTAGAAATAACATTAGGTATAAATTAAGGTAATGTAAATAAAATATGGCCTTTTGTTAATAATAATGTATCAGTGTTGATCACTAATTGTGATAAGTGCACCATACTAATGTAAGGTGTTAATAATAGGAGGATCTGGGTGAGAAGTACATGGAAACCCTCTGTACTCTCTTTATAAGTTTTCTGTTAATGTAAAACTATCCTAAGAAATAAAGCAAGGTTTTTGTTTTTGTAAAGCATGGTTCTGTCACAAAATACAACAAAAGCATTTTAAGAATTATCTCTGCAAAGATACAGATGTAGTGAAAAGAAGGGCCATCTGTACCCCAATGTTTATAGCAGCAATGGCCATGGCCGCCAAACTGCGGGAAGAACCAAGATGCCCTTCAACGGATGAATGGATAAGGAAGATGTGGTCCATATACACAATGGAGTATTATGCCTCCATCAGAAAGGATGAATACCCAACTTTTGTAGCAACATGGACGGGACTGGAAGAGATTATGCTGAGTGAAATAAGTCAAGCAGAGAGAGTCAAGTATCATATGGTTTCACTTATTTGTGGAGCATAACAAAGAACATGGAGGACATGGGGAGATGGAGAGGAGAAGGGAGTTGAGGGAAATTGGAAGGGGAGATGAACCATGAGAGACTATGGACTCCAAAAAACAACCTGAGGGTTTTGAAGGGGCGGGGGGTGGGAGGTTGGGGGAACTAAGTGGTGGGTAATAGGGAGGGCATGTATTGCATGGAGCACTGGGTGTGGTGCAAAAACAATGAATACTGTTACGCTGGGGAAAAAAAAAAAAAATATATATATATATATATACACCAAAAAAAAAAATCTCTGTAAGATATGTAGGAGGCCATTAAAGCCAAGTTTTTTATGTAGAAAATATTGTAATAATTTCAATTAACACATAGTTAAAAATATACACTAAGAAGAGAAATATTTTTCTCTTCATTAAGGAAGAGTGAAATATTACATTTTCCTGAACATATAGATGTCCATAAGGCAATGATTTCACTCTTCTTTATCACCAGGGAAGACTGAATGTATCTTAGGGAAAGGCATAACAAAACAACAAGAAACATTTTAAGAGGAAGAAGCTAGAGAAGAACCTGCCTCTGAAGATAAGCTACTCCAAAATCCAGAAGAAAAGATTAAGAACCTGCTTGGGACTCTCAAGAAAAGGACAAAAAAAAAGGGGGGGGGTCTATGAAATATCCAGCATGTCATAAGAAAAGATCAAGATGAACAGGCAAAGGGAAAAGATAAAAGGGAGATGAATGATACAGAAGATTTGAAGGAAACTTAAAATGTATCAGAATGAGAAAACTATAGACAATAAAGGACTAATAAAAAAAATACAGACTATACAGTAAACTTAATATACTTCTCAGAATCTAAAAGAAAAAGACAAAGGATTAAGATGAAAAGAGAAAATATGATAATCAAGGGAGAATGGAGAACAAAGATGATGTTTAAAAAGTGCAAGTGAAGAACTGAAAAACTAGAAGAGAAGGAAATCTAGAGATATGATAGAAGAAAACAGTGGTGAGCTTAAGACTTACCACTTTACAGACATCTAACATGTTAACCATTTTACAGAAAGAAAGTAGTCATTTACATGGAAAGGTAATGCAATAACATTCTCATATAAACAAGAACTCAGAAAATATACTTTTGTTGAAAAAAATTACCTAATTATATACAAAATAAAGTGAAAGCCTCAGGAGTAGAACAACCATAAAGAGACCAGCAATAAACACTGAAATTGTTCAACATAGTTAAGTCTAAGTAGCTGTTTAAAATCTAGGTCTAAAACTGAAAGTGAATGTAAAAGTCATAATGTAATAATATCTTGTACTAAAACCTGTGAAGAAAGGGGAAGTTAATCGTACTAAATACTTTGTCTCAAATGGGAGGTGGAGGTTGGGAAGCCCAAAGATACTGCTTTGCTTCTGACCCTGCAATTATATAAGAAATTTGAAACACTGGAGATAACCACAACTAGAAGTCACATGATCTATTAGCTTCTAAAACACAGACAAACACAAAAGCAAACTCAATATAATCCATACAACATAAGACAGAAAAGAGATACCAAGGAAGTGCAAAAGACAAAAAACATGAGTTAAGTTTACAGTAGTAATATTTATTATAATGACCAAAGAAAAGGGGATTAATGCTATAAGCGTAGCTAAGACTCTTAAATCAGGCCCTCAAAACATGTTAAGCCAAAAAAAAAAACCATGTTTTTCATGAAATGTGTGTGTGTGTATACAAAAGTGATATCACAGGTTTTTAAAATAAGAGAATACAAGAAGGCATAGTAAAAATGTAAAATGAATACTAGAGGGGAAAGAAATCTAGGCAAGAAAGCTAAATGGGACAATTTAGTAGCGGGGACACTTTATCATAGTGATGGACATCATTCCAAATGAAGAAGATATGGTGAAATAGTCAGCAAGTACTTATCAATTCCCACAGCTGTTCAGGAATTTTGAAAAAAAATGCATGTGAAACACTGAATGCCCAATACTACTTAAATTTAAAATAACATATATCACTTTTGGAGTTGTTCTGTGCCTTACAATATTCCATTTAAATACATAAAGAAAAATTTGTTAGAAATACAAAGAAAAACTAACATAAATATTGTGATTTTGTGAAATGTCAACATACCATTATTGTTACTAGAAGATAAATCAGACAAAAAATAAAGATATAAGGAATCTAAATCATAAAATTGGTAAGTTCAATTTTTTAAATGGGGTGAGGACAGAGTACATTTTCTTGGCAATTATAAAACTGATAAACATAGAACCCAGAAAAACAAAATGCAAAATTCAATACTCCTGAGGATAATTCATCATGAGAATAATCCTTTTACAGTAAATCCCTTTAAAAGGAAGTTCAAAATTTCACAACCAGCACTGAAGAAAAGTTGGAATGGAACTTAATCTTGAAAAATGAAATAAAATTGCCAAGGTAAGTTTATTTTATTGCTCATTTAATGAAATTAAAGAATGAAAATATTGACTTAGACATACTTGTTCTGACAAAATTTGGGATCTCGTGATATAACATCCTTCATGGCTGAACAATAAAAAGAATGGCTTTTCTGAAAAGAAAGATCAAAGCTTTATCAGTCTTCCAAGGGTCCATTCAGTGCTCTTCTATTTAGATATTTCTCCTCTGAAGCTATCATGTCATCACCTTGAAGAGTTTCCTCTTCCGTTTCTTGCCTTCAACCCCATGCTTAGTTAGTTGTCAAAGAAATATGGGTAATTCCAGCAGTTCTCCAACATTACCTTCAACCTCACAAAATTCTACAGGCTTGGGGCGCCTGGGTGGCTCAGTCTTTAGGCATCTGCCTTCGGCTCAGGTGAGGGTCCTGGGATGGAGCCCCGCATTGGGCTCCCTGTTCTGAGGGAAGACTGCTTCTCCCTCTCCCACTCCTCCTGCTTGTTTGGGAATTTTAAAAAGCAAATTCTTTTTGTTGTTGTTGTTGTTTTGTGTTTTTTTTTTTTGTTTTCTTTTTATTTTTATTTTTTATTTTTTTTTATTTTTTCCCATTTTATTTATTTTTTCAGCGTAACAGTATTCATTCTTTTTGCACAACACCCAGTGCTCCATGCAAAACGTGCCCTCCCCATTACCCACCACCTGTTCCCCCAACCTCCCACCCCTGATCCTTCAAAACCCTCAGGTTGTTTTTCAGAGTCCATAGTCTCTTATGGTTCGCCTCCCCTCCCCAATGTCCATAGCCCGCTCCCCCTCTCCCAATCCCACCTCCCCCCAGCAACCCCCAGTTTGTTTTGTGAGATTAAGAGTCATTTATGGTAAAAAGCAAATTCTTGTGTTCCCTCTCTTGCTGCATCTCTCTCTGTCAAATAAATAAATAAAATCTTCAAAAATATTCTACAGGCTCAGTTTTTAATCAAAGATAATGTGCTTGCTTTTTTATGTCAGGAAAACATCCAAAAATCAAATCAGGTAGAGGTGACCAGGCAAAGAGATCTCACCAGTCAGAAAGGTAGAGACTCTGGTCTCACCAGTGAAGAGACCTTTAGGATGAGATCAGTTTCAGAAATGATTAATTCGTCCGTGAACATTTCACCTTTATGACAGTTTTGCTCTCCTCTACAACTACATAATTGAAGGGACTTAGATACTGAAGTCTCTCCTTCTGTCCTACTTAATTATGTATAAGATGATACCAAAATTGCATTGACAGGTTATTTAGAAGTTAATCATAACAAAAACAGGTGATATCAAAACTGCTAGAATACAGTCAAGGTGTTACGGGGGGGGGGGGGGATTTATGGAGTTAAATGCTTTCATTATTAAATAACATTGAAAATTAATAAACCAAACCCTTATTTTTTTTAAAAGACCAGAAAAATATATGAAATTTTAAAAACAAAGGATTAACCAGGATATAAATGGAAGCTGAAGAATAAATCTAAGTTCTGATTCTTTGAAAAGAGCAACACATTCTAAGACTAAGCAAGAGAAAGGAGGGACAGAGGGGAAAAAGGAGGGGGAAGGAGGAACGAAAGAAATGAGAAAAAAAAAGAAAGAAATGAACTAAGCCGGGAGGGAAGGGAATGCACAGAGCACAATTATATAATGCTAAGCATGGTGAAAAGGTCTTCAGTTCTCAAGTGATCAGGTTTGGGAAGACTCAAAGTCCATTTGTTCTGAAATTAAAATTAACAATATATAGTGACTGTTATCGCCATCTGTTGGTGGCAGACAGGGTTGACACCTCTGCTCTGGCTTTGTTCCCATCTAAGAATCTTGTAAACTGAAATTTCAAAATGGTTTTAAATTTATAGCTTCTGAATATTTTAAACGGTACAAGATACTTTAGATGCTATGTTGATTTTAGAATCTTGATGAAATTGAAAATGTGCTGGAGATTATAAATAGTCAAAATTGACTTAAGAGGAGGTAGAAAATTCAGAAACACAAATGCGAATGTAAGAAGTCAAAACAATTTTTGTTAGAACCAGACAGGTGAGTACTTTTAAGAAAGGGATTAATTCTATACTCCTGAAACTGTTCCAAACCATAGAAAAAGAGGGAGCTCCTCTAATGAATTTCATAAAAATCAGTATAATTCTGATACCATAAAAAATCTGACAAAAATTCCCCCAAAAAAGAAAATTTGTAGACAAATTACAATATCAAATATGGAAGCAAAGTCATTTTAAAAAATTATAGCAAGTTCACTAAAACCATATATTCAAAGAATAATACACTGTGTCCGGTGAGCATTAATTCCAGATGTGCAAGGATAGTTCAATATTATGAAATCATCGATCTGATTCACCATGGTATTAGATCCAAACAAAAAAGACCTGTGAAGATCTTGAAGGATAAAAAGAAAACACTTTGATAACATTCAATGCATGCTTGGTTAAACAATGCTACTGCATTAGGTGAGAAGAATACTTCATAAATATCAATAAGGTTTCCTCTCCTAAAATCAAGAGTAAGAAAACAATGCCCAAAATAACCACTGTTATCCAATACTGTCTTGGAATTTTTGGCCACCAAAGTCAGTCAGAAAAAGAAATAAAACATAAATCACAATGTATATGTAATTATTTGTTTTCAAAAAACCAAAAGAATCAACTAAAAACCAGTAAATAGGCAAAGGGGGGAAAAGAGAGAGAGAGACAAAGCAAGAAACAGACTCTTTCTTAACTATGGAGAACAACCTGATGGTTACCAAGGGGGAGGTGGGTTAGGGGATTGGTGAAATGGTGATGGGGATTAAGGACTACACTTGTCCTGACGAGCACTGAGTAATGTAGAGAATTGTTGAATCACTGGATTGTATACCTGAAACTAATATATCACTGTATTAACTCTACAGGAAGTAAATTTAAAAACTTAATAATTTTAATAAAGGAGTTCAGAGTTCTACTTTATTTTTTAAATATTTATGAAACAAGACAATAGATTTCCCACATACTGTTAAATCCTTTATAAAATATCATGGGAGAAAATTATTTCGCAAAAGTATCAAAAGCTGCGGAATTTCATGAAATAAATGTTAAGTTTAAGACATGCTCTTTAAATCTACAAAACTCTAAAAAAATTAAAAGTGTGAACATACTATGTCCATGAATGAGAAGACTTCAGTTCTCTAAACTAATCCAAACATAAAACGCAATCGAACCAATATTACAATAGGACTTCTTTTTTGGAAATGAATACAGGTTTTTCAAAAATTCAACAAGACTAATCAACACAGAGAATATTTAAGACTTTTTTTTAAATGAAGGGAAATAAAGTAAGTGGGTCTTTTCTGGGATGATTTTAAAAGTACTACTAGTCTTGGTGCAGGACTAGAAAAATCAATAAAACCCAAACCAATATCCAGAAACTAAGAGAAGGATTTGTAAGAAAGGATCTATAAAAATAGCATCACAGAGCAGTGTGGAAGATAAGATTATTAATAAATTGTATTTGAATAATTGGCTAACCACTTGGAAAAATTAAAAGATAAACCTTACTCCAAATATGCATATGATAGATTGTACTTAGTTCTAAAACTGTCTACTCTCCCTCCTGTAAGACTACATATACTTCCATCCCCTACTGACATAGACTTAGCCATGTGACTTGATTTTGCCAATAAAATGTGAACAGAAGAGACATGCACATCCTAGTACAAGTTCATGGTGCCACTCACTGGTTCCACCATCACCCTTCGTCTCTTGGGCAGGAGAAATGGATGGAGGCTGCTACTTTATGGCGGGTCCCATAAAGAGGCACACCTGGAAAAGCACCAAAGCTGTCCGCCAGCCAATATGTAAAATGAGGGAGAAATAAATACATATTATTACAAGTCATTGAAATTTGGGGATCGTTTGTTACCATGAACAACCTCAAGAAAAGTTAAGTGATAACAGAAATAGAGGAGGGTCGCCTGGGTGGCTCAGTTGCTTAAGCATCCCACTCTTCATTTCAGCTCAGGTCATGATCTCGAGGTCGTGAGATGGAGCCCTGCCTCATGCTCCATGATCAGTGAGGAGTCCACTTGTGTTTCTCTCACTCCCTGTCTCTCTGTCCCTCCCTAACCATCCCCCATTCACATGCTCTTTCTCTCTCTCTAAAATGAGTAAATCTCTAACCATGAAAGAAAGAAATAGAAAGATGAAGTAAAAAAAATCTATGAAGTCTCTAGAGGAAGCTATTGATAAACGTTTATATAATCTTATATCTATTTAAATATAATGCAAATATAATTTAAATATAATATATAAATATATAATAAATATAATGTTAAATTTAAATCAAACAAGAGCTTTGGCTACATCAAAGATTAAAATTTCTTTTCTACAAAATATTCAATCAACAAACAGAAATTTTATATGCAATGTATATGTCATAGGGTTTATAAGTAAAAAGTTCATGGGAAAAAAATTAGTGTTCAAGGGGCCAAGGACATTAATAAAAGTTCTCAAAAGAAAGGATAAGACTAACCACAGAAATTGGTAAAATACATTTAACTTCAATAATCACCAAATAAATGTCAATAAATACTGAGATTTCTTTTTTGAGTATCTTATCAGCAGAGATAAAAAGTATGATCTTGTCTGGTGTTGACAAAGGAATAGGGAAAGTGGCACTCTCCTATACTTCTTTTAAGAATGTAATTTTTTTTTTTTTGGAAAGCAATTTGGCAAAGTTATAAAGACTTAAAAAGTGACTCAGAAAGTCTCCTTCCTGGAATTTATCCTTAAAAATAAGTGGACAAATGGCAAAAATGTATATATAACCCAGTGTTCATTTATGATAGGGAAATATCATCGAAAGTTTTAAATGGTTAATGAGAGACTATGAACTCTGAAAAACAACCTGAGGGTTTTGAAGGGGCGGGGGGTGGGAGGTTGGGGGAACCAGGTGGTGGGTAATAGGGAGGGCACGTATTGCATGGAGCACTGGGTGTGGTGAAAAAACAATGAATACTGTTACACTGAAAAGAAATTTTTAAAAAAGTTTTAAATGGTTAAGTAATTTATGATACAGTTATACAAAGGAATATTATGCAGCCATTATAGATGATTATGTAAGTGTATATTTACAAGGAAAGACATTCATGATTTAAAAAGAAAAAAACAACTTTAAAAGTATTTGGTTATATCTGATTATTTTATTCTTAATACATACTGCATAAATAATACATACATATGTGTATTTTGTTGTGCATATTTATATATACACAGAATTTTTTAATGTCTAAGGTTGGAGACATAGTAAATAGTCTTTGGTGTATTCTTTCCTTTTTGCTCATACACATTTTTTAAACTACAAGGTGTTATCTATGTATTTAAAAAATAATACATTTTTTAAGAGCTTCTTTTTTTTTTTTTTTAAATTTTATTTATTTATTTGACAGATAGAGATCACAAGTAGGGAGAGAGGCAGGCAGAGAGAGAGAAAGGAGGAAGCAGGCTCCCTGCCAAGCAGAGAGCCCGATGCGGGGCTCGATCCCAGGACCCTGGGATCATGACCTGAGCGAAAGGCAGAGGCTTTAACCCACTGAGCCACCCAGGTGCCCCCTTTTAAGAGCTTCTTAAAGGGCTATGTTTCTTCAATCTCATTAGGGTCACAGAGCTCTAGGAATATATGGAAAGCCATATTGATTGAATGGCCTTGGAAATGCACATGTACAGCTAGACAGAGAATTTTGTACGGATTTCCAATGACTTATTCCTCTTGAATATAAATCCACGGACATCTAAATAAAGAGTCCTTGACACAGAAGTATTGTACACCTGATTTGTCTACTCTAGATGTCATAACCTTGGATTCACTCAGCCCAAATATCTATAATGAACAAGACTGGAGGTTGTTTAAGTTAGTGTTTTATTTTATTTTATTTTATTTTTTAGGTTTTAAAAAATTTATTTTTTAAAAGTTAACATGTGCATAAAAGGAAATTGAAAAACACAAGAAGCAAAGAACAAAGTCATCCATAATCACAAGCAGTTTACAGTTTGACTTCTAGGTCCCATGTGTGTATCTACAAAAGTAAGCATTTTAATGTAATTAAGATCGTAGTTACGTATCATGCTTTTTTACACACCATGAATATTTACCATTTCAAAGTCCCCAAACTATGAGTATTTCGATAACCAAGAATACACTACACCAACGCCATCTGAAAGAATTATTAAGTTGACAAAGCATGTTTTGAGAATGAATGATTCCAAGGTCTGTCATGAGGATTGTATCATTTGTCCTCCATCATTAGAAACATAAATATACCAGGAAGTATATACACAGGGTCTCTGATCCGACTGGTTGTCCCTCTGAAGGAATGCATTACAGCCAAGAGAAACTGAGAAACATGTTCTGCTCTGCTCTGGTCTGACCATTCCCAAGTTTGTTATCTCACCAGATTTTGTCCTGTATCTCTGTCTACTTTGCCTGTTCTGGTCTCTTAGCATCTTATTCTCTAATAAGATGGAGTGAAGGAGTATCTGTGTTCCTCCCCCATTTGAAGGGCTCTGCTGGCTGAGGTCCAGACTAAAGAACCATTTACCTCCTCCCATGACGGAGGGGAAGCAGCATTAAGCCCATGGATCATTATCTAGCCAGTTAACATTTTGTTAACACAGGGCTCTGAAAATATATATATTTCCCTTATAGACACAGCATTCCAAAGGCTCCTGAGAGCCTGAGACCACCCACCCAAACAGAACCACTTCTGCCCCTTGAAATCTACATGTGACACAAACTCATGAAAGTAAAAGCAGAAAGATTAAATGAATGAAGTTATAATGCCCAACAGCCTGTACAAATAAAGGAAAGTCAAATCAATAGGTCCACAATGGTTTAGCTCCTTAGCAGATACTAGCAGAGATACAAGTTAAGAATTGAGGATGATAAAATCTCTAAACATGAGAGATAGCCAGGCAACTAAGATAAAATGTTTATCCAAATATTTGAAGTGAAATGTTGCAGATATCAGAAGCTTCCTGTTTTCAACCAAAAGCTTTAAAAAACATAGAAATGATTCAAAAGAAGCAAAAACCTTTCCCTGCCTTAGGCAGAATATCTGGAGCATAGATTAACCATTTCTGTATGTCTCCAGATAATTAGGAATGTCAACTTTCAACTGCGTTGTAATATAGGGATCCCCTTGGGAATTTTCAAGTGTACAGGGTGCCTGCAGCTACACTAAATGACTTAGAGCTACTATAATGCTCACTTCACATTTTTGCTTTTTATAGGTTTCTTAGTTCCTTTCTGTGTTGCCATAACTTGCATGCTTTGAGCATCCTTCCAGTCATTTAGCCAAGTTCTGATAAAAAATGTATCTAAAGTAAGAATACATAAGCTATGGGTAAGAACTGAGGTTCTCTGCTCAGGTTCTAGCTACTTTTAGATTCATAGTACTTGTAGAGTATGGAGGTTTTTGCAACTCATTTTCTGCACAATTGTCCCTAATTTTTTTTCTTTTCCAAGATTCTCAGCTATGTTGAAGAAAGGTAGATTTGGTTCATAAGTGACAGCTGGTCAAATAAGATGCTATTGAATAAAATTAAATGTGTAATGAAGGTATGCACAAAACAAAGAAACGGGGTCCTCGGGAAATAACACAGAAAAAGCAAAATGTAAACCAAACCAGAAGAAAGGAAGGAAGGGAAAGTCCTTGGCATTCTTTGACTCCCACTATTGCCAAGTACTGGGATGAGTACATATGGTTTCACATTTAGGATTCACAGTTAGGACTGCATTTGTCTGCAATAGAAAACAGAAGTTTATTTAACTATGTAACAAAAATCCTACAAGTTAGTGATTGCTGCCTTTGGTTCAACTTCTCAATGATCCTGTCAGAACCTGGGCTCTTTCTCTTACTGCCATCATTTGCAAACTGTCTACATCCTTGTGGTTACAAGATGGCTGCTGCAGCCCCAGACATCACATCTAATATTCAAAGCAGAATGAAGGAGGGGCAAAGGCTATATTCCTGTGAGACTTTGTCTTTTTACTTGGAAGATTGGCCTTCTTTGGCAAACTTCCCCTTTCATCTCCTTATCCAGATCTAGGACATAGGCCACCAGGATGAGATAGATTCTATTATCTTGAATAAACTGGGATTCTGTTAGAAAAAGAAGGAAAAAAGTATGGGCAGGGTAAAAGTCAATGACAGACAATGTCCACCACGAAGACATTTCTTCATTTTACACTAACAACAACTTTTATTTACTCTAATAGGAAAACTGAGGCTCACACGTGACTTATCCAAATGCACACAAGGCTAAATTTGGGTGTGAACTTATTGCTCTTCCTCTTTCCACGAGCATGCAGTGGTAGTTAAAAAATACCACTCATGTTGAGAAAATATATTCCAGTATCCCAATATAGCTATTTCCTAAACATGTAGGAATTTTCCAAGAAGCAGTATCTTTACCTTTGTCCCAATTTGTAAAGGCAAAGTGGCCACTGCCAGAGCTGGGAGAGAGGGTGGGATCCCAAGAGGTGAAAGCCCCACTCAATGCCCTGTCCCTTCTCCCCAGATCAGGGCTAGCAAGGTTCTCCCTGCCTCCACCCAAAGCTACTCAGTCATGGCTACCAACTTCATCAGGCACCTGCCTTGCCCCAGATATTGGAATTTCAGTACCAGGCTCATCTCTGGCCCCAGAAGTCACAAAATTCAACATTCCCACCCCTACGTCTCCTTGACCTCTCCACCTAATTCCAGAGAATCGAGACAAGACAGTATTTACTCCTGGGTGTTTTTCCTCCTTGCAGAAGTACCATCATTTTCAAGCACACTGCAGAAATTAAAATTATTGTTCCTTTTTGTTTTATTAAAAATCCTGCCTTGGGACACATGATAAGCACCTTATTAATTTTCTTTTGTATTTAAATGTTTCCAGAAAAAAAAATAATGCACTGTTTTGCAAAAGTGTGAAAAGGAAAGTGATTGCACTAATCCTCAGTATTTAAAATCTCCTAGTTCCTATTTATCACTATGTGGCTTCCATGATTACAGTTCTGAAATTCAGACCCAATCGGCTTAATGATGCCTCATTATCTAGAGGAAGAGTGCTCACCCTTGGGCCCCAAGGATGAGCTTCAGAACATCCATTAAATTGAAAGCAAAATTGTACGTGTGTGTGCATACACGCATGTCTTTTTCTGGAGACGGGATCCATAGATTTCATCAAATTCCCTAAGAGATTGGATTATTTCCTAAAGCAGCCATAAGAAATTTCTTAAAACCTGGTGGCTTAAAACAAGAGAAATTCCTTCCCACACAGTTCTGGAGGCCAGAAGTCCAATATCAAGAAGTTCACAGGACCACATTCTCTCCAAAGGTTCTAGGGGAGGATCCCTCCTTATCTTTTCCAGCTCCTAGTGGGGCTCCTGGTACTTCTTTCCTGATGGTCACATCATTCACACCTGTCTTCACAAAGCCTTCTTCCCTGTGTCTCTGTGTCCTTTTCTGTCTCTTATAGAGAGACAGTCACTGGATTTAAGGTCCTCCCCAATCCAGCATGGTCTCATCTTGATCCTGACCTTAACTGTATCTGCAAAGACCCTATTCTATACAAAGTCACGGAGGTTTGGAGTGAACACTAATTTTGGATGGCACTATTCAACCTACTAGGGATCCATGACCCTAAGTGGTTAAGAAAAAATGGCATCACAAGCTTCGGGGAAGACACTGCAGGATGTCCTAGATGACATTCCAGGGCCTTAAGACTCTTCCACCATCCCTTTCTTCTGACCTCATTTTCTTCAGCAGCACTCCAGCTACCCAGGTTGCTCCCAGCTCCTCACACCCCTGCACTGGTCTGCTTCCTATCCTCTCCAGCTGCATTCTCTCAAAGGCTCTTCCATCTTGTGACGGACACAAGGCACAGCTCGATCTTTGACCCTTCACAACCTTGCTCCGTGCTTGTCCTACTAGAGAGCTCAGCCACACCCATGACTAACCTTTTATTTCCCTAAAAAAGACTTGCAAACTGATATCTGCAATCCCAACCCAATCACGCTATGTTCATAAGAGTTAACATCCACCGAGACTTCCTTAATTCTCCAAGTATGTGGCCCCATGTGCTTACCACCTATGAGGTAGGGGCAATCATTACTTCCATTTTATAGTTGAGGGAAATGAGAGTTAAACAAGGTAGAGAATTTTCTCAGTACCACCAGGCTAGCAGTAAACAGAGCTGTGGTCAAACACAGATTTAGCCAAGTCCAGAGTCTGTGCTCTTGACCATCAAGAATTTTCCTGCTCAAATAACAGGAATAACAGTGCAATTAGAGCAACGTAGAGGGGCAGGAAACATAAGAGTAGACCATGCTTTGTATGCATGAAAATATAAACAGTAATTCTGAATGTGGTGGAAAACCAACAGGAACACTGAAAAGCATGAGAACTAAGAAAAGACTATAAAGTTGCTCACTACATAGAGTAGTTTCACTCATTCATTCATTTGTTCATTTGCAAAATGGGTATTTATTGAAAATCTATGATATGTAGGGCACAGTGGAAGACAGTGGGGGATACAAGGGTGAATGTGTTAGATGAGATCCTGGTCTTCACTAAGCTTATATTCCAGTAGAAGGAGAAATAAAATAACTAACAAGGGATTAAACAAGCCAATGCAAGTGACTACAGAATGGCAGGGAGATGGGGGAGCAATGCTCTAGACTGGGAAGTCAGTGAAGGTATCTCCAATGAAGTAACATTTGTACGAAGACATGAGCAATAAGGAGAAATCAAATGAGTGAAGATCTAGGGGCAAGGTCCAGTGGAAAGACAAGACAGTAGGTAGAAGGCAGGGAGAGAGAGGAGATGAAAGTGTTAGACTTAACTGAGGGAGTAAAACCCCAGGAGAAAGAGGAGTTTATGGGAACGAGAGCACAGCAATCATGCACAAACATTATGATTTCTACAGCTACATTTAAACAGCCTTGGTAGGACTGGGGAATCACTACCATTTGGACACTCTGTGACAGTTCATTAGCAGTCCTGACTAATGGAAGATGACAAAGACTGGGCAAGAAAAGTGACTGCAGCAAAGCCTTGGCATCTCCAACTCTTCATCTTTGGCAAACAGCCTCTCCAACAGTCCCTCGCACTGGGTTTGGCAGCTGGGCCCTCCCAGAAAAATGAAGATGCACAGCAGTGATGTGATCCTTGCAATGCAGCAAATCCAGGCTATCTCCAGGGGACAGGAAGATGACATGGGATTCATCCCATCCGCTGGAGAAAGCAACACCAGCAGAGAGTCTGGGCTCCAACCCATGCAAGCCCAGGCCATCCCACCTCAGAGCCATATCCCATCACATCTCCCTTGCTCTACTTCATGCAGCCAGATTCGACAAGGAAGGATTATCCTCCGGCTCCTGGGAAAAGCTTCAGGCTGCACATGTCACCAAAAGACCTTGAGAAAGTCATGAGAAAGTTTCTAGATACTCATGCAGTAAACAGTTGCCAGAGGAGACTCATGAAAAGGCAGGACTCACTTCAGCATCACTGCCTGACAGTTGTCATTGACTCAACTCTGTAAACCAGATGTTCCCGGTACTCTGGCTTGCTGAGGGCACATTTTCTTTTATTACCCAAGTAACATGGCTCAAGTCACCATCTCATGACTAACAGAAGTCCTAGGACTCTTCTTGTGTCTGACAGAGAAGGAATGTGGAGGAGGAGTCAATGGAGTAAGGCTTACATTTCCACCGGTCATCTCGCTTCCTCTGACACCACGCTTCTTCCTTCCTCTTTCCTCCAAACAACATTATCCAAGGTTATTGTGTGTGGTTAACTTTGACGGGGGCTTTCAGGGAGGACAGAAGTGGCCTCTTGAAAACCACGTCTTCACAACAGCACCTAAGCGAAAACTGCATCATTTTTGTTTTGTTCCCCATAGTTCTATCTCCACAGGCAGTTTCGCCCTGCCGCCATTTTACCCAAGATGCTTCCTCCCGTCATATTACTGGGGCCCTTTCCTCAAAGGCTGGGCCCCTGAAGCCCTCTCTCGTGTGTTGCCCACCAACACCAGAATCCTTACTTTCTTAGTGGGAGCAGTTAAGTTCCTTCAACTCACCCTCACAAGTCTAGGCTTTGCGTGGAACTTGGTTGGCCAAAGAGCAAGACAGAGGCTCATCTTTCTGAACCACACAGTCCCAACAAAGTATTTTGCTCCATCAGAGAGCCAGTCACCTCTGATATGCATACTGTTCTTCCCCCCAATGGCAGAAACTTGATATGTATCTATTTTTTATTTTTTTAAATGGTTTTATTTATTTGAGAGAGAGAAAGCACAAAAGGGGAATAAGAGGGAGAAGCAGACTCCTCGCTGAACAGAGAGGCTGATGCGGGCCTCCATCCCAGGACCCTGAGATCCTGACTGGAACTGAAGTCATACATTTAACTAAATGAGCCACCCAGGCACCCTATAACTTTTTGACAGAATTTTTTTTCTTTCTGCCATACTGCATCATGATCCTATCAAGATATATGGAGAGGGACATCTGGGTGGCTCAGTGGGTTAAAGCCTCTGCCTTCGGCTCAGGTCATGATCCTGGGATCCTGGGATTGAGCCCTGCATCGGGCTCTCTGCTCAGCAGGGAGCCTGCTTCCCACCCACTCTCTGCCTGCTTCTTTGCCTACTTGTGATCTCCGTCTGTCAAATAAATAAATAAAATCTTTTAAAAAAAAGATATATGGAGACAAACACCATCAATGAATTCACTTTACAGTCCATTGGAATGATGCTTTAAAGAAGAAGAAAAGAACACAGAAATTAAATCAGGTCATTCAAATGCTTTGAATTGGTGAATTGGTGAAACCATGTGCTGTCAACATATGGTGATGTCCTACACTCGGTTCTATCACAAATTCACAACTGTCATGGCTCATGCCTCGTGCAAATCCTTCCAGATCACTAGGCTAGCCAGAGCCCATCCAGGGGTCAACGGCATTCTGGGAGCAGTGCTCATCTGTTATCACTGATGCATGAGCTCCAGCCCCATACCTAGAAATCAGGCAAGCCCAGTCCCCCACTACAAGTTCAAGGAACCTCAGGCATTGCAAAATAGCTTATTACAATTTTCTTGTCCTCTCTCACTTTGCTCCTGTTTTTTGATTCTCACTTCCAATACTTCAGAACCTACCTGTATTCTTTCTAGCTTTGCTTCTTACTCTAAGCCCCCTTACTCATCCCTTTTCATCATTAGCAGATTTTTGCTTCCTGGTTGAGACTTCTCTACTGCATGGCCCCTCCATCTTAGCCCTATTGACCCTGGGACTAGATAATTATTTGTTATGAGGGGCTGTCCTGGGCACTGTAGGATGTTTAGGAGCATCCCTGGCTTCTTCCCACTAGTAGGACCTCTCCCAGGTTGTAACAACCAAAACTGTCCTCCAACATTGCAAAAATATCCCCTGAGGTCAAATGGCCCTCACTTGGCAACCACTGGTCTAATGAACATGATTTTCACTTGCCATTTGGTCCCATTAGCTCCTGGGTGCCATGAAAAACCACCTCACAACAGCTTCAGACCTCCAAGAGGAGCCAGAAGGGATAGGCTGTTGGCTGTATCTTTGACCTTCTATGATGAAGATGGCAAAAGACAGGCCTGCCCATGACACACTTCCTCAGGACCTCATGAAGAAGATTCCTAAATAGTTTAAATACAGCATTTGGCTTTGTCTGGCTGGCCAAAGCCAAAACATCTGGTAGAACACTAATTTAGCCAATTTTAGTAAGCTAGCAAGTCCCCATAATTAGATGAATTTTTCATCTTTCACTCATATTTGGGTGCTTGCACCCAGCCCATTCACTGGCAAACCAGTAGTACCAGGAGAACACAGTTGAAGAGAAGCACAATTAGGAGAAACTACACTGTTTACAATCTATATTGAGTAGATTTTCAGGTCATAAAACCCCATGACCTTCCCTATAGATGAGTCTAACAGGGTTGCGCAAGCTAGGTTTTTATTCTCAGGTCTCCTTTAAATTTGATATCCCATTTCAATGCCATTACTCCTGGATCTTGACCACACTGAAAAATTGATATCCTCTAGCTTGGCTAGAAAGGAAAAGGGAAAGACTATGGTAGCCCACTAGAATAACAGGAGACATCCTTTAAGGCAGAGGGCGGGAGTGGGGAGGGGAGTAGCAAGGAAAACTTTGGCCTCCTCCCATGGTTGGCCAAAAGCAGCCCTGTTTCTGTTTATTCTGTTGCCTGCACTGCTTCTTCTAATTTGCCACACTCTCATTCATTCATCCATTCCATAAACATTGGCCAAGGACTGCTTCAGGCTATGATCTCTATCAGTGACTAGAGATCTCAGTGTGACTAAGCCTCGACAAAGCATAACATCATGCTGAACTCAGGTCATAGAATCGAATTATCTCTGGGCGCTACCACTTACCCACACGCACAAGTCATTGATCTTTCCTGGGCCTCAGTTTACTCTTTTGTAAAAGTGTTATAAAATTTAAACAAGAGAGTGATATAATACACTTATGTATTATACATATCATAGTGTACAGATCACAGTCAATGATCTGTAAATATTAGAGATGCTGATGCTGATAATAATATTTCTTATCCCTATTCTCAGGAAGCTCAAAATCAACTAAGGATGTGTCAGGGGAGGGGAGATCAGGAAAACAAACTGCAGCCAAGTAGTGGGCACTGGTGCAGAAATCTCATGGAGTACAGCGATGCCACACAAAAGAGAATGGCTAACCCTACTACAAGAAAGGAAGAAGGGGGAAGCCTTCCTAGACAAAGCACCCTGCTTCTCGGGGGTTACTGTAGAAGCAACCACTCCTCCGCTCAGGAATGTTGCCCCTGCACCAAGATCTCAAAGGAATTCTACTTGAGGACCCAAAAGGATGACCACTGGAAGCACCTCCAACACTCTTGTACAGGCTTTTCTCCATCAGGAAGAGGGATTAAGGTGCCCCTCAGCTGTGTCAAAGGAAACAAGCCAAAGCCAAGAAGGTCAAGAAAAGTGGGTCCAGGAGAATGTGGTCCTGCACAAAGCTGGAAGGCTTCACTGCTGCACTGTAATGGTTTCCACTCCACATCTGTTTTCAGGTGGCCGAAATTACAAATACTCTCAACCCAACAGTGAGAAGATACAGGAAAGAAGGCAAGGACCCACTCTGTTTCCAAGAACTAGTATGCAGCATTTACATTGCTTTTAGTCTTTCAGAGGCCTGAAGATTCTGGAAAGGAGATAGTATATCGTAGAGGAACTACAAGGGTTTTGTAGAGGAAACCTTGGTTGGTGTCAGAAAGATTCCTTCATCTCCATAAATTGGAAAAATGCAAAGCTGTCATGGCCATTTCTTCTTGTAATTTAGATGCATATTTCATTTTCAAGATGGACAATTTGTAAAGAAGACAGTTTTATTTAGGGACTGACATTTCACTCAAGAACAGGATGGGGGAAAAAAAGTGGCACCTAAGTCACCATTAAAGCCTTCAGAACAAGGGGAAAGGTCAACAAAGACATTGCCCACTTATTTCTAGAGAATGAGTGTTGCCTTGGGAAGAAATATTTTGTGGTTTTTTTTTTTTTTAATTACATCTGCTTTGGGATCTTTCCTATTTTGAAATCCTATCAGTTCTACAAATCAAGATATTTCCTTCAGTTTATTTATAAGAGAAGTTTTCTTATTGATATTTATTTCACAAAGGCATTGAGAATCCTGGGATAAGATGTTATTCACAGCTGCCTGTCTTGGCATATGCTTTGCTATTTGCCTTTTTTTTTTTTTTCAAGTCCTTGAAAATGAACTTTATACCTTTTTCTGATTGCTAGGGGACACATTTAAGCTGTAAATGGAAATGTAAAAGACCACTTATATTTTTGAAGATCCTTAACATTTCTTGTGTAATTATTGGTTAGTATTTGAGATAAAGTAAAATTGAGGTGTTTTTTTTTTTCTTTCCACGGTGCTCTTCCTTCCCTGTGTGTCCCACTTAAATTAGCACACACTATTCCCAATATATCATAAAGTTTCAATATTAATTATTTAATATTGGTTAACAGAGAGGTTTAAGAGCTTGTCCTCATTTGGGAGAGGGATACTTACCTTAAAGATTTATAACTATTGAGCTTTACTCCTCTTTGATAAGAAAAAGAAATGCATCATGAAATGAGATTTTAAAACAAGCAACAGATTCTTCGACTGTTTCTCTTCTTTAGCCTTAACCTGGCTGGTTATTTATGAGTCTGTCGTCTTTCTCAAACACCACTGTAAATGAGTTGTAAAATCTGGTGACATTTTGGGGGTCAAATGCATACACGTGCATGAAATATGCCCTTGTCTCTAGTGGATAATCTCTCCTTCCTTGAAGGAATAAAACCCATTCGATGCCCACCTGGGATATAAGGCTCTTAACTTTCTGTTGATTTAATCTTCCATTCAGGTAAAATGTATTGATGTCCTGTTATGTTCTAGGTACTAAGGATACGCCAGTGTGCAGAACCAGAACACTCTGAGATGACAGAAATGCTCTATGCCTTTCCAGTGCCGTCATCACTAGCCACCGGGGGTCCAGCTACAGATGTGGCCATACTTGACAGCATGGGGTAAGAGTCCTCTGTTACGTTTCCTGCATAAACCACACCCCTAGGCGTCCTCTCTGATTTTCAGTCTGGGTTTCTTTACAATGGACTGAAAACTTAAAGACAATTGTGACCCATCCTGAGAAGAGAATCCTTTTATGAGACTGAGAATCCTTTTAAATGTTAATATTTTTTAAAAATTATTGGTCTTTTACTCATACCCAGTCTAATAGTTATTTTCTGGAGCAATTTGCATCTTTTTAGTCTTTTGATGCGTTCAACGCCCATCTCCTCTTTCCACTCCCATCTGGTTCCTCTCTTGAGATGGTCAGCTTCTGTGTGTTCGGAATGGGGGGAGAAGGAATGGGTTCTAGTGGGCAGAGATTCTGTATAGTTTCCTCACTCTGAGCAGAGCGAGAGCCATGAGGCCAGCATCTGAGAACCCTGAGGCAGGGATTATAAATGACAGATCCCAGAAAGAGTACGGTGCATGGGGATACAATGACTTCTGAGGTGAGAGAGAGCATCAATCCTATAAGATTGTATCTGGTATCCAAAGCCCTTGAAAAGCCATAGGGATACTGAACAGGTGGTCTTAATCCTCTGCATCTTTGAAGCTAGAAGAGTACAAACACCTTGTCACTGAGATGCTCCCTCCCAGGCCCCCAGCAAGGGACTACTGCCCCATCTTTTGACACACACAGTATCCCCACACTGGAATAGAAACCCCTTTATCTTCCACCAGTCAGAGAGCAGCCTCTATCTGGAGAGCTGTAACATACAGATCTGTGACTGTTTTTTAAAATAATGCATTAAAGGAAACTCAGCAGCTAGAGAGGGGAAGACCAATCTGAACAAACAAAACATTTGGCCAGTGAAATGAAGCTTTTAGAAACAACAGAGGGAAACCTGGACAAAAAAATAACAAGAGCAGTTAGGACATTCAAATGCAGCACACAAAAGGAATGCCTAGACCTCAGAAAAAAATGATTTCTGCACTGAATGGGGCTTCTAGATTTCGTATATATAAGAAGAACTTCATGCAATACGTATTCCATGGAGCACTGGGTGTGGTGCAAAAACAATGAATACTGTTACGCTGAAAAGAAATAAAAAAAATTTTTTAATTAAAAAAATTAAAAAAAGAAGAACTTCAGGAGACTCCACTAAGTCAGAATTTCACATAAATAATAAATAATTTTAGTATATTCTTCCCATGCTACACTAAAAAAAAATGATTCTGAAATAGCGCTATCATTGAACAACTCAGTGGCTGAACTGAAGAGAGGTTAGTCATTGAAGTGACATGAACTGGTGACTAGAAAACACATGGAAAAATCCCACACTGCACAGAGCAAGCAAAGAGGTGGGCAAATGAAAGAAAGGGTGAGACCTTGAGCTGGGTCTAGCAGACATACTATAAGTAATAATATGAATTCCAAGAACAAAAGGCAGTAATTTTAAAGTGTGTGATAAAAGATATATAAGTTTGTTGATATATAAGTTTGTTGCCCCTAAGTTTGTTGCAACATTATTCACAATAGCCAACATAAAGAAGCAGCCCCAATCAGACACATGAAAAAATGTTCATCATCACTCGCCATCAGGGAGATTCAAATTAAAACCACATTGAGATACCACCTTACACCAGTTAGAATGGCCAAAATTAGCAAGACAGGAAACAACATGTGTTGGAGAGGATGTGGAGAAAGGGGAACCCTCTTACACTGTCGGTGGGAATGCAAGTTGGTGCAGCCACTCTGGAGAACAGTGTGGAGATTCCTCAAGAAATTAAAAATAGAGCTTCCCTATGACCCTGCAATTGCACTAATGGGTATTTACCCCAAAGATACAGATGTAGTGAAAAGAAGGGCCATCTGTACCCCAATGTTCAGAGCAGCAATGGCCACGGTCACCAAACTGTGGAAAGAACCAAGATGCCCTTCAATGGATGAATGGATAAGGAAGATGTGGTACATATACACAATGGAGTATTGTGCCTCCATCAGAAAGAATGAATACCCAACTTTTGTAGCAACATGGACGGGACTGGAAGAGATTATGCTGAGTGAAATAAGTCAAGCAGGGAGAGTCAAGTATCATATGGTCTCACTTATTTGTGGAGCATAACAAATAACAGGGAGGACATGGGGAGATGGAGAGGAGAAGGGAGTTGAGGGAAATTGGATGGGGAGATGAACCATGAGAGACTATGGACTCTGAAAAACAACCTGAGGGTTTTGAAGGGGCGGAGGGTGGGAGGTTGGGGAAACCAGGTGGTGGGTAATAGGGAGGGAATGTATTACATGGAGCACTGGGTGTGGTGCAAAAACAATGAATACTGTTATGCTGAAAAGGAAAAAAAAATAAAAAATAAAAATAAATAAAATAAAATCCTTAAAAAAAAAAAAGAAGCAGCCCAAGTGTCTATCCGTAGATAAATGGTTAAAGAAAATGTGCTATATTTATGCAATGGAATATTATTCATCCTACAAAGAATGAAATCTTGCAATATGCAATGACATGGATGGAGCTAGAGTATTACGCTAAGTGAAACACGTCAGTCAGAGAAAGATAAATACCATATGATTTTACTCAAATATGGAATTTAAGAAGCAAAACAAATGAGCAAAGGTAAAAAAAAGTGAGAGAGATACAAATCAAGAAAAAGACTCTTAACTATAGAAAACAAACTGATGGTTACTAGAAGAGAGGTGGGGAGATGCGTAAAATAGAAGATGAGGAATGGGACGTCTGGGTGGCTCAGTTGGCTAAGCAGCTGCCTTTGGCTCTGGTCATGATCCCAGCATCCTGGGATCGAGTTCCACATCGGGCTTCTTGCTCAGCAGGGAACCTGCTTCTCCATCTGCCAGTGCTCGCTCTCTCTCTCTCTCTGACAAATAAATAAATAAAATCTTTTTTAAATTAAAAAAAAAAAAAGAGGAGGATTCCTTGTGATGAGCGCCAGGTGATGTATGGAATTGTTGAATCACTATATTGTAAACCTGAAACTAACTGTATGTTAACTATCCTGGAGTTGAAATAAAATAAAATAGTAAAAAAAAAAAAAAGAAAAAGAAAAAAAATTTTAAAAAGAGACAAATAAAAAACCCAGACTCTTAAATACAGAGAATAAACTGGTAGTTACCAGAGGGAAGGTAGTGGGGGGATGGGTGAATAGGTGAAGGGGATTAAGAGTACACTTATCTTAAATGTTTATAAAAAAATAAGAAATAAATAAAGAATTTTAAAAAAGAGTACACTTATCATGATGAACACTGAGTAATGCATAGAATTGTTGAATCATTACACTGTAGAACTGAAACCAATATAACACTGTGTGTTAATTACACTTGAATAAAAAAATTAAAAAATAATAAATAAAAGTACGTAATAGAAGAAAATCCTTACTAAGCTGAAGAGACTCCAGATTCTGGAGATTGAAAGAGTTCTAGACTTGACTGCCGAAGAAAAACACTCATGTGGGTATGTCTTGGTAAAATTCCTGAATTGCAAAAATCTGACAAGCTCCTGGATAGAAAGAACAAATTACCTGTGAATGGAAAAGCATACAATTGCTATCTGACTTACTACCGGCAACACTGGAAGGTAGAAGACAATGGAATAACAGTTGCCAATGACCAACTAAAATCAATTGGGGGAATCCTCTGCCCAGTCAAGATGGCATTCACCAGCTAAGGTGAAAGGAGACTTGCAGACATCTAAGAATTTGGAGATTACACCACCTATAACTCCCATCTGAGGAAAATAATCTAAAGCTTTAAGAGGAAAGACTTTGAGGGCTGCCAGGGTGGCTCAGTCAATTAAGTGTCTGCCTTCCACTCAGGTCATGATCCCAGGGTCCTAGAATTGAGCCCTGCAGTGGCCTCCCTGCCAGTGGGGGAGTCTGCTTGTCCCTCTCCCTCTGCACCACTTGTGTGCTCACTCTCTCTCTCTCTCTCTCTCAAAAAACAAATAAAATCTTTAAAGAAAAAAAAGGGAAAGAATTTATTAGAGACTTTAAAATACAGGAAGACAGAGAAGAGAGAAAACTGATGAACAGTGAACCCAATATAGACAGGTAAAGGTAAGTGGATATTAATGGACTTTTGGGCACTGTACAATGTAAATGCTATTTCAGTCCTTTGGAAACAGAAGGGACATATGACAAAGGAGACTCTCATAATAACCAGAACTAAAGTCCAAGATAATCCCAGGCAAAGTTAAGAGTTAGAAGTGCAGAAGGATAAAGGAGGGATGTCCCAAAGATCTCACCTCGGGGAGTGGGAAGTGGTGATGAGGAGGAGAGGGGAAAGGGAACATTCTGGAGGTTTCCTCTCCTTCAGGATTGGGATGTGCAGGGAGCAGAACACCACATTGGGAAAAGGGTATGCCTTTTCTGAGAAAATAGTTGGAATCTAAAAGTAGATGTCGTATGAACTCAAGAGAAGGAAACAGAATGAAACTGAAAAGTTCAATAGAACATCCAAATTCACAAGGAGGAGAAAACAGAATGAAAAAAATAGAATGAGTAACAATCTGATGGAATCAGCCAAAATAAGGGGAATTGTAAGGAATTAATGATTAAGTGATTAAAATAAGTAATTTTGAAGTAATTACCATTCCTAGAACATGCCATTAATATTACTCTCCATACCTGCGCTATCCTTCAGGTTTACCTTGCATGCCTTTCTCTGCCGCCACAAGGAAGGCCTGTGTGGATTACATCAATGGGTTCTCTCACCATCTGGCTTCTTTTTAGGTGCAGCCAGTGATGAAGACCAGAAGAGATCAGAGGGAAGGAGAATGGGGAAGTTAGTCCCCGGGCTCCTCCCATGCCAGGTTGCTCTTGTTGTGCTCCCCTACAGAAGGCAGCCCCATGTACACACCTACCCAACTGTGTTCTCATCATGGCTTCCCCCCTTGCCTCTTCAGGCCTGGGATGGTAATGCTTTGGGCTGTCACTATCCCCAGTTTGATTCCCTTAAACTCCGCCCATACCCGAAGTAGTCACTATACTGATCTTGCTTCAGATTATCCACATTGCATGTGCCATCTGTTTCCTCCCAGGACCCTGACCAAATACTTCTCTCCACCTGAATGCCCCTCTCAGGCAGTCTCTGCCTCATGGGCTCCTGCTGATACTTTTTGGAGGAAAGTAGGTATCACTTCTGAAGTAAATAAGAAACAGTGCTGACTGGAGACCTACAGACTGGGGACCAAGTCCTGGCTCTGCTCTGTAACCAAGGACAAGTTATATCCATCTCTGAAAATAGGGATGATGGTGCTCACCCCCCTCCAGGCTATCATGAGGATTATGCACCCTATAAATGCTAGTTCCCATCCTCATGACATTGGCAGCAACCCATGTATTTTCTTTGCTCTATACCATTTTCTTTTTTTAACTTACTTATTTGTTTGAAAGACAGAGCATGCAGGTAGGGCCAGAGGGAGAGGAAGAGAGAGAATCTCAAGCAGGCTCCCCGCTGAGTATGAAGCCCAGCTTGGGGTTCAATCTCAGGACCCTAAACCAAAATCAAAAGTCAGATGCTTAACCAACTGAGCCACCAAGGCACTCCTGCTCCTATGCCATTTTCTTTTTTTTTTTTTAATATTTTATTTATTTATTCGTCAGAAAGAGAGCAAAAGTAGGGGGAGCAGGTAGTGGGAGAGGGAGAAGCAGGCTCCTCACTGACTGAGGAGCTCGATGCAGGGCTCCATCCCAGGACCCCAGGATCATGATCTGAGCTAAAGTCAGATGCTTAATGACTGAGCCACCCAGGTGCTCCTCTTACACCATTTTCTAACAGCTTTATTGAGACAGCATTGACATACCATATAATTCACCTATTTAAGGTGTATAACTCAATGACTTTTAGCATACTGAGAGTTGTGCACCCATCATCACAGTTGATATAAGAACACTTTTTAACTCCAAAAAGAAACCTGCTTCCTGGGACACCTGGGTGGCTCAGTTGGTTAAGCATCTGCCTTCAGCTTGGGTCATGATCCCAGGGTCCTAGGACTGAGTCCCACATTGGGCTTCTTGCTCAAGGGGGAGGCTTCTACTTCCTTTGCCTGCTGCTTCCCCTGCTTGTGCTTGCTCTCTACTCTCTCTGATAATAAACAAATAAAAGCTTAAAAAAGAAAAAAAGAAACCTGCTTCCCTTAGCCATCTTTCCTCCATCCTTCCCCATCCCAGCACGAGACAACCACTAATTTGCTTTCTGCTTCTATAAATTTGTCTACTCTAAACATTTCACATAAATGGGGTCATACACTATATGGTCCTTTGTGTCTGACTTCTTTCACTTGGCATAATGTTTTCAAGGTTCATCCATGTTGTGGCATGAATTAGTAACTACAAGTAACAACTAGTAACTACTAGTTGTTTTTCATCACCAAATAATCTCTGTTTTGTTCCACTCATCAGTTGATGGACATTTGGGTTGTTTCCACTTTTTGGCTGTCATGAATAATGCTAGTAGGAACATTTGTATATCCCATAGCATTTTATAAAAACCTAGAGGAGAGTTTTTACTACTCTGTGCTATAATCACTTGTTGGCATGTCTGTTCTTTGCCCCATCCCCCACTCACTCACCAGGGAGTAAAATTCCCATGGGCAGTGTGCATGTGGGGTCACTCCTGCTGTGTACAGGAACAAGCACATTATAGACATTCTGTAATGTCTGCAAAATAATGAATCTAGTCATTCCACCATCTTTGATGGCAGCAATAATATCCATGGCCATGTCTGTAGTTGGCGCTAAAACAAGCAAAGGGGGAGAATTCTCTCATCTGTTATTTCCTTCCACCAGGCTTCGACAGTCTCACAATCAGATTTTCAAAAGCCATTGGTCTCACAGTTCTTCCTTTTCCCGAAACACAATTCTACTTTTTGCAAAGGTCTTTAATCTCACCTTGATTGTTCAGATGTTTGGGAAATTTTATTAAACTTCTACTATGCACGAGTAACACAGAAAACAACTGTCAACCTCAGGTACGGGAAAGAGTATCAATCAATATCCATATCCCTTAGGGTTGAGAGGATTGAGAATGATACTAATTACTCTTCGATACTGATTATTGAACTGTTACCATACATTCAAGGAACAGACAGAAAACAGAAATCAATGTAGAGTCTGACGGGTCATAAGGATCAAGACGGAAGAAGCAGTACGTTAAATATGAAGACCTTTGTGTCTGGTTAAACATCACATCTAGAGAGTGGCCATGGTATGTGCATGGTCAATGCAGGGATTACTTAGAACGTAATGTTGTAATAACTGAACAGGATTTACTGATCAGAATTAAACAAATGTCTCAGTTAAAAAAAAAAAATCATGCCTCCAAGAAGCCCTGACCCTGTGCATCTGATGAAGAATATCAATGTAAATGAGAGAGAGAGGTGGAGAGAAGTAGGATGTAGTTGGAGAAGCATGTTTGCAGCTGACATATAATGAACGTTTTGGTTGAGCAAAACAGATATATTGAGCCTATATGCTTGAGAGCATTTTAGTCTGGTATCATCCTGCCATCCTTCTCCATCTTTGTGCTTGCAACACTGCAATGAAACCAGCTACGCTGACTCACCTCTCTGGCTTAAAAGCTGTGCTGAGGGAAAAAAAAAAGAATAATAATATGATTAAATTACTTGTCTGACCATTTCTGAATGTTGACTGGTGATGCCAGCTTTTGTGGCCGCAATCAATTGCTCTTCCTGTCCCTTGCCACACCAAAAATATCACAGTCCACCTGGAGAGGATACAAGTCAAGGGGGATCATAAAATGTTCTGAAGCTCAACAGAAAGGAGTAAAGTTCAAGAAAGGTTCAAAGAAGATTTTTCTGTAAAATGGTTTTACAAAGGAAGATCATTGGGCCAGCATGTCCATGATTTGACCTGTTACAGAATAAAGTGATATTTCCAGATTTAGATATCTTAGCTTCAAGCAAGCACAGGGATTTTTTTAAAAGGCATTTTAGAGTATTATGTGGGACCTATGGCATAGAAAAAATAAATTAGTTGTAAAGAGATGTGTATTCTGGAACAGTTTTATCTAATATGAATGTTTCATGCAAAGTAATTGAAGAATGTGTTGAACACAAGTTACCATTTTGCATCCATGAGAAGTAGCTGGATTAACTTCTGTGCCAGGAAGATGGAAAAAATAACATAGATCTAAATATCTAATGATGGAAACACAGCAAATACATTTTACTGATCAATTCTCATACACAGAATTTGCTTTGTACTCATTTCCTTAAAAAACTGACACATATGTAAAAATCATTAATTTCTTTTTTTAATGAAGTTTTCATTTTCCAGGAAATCCTTGTTAATCTGAAGAGCGGGATGTACGAGCGTCCCTTCTCAGCAGGATTTGATGTCACCGCGGCAGCACAGAAGCTGAAGAATGGAACGGTGGTACAGCATTGATGAAAAGATCCATCATCTGCTTTCACTTCCTCTGCTTTTCTTTTTCGGGTTTCTCTTTCAGCCTCTACACGTGAGCCATCTCCTGCTCAGTAATAAATGACACTGGTCCCATGAAATGTATGAGCTTTTCACAGCATAAAATAGCATCAGATAAAGGTAGTCTTCATCCGTCCAATACCACTCTTACCATCACAGACCCAGCTCAGTGGAGCTCACCATCATCAGGAAATCATTCTTCAGTTGTTATAATAAATGATTTTTAAAAGCAGACAATGGTTTTTCTTTTAAAAATATAAGGATATTGAAAAAAATATAAGGATATTGGAGGGGAAGATGAACCATGAGAGACTGTGGACCCTAAAAAACAATCTGAAGGTTTGGGAGGGGTGGAGGGTGGGAGGTTGGGTGAGCCTGGTGGTGGGTGTTATGGAGGGCACAGATTGCATGGAGCACTGGGTGTGGTGCATAAACGATGAATTCTAGAACACTGAAAAGAAATTTTAAAAATAAATAAAAATTTTTAAAAATATATAAAGATAGAGCAAGCATAAAATAATTTCATCATACAGTCTTATGTTTGTACTCCTGGACAAATGATCTTATAGTAAACTTCATGAAATAATAGTTCAAAGAAGACCCACCTCTTATTACAGTAAGATACAACGGATACATTTTCTATGAGCTAAGAACCATCTGACATAAACCAACAATCAATTAAAATATGAAAAGAAGGGCGCCTGGGTGGCTCAGTGGGTTAAGCCGCTGCCTTCGGCTCAGGTCATGATCTCAGGGTCCTGGGATCGAGTCCCACATCGGGCTCTCTGCTTAGCGGAGAGCCTGCTTCCCTTCCTCTCTCTCTGCCTGCCTCTCTTGTGATTTCTCTCTGTCAAATAAATAAATAAAATCTTAAAAAAAAAATATGAAAAGGAAAAAAAACTCAATGCTTTCAAAGCTTGATTAAATCATGCAGAAGATAAATTTTAGAAACACAGCATTTTTTAAAAATAATCAACCATTAAGGCAACATTGAATGAAAATGAAATATTAGCAAAGTTGGCAGATAAAGTGGATAGATTACAAAGAGTCAACTAATGAGTGGACCTTTGGGCAGAGAAGGAGCAAGTATATCAAAGCAATATTCAGAACTATGGTTAAGAGAAAATGTATACAAACTAAGCATTTTTGACTTTAGAGAATGAGATGACCAACTATATTTCAGACAAAATTGACAAATAAACAGCCTTCCCAGGACACATAATGGTCAAGTTTTCAAAGAAAAATAAAGAACTGGAAGTAGCCTTTGGATTAGGCAATGCAGAAATCAGGGTAATAGTCAAACTTCCCGAACAAGCAATCTATTCTCACGACCTTCTTTTCCTTATCTCCAACAGAGTCCTCAACCAACTTATTCTGAATTCCACTTGTTCCACTTTGTCACCAAGAAACTGCTCTCACCAAGAAAAATGGATGCTTTTTTGTAACTAAATCCAAAGGACACTTTACAGATCTCATCTTGTTTGACTTGTCTGCAACATTGGACACCATTTACTCTTTTTGAGAAATATCTTTTTTCCTTGGTTTTAAAGGTATCAATCAGGCTTTGGAAGTTTCCTTCCCTATCATTCTGAAGTATTTTTACTCATTCTCCTTTTCTGATTCCACCTTTTATCCATCCTTAAAGTTGGGTAATCTTCTAGGCTCTTTCTTCTTGATGCCATCTACACAGCTTCCATTACCATGGATATGCCAACAATTCCCATATCCATGTCTCCACATCTCCTTTCCCATGAGCTCCAGATTCACATGTTTTATCTCCTGAATATGGCCTGGGCTGCCTTCACAACTTCTCTCCCTTCCACTCCCAGTCATGTTCCACTGCCATTATTCCCTAAATCAGTAAACTGGTAGAATCGTAATCTATTCTGCTTCTCATGCCAGAAATTTCAAAGCTATTTGTTACTCTTCTCTATCTATCTCTCTCTCTCTCTCTCTCTCTCTCCCTTACTTTCACCCAAACACCTAGTCCTGTTGATACGACATGTTAAGCATTTTTCACGTCTGTATATCTCTCTCCACCTTCAACACTCCCACCCTTATTGAAGGCTCAGTTATCTCTTAACTAGACTCTGTAACAGCCTCAAATCCAGATTCCCAGCAACAAATCTTATATCCCACACCTACATTCATTCACTATTCTGCAATATGAGAGAACTTTCATGTTACCGACCTTCCCACTACTTATAGCTACTTAAAACTTTTCATTTTGGTTCTTCTTTTAGGAAAAATATCTCAAATCTCGAATAATCGTAGAGAACTCTAGAACCTGTATACTTTAGGCATCATTCTCCTCTTTACTTGATTATCCTCCGGTCTTCTTCAAATGTGGCACCTGTTTCTTAATTCCTTGTACTGGAGTTACTTCTTTCTGTCTATATATTTCTCTCTCCTTCCCACCTCTTCTCTCTTGACCTATCCAACTTTGACTCATCATTCAAGTTTCTTCTTTTGGCTTATGGCTTTCTCAGAGAAGCTTCTTTTTCCTCCATAGCTAGGTTAAATCCTAGCCAGAAA
Source organism: Meles meles (assembly GCF_922984935.1). Classification (NCBI taxonomy): domain Eukaryota; kingdom Metazoa; phylum Chordata; class Mammalia; order Carnivora; family Mustelidae; genus Meles; species Meles meles. The sequence goes on along the minus strand of NC_060084.1, from coordinate 7,025,720 downwards.
ATAAAAAATCCAATTTAAAATTAGGCCAAAATGCTTAACAGACTCCTCACCAAGAATATATACAGATGGTGAGGCACCTGGGTGGCTCAGTCATTAAGCATCTGCCTTTGGCTCAAGTCATGATCCTAGGGTCCTGGGATCGAGCCCCGAATTGGGCTCCCTGCTCAGTGAGCCTGCTTCTCCCTCTCCTGCTGCCTGCTTCTCTCCCAGCTTGTGCTCTCTGTCAAATAAATAAATAAAATCTTTGAAAAAAATAATAGAAACAGACAGCAAAGAAGCAAATGAAAACATGTTCCTCATCATATATCATCAGGAAAATGCAACTTAAAACAATGAAATACCACTAAATTCCTATTAAAATGTCCAAAATCTGAAACACTGACAATGCCCAACACTGGCAAGGATATAGAGCAATAGGAATTCTCATTCACTGTAGATGGGAATGAAAGATGGAACAGAAACTATGGAAGACTGTTTGGCAGTATCTATAAAACTACATATATCCTTCCTATATAATTCAGCAATCTTCCTCCTTAGTATTTACCAAAGGAGTTGAAAATATATCCATCAAAAACTTGCACATAGATGCTTATAAAAGATTTATTAATAATTTCCAAAAACTACAATCAGCCAAGATATTCTTCAGTAGATGAATGGATAAGTAAATGATACATCCAGAAAATGAAATATTATTTAGCACTAAGAAATGAACTATGGGGGTGCCTGGGTGGCTCAGTGGGTTAAAGCCTATGTCTTCAACTCAGGTCATGATTCCAGGGTCCTGGGATCGAACCCTACATCAGGCTCTCTGCTCAGCAAGGAGCCTGCCTCCCCCCCAACCTCTCTCTGCCTGCCTCTCTGCCTACTTGTGATCTCTGTCTGTCAAATAAATAAATAATATCTTAAAAAAAAAAAGAAATGAACTATGAAGCCATGAAAAGATATGGAGTAATCCTAAGGATTAAGCAATTAAGCAATTACTAAAGGAAAGAAACCAATTTGAAAAGGCTACATAATATATGATTTCAACTACATAACATTCAGAAAAAGGCAATCTATAGAAACAGTAAAAAAAAATCAGTGGTTGTCAGGGGTTGGGAGGTGGGAGGAATAAGTAAGTGGGACACAGAATTTTTAGGGCACAGAAAATATTTTGTGTGATATTATAATGATGAATATATGTCATTATATATTCATACTAACCCAGACAATGTAGAAGAAAGAATAAGTGAACTTGAAAATAGATCAAGGGTACCTGGGTGGCTCAGTGGATTAAGCCGCTGCCTTTGACTTGGGTCATAATCTCAGGGCCCTGGGATTGAGCCCCGCATTGAGCTCTCTGCACAGGAGGGAGCCTGCTTCCCCTTCTCTCTCTGCCTGCTGCTCTGCATACTTGTGGTCTCTCTCTCTCTCTCTCTCTCTCTGTCAAATAAATAAATAAAAATCTTTTAAAAAAAAGAAAATATATCAGTAGAAATTATCCAATCTGAAAAATAGAGAAGGAAAAATTGAAGTAAAAGAAATAGAGCTTCAAAAATACATGGTCAAACATCAAACATACCAAAATGCATATAATGGAAGGCAGAGGGATGCAGACAATTTCTTTTGAAGAAATAATGATTGAACACTTCCCAACTTTTATTAAAACACTAATATATATACACTAGTATACACTAATATACTAAGAAGATGAACAAACTTTAAGTATATTGAAAACAAAGAGTCCCACATCTAGAAACATCATAGTCCAATTCTAGAAAACCAAAGACAAAGAGAAAATCTTTAAAGTAGTACAGGAAAAATGACATAATATCAAGGGAGACCAGTAAGAGACCAGGTATCCAGGTAACCCAAGAAGTGTCACAGGCCTGATGCTCCAGAGACACTCTAGTCCTGGTCTTAGTCATGTTGGCTGCAGCTTACCATGTGTAGGTTACTTTTATATTATTCCCTTCAAGCTCCAGGCACCAGCAACTTGGGATCATACTCTGAGGCTTGAGGCAGAATTCCAAGAGGCTGGCAGTGAAGACAGAACCACACTGGCCACAGCCCCACACTACTGAAAAAGCAGTTGCCCTCAGAACAATGACATAGATTAACAATAAACTACTCATGGGAAACAGTGGAGGCCAGAAAGCAGTGGGTCGACATATAAAGTGTTGAAAGAAAAAGCTGTCAACCAATAGCTTTATATTCAGCAAAACTACCCTTCAAAAAATGAGTATGAAAGAAAGATACTCCCAGATAAATAAAGATTAGAACATATGCTGCTAGCAGACCTATATTACAAGTAATAATAAAGGAAGTCTTTCAGGCTAAAAGGAAATGATGTCAGTTATTTGAATACAAAGATGAGACAAAAATCACTAAAAATGGTAAATATGTAGATCAGTTTAAAAGATTAACATATTATATTTATTAATTACATGGACAAATATATAAATATATTGTTGCCTTCTATTGTTTGAGCATTTATATTACATTGCATAAAGCAGTGATTATAACATTGTATTGTTACATTTTAATACATACTGATGTTATGTGTATGATTAATATAAAGAGGAGACAGGAATGGAGCCAAATTGCAGCAATTTCTATATTTTATTAAAATTAAGAGTGTATTAATCTGAAGATTGTGACAAATTGAGATGTATATAATAATCTTCATAGAAACCACTAAGCAAACAATGAAAAATATGGTTTAAAAAATTTATCAAGGAATTAAAATAGAAACTTGAAATCTTTCCATAACACATGAAAAGGCAGTAAATCATGAACTGAGGAACAAAAAAGGCAGGGGACACAGAAACTAATAAGGAAAATGACCTGTGTAAAACCAACTATATAAATAACTTGCATTGACATGAATAGTTTAAATGCCCCAATCAAAAGGCAGAAATTATCACACTGGAATTTTTTTAAAAGCAAGAGCCAACTGTAGGCTGTCTATGGAAAAAACACCATAAATTCAGACACAAATAAGTAGAAAGTAAAGGATGGAAAACCATTTACAATGTTAAGTAACAAGTGAGCTATAGTGGCTATATTAACCTATGAAAAAATATGTAGAAGAATGAAACTCGACCATTCTCTTACACCGTACACAAAGATAAACTCGAAATGGATAAAAGACCTCAACGTGAGACAGGAATCCATCAGAATCCTAGAGGAGAACATAGGCAGTAACCTCTTCGATATCAGTCACAGCAACTTCTTTCAAGATATGTCTCTAAAGACAAAGGAAACAAAAGCAAAAATGAACTTTTGGGACTTCATCAAGATCAAAATCTTCTGCACAGCAAAGGAAACAGTCCACAAAACAAAAAGGCAACCCACGGAATGGGAGAAGATATTTGCAAATGACAGTACAGACAAAAGGCTGATATCCAGGATCTATAAAGAACTCCTCAAACTCAACACACACAAAACAGATAATCATATCAAAAAATGGGCAGAAGATATGAACAGACACTTCTCCAATGAAGACATACAAATGGCTATCAGACACATGAAAAAATGTTCATCATCACTAGCCATCAGGGAGATTCAAATTAAAACTACATTGAGATACCACCTGACACCAGTTAGAATGGCCAAAATTAGCAAGACAGGAAACAACGTGTGTTGGAGAGGATGTGGAGAAAGGGGAACCCTCTTACACTGTTGGTGGGAATGCAAGTTGGTGCAGCCACTTTGGAAAACAGTGTGGAGATTCCTCAAGAAATTAAGAATAGAGCTTCCCTATGACCCTGCAATTGCACTGCTGGGTATTTACCCCAAAGATACAGATGTAGTGAAAAGAAGGGCCATCTGTACCCCAATGTTTATTGCAGCAATGGCTACGGTCGCCAAACTGTGGAAAGAACCAAGATGCCCTTCAACGGATGAATGGATAAGGAAGATGTGGTCCATATACACAATGGAGTATTATGCCTCCATCAGAAAGGATGAATACCCAACTTTTGTAGCAACATGGACAGGACTGGAAGAGATTATGCTGAGCGAAATAAGTCAAGCAGAGAGAGTCAAGTATCATATGGTCTCACTTATTTGTGGAGCATAACAAAGAACATGGAGGACATGGGGAGATGAAGAGGAGAGGGAGTTGAGGGAAACTGGAAGGGGAGATGAACCATGAGAGACTATGGACTCTGAAAAACAACCAGAGGGTTTTGAAGGGGTGGGGGGAGGGGTGGGAGGTTGAGGAACCAGGTGGTGGGTAATAGGGAGGGCACGTACTACATGGAGCACTGGGTGTGGTGCAAAAACAATGAACACTGTTACGCTGAAAATAAATAAATAAATAAATAAATAAATAAATAAATAAATAAATAAAATAAACTTTGAAACAAGAAATATTACTGAAGATAAAGAGGAATATCTCATAATGATAAAAGGGTCAATATATACCATAAAGATATAACAATTTTAAGCTTATATGCAACTAACTCAAAAGCCTCAAAATACATGAATCAAAAAATGATGGAACCAAAGGAGAAATAAACAATGCAATAATTAGAGATTTCAATAATTCACTCTCAATCATTAACGGAACAACTATACAGAAAATCGGTAATAATGAAAAAGACTTGAACAACACTACCAACCAACTTAACATAATTAGAACACATCATCCAATTGCTAGAGAATGCACATTCTTTTCAAGCAGACATGGAACATTCTCCAGGATGGCCTATATGTTAGGCATAAAACAAGGTTCAATAAATTCAAATAGGTTAAAATTATACAAAGTGTATTCTCTAACCACAATGGAACTAAATTAGAAATCAACAACAGAAAGAAATCTAGGAAAACCCAGTTATGTGGAATTTGAATAATATACTTCCAAATAATTGATGACTCAAAGAAAAAGACACGAGGGTAACTATAAAATATTCAGAATTGAATGAAAACAAAAACCCAATATATTTAAGTTTATGGAATGCAGTTAGACCAGGCATTAAAAACCTAAAACAGAAAAAAGTCTCAAATGAATAACTGACATCTACATTAAGAAACTAGGAAAAGAAGAGCAAAATAAATGACAGGAAACAGAAAAATAATGAAACAAAAAGTTGGTTCTTTGAAAAGATCAAGAAAATTGACAACCTTTAGAATAACCAATCTAGAAAAGAATGGAGAAAAAGGAAACAAGCAAAATCAAGACCAAAAGAGGGAACATATTACTAACTCTACAAAAAACAAGAGAATTGTAATATTATGAGAATGTCTAGGCCAAAAAAAATAGATAAGCTGGATGAAATTTACAGATTTCTAAAAAGATATTCCAAAAACTCTTTCAAAAAGAAAAAAAAATCTGAATAGACACACAACTAAAGAAATTAAATTAATAATTAAAATATTCACCCAAAGAAAACTGAAGGCCAAGATGGCTTCACTAGAGAATATTATCAAATATTTAAAGAAGAAATATTACCAATTCTTCACAAATTTTTCCCAAGATAATAGAAAAGGAAGCATTCCCCAGCTCATTCCTTGAGGTCAGAATTACCCTGATAACAAAGGCAAAGACATTACAACGAAAGAAAAGTACAGACCAATATCCATCATAAATATAAATACAAAAATATTAAACATAATATTATCAAATTGAATTTACCAACATATCAACAAATTATATACTACGTCAAGTGTTTTCTTATCTTGTGGTTTACTCAGGAATGCAATAAAGAGAATATATTTAAAAAAATACACCTTGCATCATATTGAAAGGTGAAAGACTGATTCTCATGAACTAGGCATGACTGCTTTCAATACATCTATCCAACATCGTACTGTATAGTCTGGACAGTAAAATAAAGCATCCGAAAAAAAGAATAAAAGAAAAGAAAGGCATTCAAATTAGAAAGTAAGAAATTTAACTGTTTTTATTGAAAATGACATGATAATATATGTAGAAAATAACAAGTAATAAAAAAGAAACCATAACATTGTAATACAATATAATATCTAACAAGGTCATGGGATCTAAGATCAGCATACAAATATCAGTTGTATTTCTATGTACTAGCGATGAAGAATTCAAAAATGAAATTAAGAAAACAATTTCATTCACAACAGTAATAAAAAAGAATAAAATAATGGAATAGAATATGGAGTCCAGAAATAGACGCAAACAAGTATGTCTCCCTGATTGTCAATGAAGATGCAAAAGTAATTAAATGGAGAAGGGATAATCTAAAATGAATAGTATTAGAATAACAGAACTAAAAGCAAAAAAATAAAAATAATAATAAATCACAGTTATACAAGAATAATTAACTCAATGGGGATCATAGATCTAAATGTAAACTGCTGTACGACGTAAAGGAATTTGGGGGTTAAATAATGAAAAAGATATGACCATGAAAAGACATGACACACACTTTATTGGGTCGAGGTTGGATATGGGGAACCCTCACAACATGAAACCACCAGAGGTTTACAGTAAGAAGGCTGTCAATCAGATGGGAGGAAGTCAAGGGGACCCCTGCGGAAGAGGAGAATCAGAGAGGGGGCTTGCACGTCTAGGGGCTGTCACTCGGCCACACAGCAGAAAGTCTCTTGGTCAGAGAGCTCCTTAGGGTTTTATAATCTTACTAATGTACAACAGATGCTGGATGAGATTTCATAGGGCATGCACAGCCAACGGGCTCTACATATGCTTGCTTAGGGCTATTTTTTTAAATATTAGGGCATGCAAAAACTTACACCAATGAATTTGGCACCAGCGGGCTTTGGAGCTAGTAAGTCTCAGCCTGAAGTGAAGAAATAACCTAGAGGGCCAATAAACAGCAGCCATCTTTTGGTCATTTATATAACAAATGTTAAACTATAATTTTTTAGAAGAAAATATTGGAGAAAATCTTTGTGACTCAGATTTATGCAAAGAGTTCTTCGACATGATAATCAAAGCAAGATCCACTAAAAATAATTTGGTAAGCTGAACATTAAAAACTTTTGTTCTATGAAAGAACCTGTGAATGGAATGAAAATACAAACTACAGACTAGGAGAAAATATTGGCAAGTCACACATCCTAGAAAGTAGGTGTTATCTAAAATATAGAGAGAATTCTCTAAATTCAACAATAAGAAAACAAAAAAATCTAAATAGAAAATGAGTAATGATTTAAATAGAAACTCCATAAAAATGGAGAAACAGCAAGTAACCGCATATTCAACTTCACTAGCCATTGGGCAAATACAAACTAAAGCCAGAATGAGATACCACTGTATTATTAGGATGGCTAAAATTAATGTTGACCATACTAAGTGCTGACAAAAATGTAGAGCAATTGGATCTCTTATATATTACTGGCTGGAATACAAAATGGGGGAGCCACTCTGAAAAAAAGGTATGGCAGTTTCTTAGAAAGTTAAACATATATAACCGTACAATTGAGAAATTATACTCCTGGGTTTTTATCATCGAAAATTAAAAACATTTTCACAAAAGAATCGACATGAATGTTCACAGCAGCTTTACTTGTAATAGCCCCAAACTGAAACAATCTAAGTGTTCTTCAGTGGACGAATGGAAAAATGAATTATGTACATCCAGACAATGAAATATTACTCAGCAATAAAAGTAACAATCCAAAGATTCATGTAACAGCATGGATGGATCTCAACAGCATTGTTTAGTGAAAAAGCTAGACACAAAGATGACATGTTGTGAAATGCCAGAAAATGTAATTTATAAAGAGAGATAGCAAATTACTTATTGCCCAGAGCTGAATTTGTAATGGGGATTAACTGAAAATGAGTATGAGAGACCTTTGTAGGATGGCAGGAATGGATTGTGGTAATAACTGCACAACTCTATAAACTTACGGAGAACCATTCAGTTGTATGTTTCCAGTGGGTAAATTATACCTAAGTAAAGCTATTTTTCAAAAAATATAATTGGCTTTACAAAATTTGACAATGTAGAATAGGGTTTATAACATATGTAAAAAATAAAATGTATCTCACAATAGCACAAGGGTAGGGAGAGAAGAAATGGAAGTACACTATTGTAAAGTTCTCATATGTAAAATGGTATAATGTTACTTGAAAGTAGTCTGTGGTAAGTTAAAGATCTATATTATAAAACCTAATGTGGAAATAACAAAGAGTTATGTATTATAAACTAACAAGGGAGAGAAAATGGAATTAGACACACACACACACACACACACCCCTTCAATCCAAAAGAAAGCAGAAGAAAGAAAACAGGGAACAAAATATAGATGAGATGAAGAGAAAATAGCAAGATTATCAGTTCAAATTTAACCATAATTAAGAATCATATTAAATGTACACTGCCTACATACACCAATTTAAAAATACAGACTATCGGATTTTAAAAATCAAAACTCGTGTTTGCTGCCTACAAGAAAAACACTTAAAATATTAAGACATAAGTAGGTAAAAGTAAAAGGATGCTATCACTAGTGAAAAGAAATCTAGGGTGGATATACCAAAATCAGACAGAGTGTATTTTAGAACAAAGAATACTATCAAGGGTAGATAAAATCATTTCATAATGATAAAGGGGTCATTTCGGGAAGAGCACATGACAATCCTAAACAGTACGCACCTAATAACTGATCTTCAAAATTCATGAGACAAGGGGTGCCTGGGTGGCTCAGTGGTTTAAGCCTCTGCCTTCGGCTCAGGTCATAATCTCAGGGTCCTGGGATCGAGCCCCACATCGGGCTCTCTGCTCAGTGGGGAGCCTGTTTCTCCCTCTCTCTCTGCCTGCCTCTCTGCCTACTTGTGACCTCTCTCTGTCAAATAAATAAATAAAATATTTTTTAAAAAATTCATGAGGCAAAAACTAATCAAGCCACAAGGAGAAATAGACAAGTCCACAGTTAGAATTTATTTCAAAACTCAATTAAATAACTTATAGGAAAAAAAAGGAAATCAGCCAATATATGGAAGATGTGAACAACAATATAAATCAACTTGATGTAACTGACATCCTCAGAGCACTCTGGCAAAAACAGCAAGATTTTACATTCTTTTTAAGTCCATGGAACACTTAACCAAATAGATCATATTCTGAGCAATGAAGTAAGGTTCAATAAATTTAAAATATCTGTCGTATAAAACACATTTTCTGACCACAATAGAATTAAATTAGAAATCAATTTTCTAGCTTTGTTTGAAAATTACCATGATAAAAATATTTTTAAATTAAAAAAAAGAAAGAAATCAGTAACAGAAAGATATCTGGAAAATCCTCCAAATATGTGAAAACAAAATAAAACACTTCTAAAATAGTACATGACTCAAAGAAGAAATCTGGGAATTATAAAATTATAAATTATAAGTTTTGAAGTAAATGGAAATGAAATTGTAACATATCAAAATTTGTTAGACGTGGGAAAAGGAACTTCAATGCTTACTTACCTCACCACAAGTGCAAAAATTAGGTCACAGTCCTAAATATAAAATCTAAACTACAAAACTTCTGGAATAAATCATAAGAGAAAATCTTTGTGATCATGGGAACGATAAGATTTCTTACACAGGAAACAAAAATTACAGACCACAAAAGAACATAAAAAGATAGGTTTCATCAAGATTAAAAACATCTGCTTCTCAAAAGACAGTTAAGGAAAAGATAAGATGAGCCACAAACTAGGAGAAAATATTTGCAAAACATACATCTCATAAAGGACTCATATTCATAATATTTTAAAACTCTCAAAATAAATAGTTTTAAACATCTACTTTTTAAAACTGTGCAAAAAATTTGAACAAATGCTCCACCAAAGAAGATATATAGATGATAAAATAGGTACATTAGAGATGCTCAATATGTCATTAGGGAAATGCACATTAAAACTACAGTGAGATGCCACTACATTATTAGAATGGACAATTTTTTTAGCTGTCAATATTAAGTGCTAGGGAGGATATGGGGTAAATATATCTCTACACATAGGTGAGGATGGGAAGAGAAAATGCCATGGCCACTTTGGAAAACAATCTGGCAGTTTCTTATAAAGTTACACACACAATTACCATATGACCCAGCGATTTCAATCCTGGATATTTACCCAAGAGCAATGAAACATAGGTCTCTTAAAGATCTGTTCACAAATGTTTACAGCAGCCTTACTCATAACTGCACAAACCAGGACCCAAATGTCCATCAACTGGTGAATGCATAAACAAATGGTGGTTTAGCCCTATGATGAAATACTACACAGGAGTAAAAAGGGAGGAACTACAACATGCGACTCAACAAACCCCAAGTGCAATATGCTGAGAAAAAGAAAAAAAGGCCGTCTTTTCAATAAATGGTGCTGAGAAAACTGGACAGCGATATGTAGAAGAATGAAACTTGACCATTCTCTTACACCGTACACAAAGATAAACTCGAAATGGATAAAAGACCTCAACGTGAGACAGGAATCCATCAGAATCCTAGAGGAGAACATAGGCAGTAACCTCTTCGATATCAGCCACAGCAACTTCTTTCAAGATATGTCTCCAAAGGCCAAGGAAACAAAAGCAAAAATGAACTTTTGGGACTTCATCAAGATCAAAATCTTCTGCACAGCAAAGGAAACAGTCCACAAAACAAAAAGGCAACCCACGGAATGGGAGAAGATATTTGCAAACGACAGTACAGACAAAAGGTTGATATCCAGGATCTATAAAGAACTTCTCAAACTCAACACACACAAAACAGATAATCATATCAAAAAATGGGCAGAAGATATGAACAGACACTTCTCCAATGAAGACATACAAATGGCTATCAGACACATGAAAAAATGTTCATCATCATTAGCCATCAGGGAGATTCAAATTAAAACCACATTGAGATACCACCTGACACCAGTTAGAATGGCCAAAATTAGCAAGACAGGAAACAACGTGTGTTGGAGAGGATGTGGAGAAAGGGGAACCCTCTTACACTGTTGGTGGGAATGCAAGTTGGTGCAGCCACTTTGGAAAACAGTGTGGAGATTCCTCAAGAAATTAAGAATAGAGCTTCCCTATGACCCTGCAATTGCACTGCTGGGTATTTACCCCAAAGATACAGATGTAGTGAAAAGAAGGGCCATCTGTACCCCAATGTTTATTGCAGCAATGGCTACGGTCGCCAAACTGTGGAAAGAACCAAGATGCCCTTCAACGGATGAATGGATAAGGAAGATGTGGTCCATATACACAATGGAGTATTATGCCTCCATCAGAAAGGATGAATACCCAACTTTTGTAGCAACATGGACGGGACTGGAAGAGATTATGCTGAGCGAAATAAGTCAAGCAGAGAGAGTCAAGTATCATATGGTCTCACTTATTTGTGGAGCATAACAAAGAACATGGAGGACATGGGGAGATGGAGAGGAGAGGGAGTTGAGGGAAACTGGAAGGGAGATGAACCATGAGAGACTATGGACTCTGAAAAACAACCAGAGGGTTTTGAAGGGGCGGGGGTGGGGGGTGGGAGGTTGAGGAACCAGGTGGTGGGTAATAGGGAGGGCACGTACTACATGGAGCACTGGGTGTGATACCAAAACAATGAACACTGTTATGCTGTAAATAAACAAATAAAAAAAAAGAAAAGAAAAAAAGGCCAGACACAAGGGTTCTACACAGTATGACTCCACTTATGTGATGATCTGGAAAAGGTGAAACTGTAGACATCAGTTAGATGAATGGTTATAGGGGATGGGATGGAAATAGGGCATCAGCTATAAGGGAAACCAGGGAACTTCCTGGGACAATGGAAATGGTCTGTTATACATCATAGTGGTGGTTACATAACTATGGATGTTAATATTCACCAAACATTATGCCTATTTAGGGAAATTTTACTGTACATCATTTGTTCCTGACTTTAGAGAAAGAATATAGAAAAGAGGATAACACTAAACCAGGGTTTGCTAGGAATTTTCCGTACTTTGAAAAAAAAATCGTGTATCTTTATTTTGGAGATTTGTTCTGAGATGGGAATAGCATAAATAAAAATAAATCCGCAATTAAAAGCATTGTTGATGAAACTGTGGGAATGAAAAGGCAGTCAGAAAATCTTAGAAAGCTATAGGAGGAGCAGGGAATGGGTATTCAGCAAAGAAGAGTCAACAAAATGACCTGTAAATAAAAAATAGATTGATGGGACTTTTTGACAACATGGAAGTCAGGTATGATATCCTCAAAGTTTTGTGAAGAAATAACTTTGAATCTAGAAAAATCTATCAAACTGAACTACATACAGAGTAAGTGGGATAAAGGATAAATAAAGATGCATGAACAAAGATGGAAATAATTTAGCACTAACGAAACCCCACTGAAAGACATACTAAATTCTGTAGTAATTTTACAAAGTAGGAATTTGAACTCAGATGGAAATAGAGGGATGTAAGAAATAATGGTAAGTAGAGAAACTGTTAAACATCTCAAAAAAATTTAAGGGTAGTAACAATAATAACCACAAATGTTAGGGGAATTGAATGAAAATGGAGTTATGCTACTGAGCAACAAAGAGGAATGAACTACTGATACACTCAACAACACGGATAAATCTCAGAGACATTATGCTATATGAAAAGAGCCAATTTCAGAAGGTCACATGCTGAGGTGCCTGGGTGGCTCAGTGGGTTGAGCCTCTGCCTTCAGCTCAGGTCATGATCTCAGGGTCCTGGGATTGAGCCCCGTATAGGGCTCTCTGCTCAGCAAGGAGTCTGCTTCCCCCTCTCTCTCTGCCTGCCTTTCTGTCTACTTGTGATCTCTCTCTCTGTCAAAAAAGAAATAAGATCTTAAAAAAAAAAAGAAGGTCACATGCTGTATGATCCCACTTACATGATATTCTCAAAGTGAAACTGTTGTTGAGATGGAGAAGAGATTAGTGGTTGCCAGGGGTTAAGTGGAAGAACAGGGGTCAGAGTCAGGCTAAAAGGAATATCACAAGGGAGATACTTATGGTGCTGGGTCAGCTCCACATTTTGATTGTGGAGGTGGTCACACAAATCCACACCTGTGATAAAACGACCCAGAACTGAAAAGAGACATCGTACCAGTGTCGACTTCCTGGTTGTGATAGTGCACTACAGTTACATAATATATAACTTTTACAGGGAATGCCGTGGAAGATACAGGGACCTCTCTCTATTATCTTTGCAACTTCCTGTGGATCTATAATAATTTCAAAAGAAAATGTTAAAAAAGACAAAAAACAAAAAACCTAAGGTAGAGCCACCAAATAATAAAAAGATGGAAGATGGCAGGGGGAAATAAAAGTTAAACCTATTTTAAGGCCTTCATATTTGGGGGAAGAAGACAAAGACATTCCCTAATTTTAAACCTAAGTTAAACACGTCACTAAAAATTTAAGGAAGGTGCTAAAAGAATAGAAAAAGAAAGTATAGTTTCTAAACCAGACAAACATTGGGGAATGATAAGAATAAAAATAACTTAGTAGAAGTTATAAAAGGAAAAGTCAAACAGTAATGTGGCTTGCTAAAACATGTAAAAAATCGCAACTTTAGCACTAGTAATAATGAATCAGAAAACGTTTTGTAAAGAATCCAATTCATAATAATAACAAACGAGGGGCGCCTGGGTGGCTCAGTGGGTTGAGCCTCTGCCTTCGGCTCAGGTCATGATCTCAGGGCCCTGGGGTCGAGCCCCGCATCGGACTCTCTGCTCGGCGGGGAGCCTGCTCCCCCCTCTCTCTCTCGGCCTGCCTCTCTGCCTACTTGTGATCTCTCTCTCTCTTTGTGTCAAATAAATAAATAAAATATTTTTTAAAAAAAGAACAAAAGAACGACAAGATCTGTAAAGTGTCTACATGAAAACTACGTTTGGCATATGAAGAAAACTGCAAGTATTTATTGGGTAAGTTATGTGAATAGTTATCCAGCCTTGAAAGAGAAGGAAAGAAGAGCAAGTTCCAAATTTGCTCAGGAACAGCATGTGCTTGATAAGAAAGCAAAAGTAACCACCCTGTGCTGGTCTGCAAGCTTTTCAAAATGCTGTAGTTTCTAATGCATCAAACTCTGACCGAGTAGATAAAGGATATGCGTGAGTAAGTGGTCCTGGAAAGTGGTGCCAGGAGTAAACAGTGTGTACAAGTTAATCCTGTATCCGTGGTCGCAAGCCTAGGAGCACTGGTGGTGATTCGAAAGCGCCTACCTTTCACCCGGAGCAGGTGTGCAGTTTAATATGGTCCGGGGTCGTTGTAACTCCATTAACCCTCTCCAGAGCCCCATGAAGAAGAGACTCCTTTTGTTCTCATGGAAGAGACTATTATTTGCAAGTGAGAAAGCCGAGGCACAGAGAGAGGTTAAGCAAGCTGCCCAAGGTTTTCAGGCAGGTAGGCTAACTCGGGATTTGAACTTGAGAAGTCCAGCTCCAGAGTCCAGGCTCTAAATGCCTCTGTAACCTCTTTTTAAATGAAGCTGGAAGGATAGATAGATGTGGCTGTCAAAGAATAATACCAATGGAGCTGGACTAGCCCTCACAGCTACCTCAGTGTGCAATAAACAGTGTGATATGAGATGAAAATAGACAAAGGGAATTGGTAGAACAGAACTAATAATTGAGAAAGAGCATCTACCATGTATATCAAATTAATTAAAGGTGCATTTAAAATCAGAGATTGTGATTTTCATTAATGATGTTAGCTAACAACTGCAAGGGGAGTGTAAAGATCCACTATAAGAATTTTTCCTTTTGCCACACACAAACAGAAATCCCAGCTGGAACAAAGAGTCAAAGGAAACGAAACTGTATCATTAAAAAAATAGAACAAATATTATAAAACATCTATCAGCTTCTGAGGTAGAAGGAATCCCTGTATAATAAATCACAAAGGGAATCAGCAACTGATTTGATAACATGAAAGTGTAAATTTTCTATCAACTGCATAAAAACTCAGAAAGAAAATTAGGACACGAAGGCAAACAAAAAAATTACAACAGACATAATTCAGAATCGTACTGAATGCAACTGTACTATTTGTACTATCAAAAGGCTTTAAACTTGGAAGATTAGTTGATAGCTTTAAAATACAATGTGTTATATGCAAACAATGAATCATGGAACACTACATCAAAAAGTAATGATGTACCGTATGGTGACTAACATAAATAAATAAATAAAACATAAAGAATTCAGAAATCAAAGAGAAAAACACTCAAACCCCAGAAGAAAAATTGACATAGGCAGGAAATCTAAAGAGTCACTTAAGGTCAATAAAGTTATTTTTAATTCAATAAAAGTTGCAATGAAAACAACAGGTCATTTTACATTACCCTTTGTCGACAAGGATCTCTTTTTAATCATGGTAGTAAGATCATAATATAGATAAAAATTCAGGCAAGCTTTCTATAATGTAATTTAGCAAAACAGCATAGTTACATTGTATGTGATTTGAATTAGGTAAGCTAAATAGTAGGATATAAATATCTTAAGAAAACTGTACCTTAGGTGCAAATTTTGAAATCATGCAAAGCCCAGCAATTTTAGTTCTTGAAAAACACAGCAAAATTACAGTTTTCCAACCAAGTGAACTGTAAATTGTGAAGAGACCACATAGCATGGTACTTAGGAGTGTGGACTCCAGAGCCAGGCTATCTGTCTTTTATTCCTGTCATTTACAAGCTGTAACACTTATAAGCTGTGTATTTTATCTCCTTCTGTCTTGGTTACTTCATCTATGAAGTGGGGATAATAATAAGCATCATCTTATATGACCTTAAGAGAATTAAATGAGTAAATATATTTAAAGCACTTAGAACACAGCCTTGCACATGTATTACATAGTGTTTTTTTGTGACAATGATGATGGTGATGATAATGATTGATTTGCCACATGATGGCACCATGATAGCAGAAAACAAATATACCCACCATCTTTTGTCATTATCCTGGGACCCATATTGCTGTTAAATGCTAGAACTTCTGCAGATCATTTTGGTGGGTACTTATTATTTTATTATAGTATACAGTAATAATAAGTCTGTAATAAAATGTAATTGTTAAACCTCAATGTTAAACTATTTGCATATTTATAGGAATGTTTGCTAAATAATAACATAATCATTATTGCTTAATGGTAACTCCAAAAACTTAGTTAGATATGATACAATATTATAAGAAAAATTTTAAAAAGCTGTTATGATAAACAACAGCTTTTCAAAAACATAGCAGAAGAAAATGGAAAAAACAAAGACTAATTATTAAAGCAAAAATACACTGTAGTGCTTGAAGATTTATGCACACCAAGAATGTCCTCTCCCACAAACTATACATTTATTCCAATAAGAAATCAGTCGTGGATTTGTAACGTCTTCAGGAATACCTCCCTCACACAAAAATGCAACCACCTGGTTAAGGCAGAACCAATGAATATACAATGGTCAAGACACTTTATGTATTGTTATCAAAATACATAGAGAGATTGCTATAAAAATTTCAAGGAAGAACTTACAAAAAAGGCAAACTAACACATTTGACATGGTAAATAAACTAGGTATATCTAGAAAATATCCATTTTCTATTTGTCTACAAAGAAAGTCTCAGAAAATGTTTGAAAATAAAATTTGTACAGACCATGTGTTCTCGCCATGGTCGCGGTCTGTACAAATTCTATTTTCTGGTTATAATATAACCAGAACACTTAAATACTTTCTAAAGCAGTTCTTGGGTCAGGGTGGAAGTGAAACCTAAGCATTGAGACACTTTAGAAAATTGCTTCAATCACAATAGACGGCATATTTCACAGAATTCAGTCAAAGCTGCATTCAGAAGAATATTCATAGTCTTAAATGCTTTTAATATTAAGTAAGATCTAATGAAAAGATTCAATACAGGAAGTCCAAAACCTATAGAAAAGGAACTAATCACAATAAAGGAGAAATTAATACACTAGAAAATATAGTAGAACTTACATATCTAAGAACTAGTTCTTTGAATGGCTAATTAAGCAGAAGATAAAATTTAGAAAATTTAATAAGAAAAAAAAAGAAATGAAAGAGAAAAAATACAAATAGGAACCCTGAAGGATAAAAAAACAAAATTCGTCTCTCAGAACTCTCACTTCTAAGCACTTCCATAAAGATCCAAATAACATTTAAACAAGCCTAACAAAGCAGCATATTAAGAGATCCGTAGCTACAACAAAATGAAGGTTAAGAATGCAAAAAGAGTTCCACATTACTAGAAACTAAGTAGTAGAAACTTTGTCTAATTCAGTAAAGGCAGAAAATTATTTTATAAAATAGGACATCCATCCCTGATTAATAAAAAAATCCCCCAACAAAATAGGGATTGAAATATACTTCTATAATTTAGCAAAGAGTATCCATATCAAATGGTAAGCCACTAAATAACAGAATACCTATCATTTTTTTAAAAAGCTAAAGGCAATCTCATTAAAATAAACAATAAGACAAAGATGTCCATAACCATTTCCGTTATTTAGGATTATGGTGGAAGTTCCATGTACCATTGCAATAATGCAAGAAAAATAAATGAGGCATCTACTAAAAAGGAGATAAGCTTATCTATATTTGCATACAACACAAGTATATATCTTGAAAACAAACAAAAATCTATTGTAAAACAATTCAGAATAATAGCAAAGTTTTCTAAAATGTCACACTGGTTACTCAAAAGACAATGGCTTGATGCAGAGTTTCAGTTTGGGCCAATGAGAAAGTTATGAAGATGGTTAGTGGTGGCGGCTGGACAACAATGTTAATGTACTTAATTCCACTAAACCGTACACTTAACAAAGCTTCAAATGGTAAAATTACATTATATTTATTTTACCATGACAAAAATCAAATGGCCTAGATTACTTGGAATAAAACTGGCACTATTCACATACTCAATAATTATTTTTTAAATAAAGTGACCAGTTTTGAGAAGTTAGTGGGAGAAAATACCCATTCACAATTGAGATGAGAGAGAGAGAAAGAGAAGAAAGGGAGAGAGGAAGGGAAGAGGGGAGGAAACAGGGAGAAGAGGGAAGAAGAGAAGTAGCAACACAGGGAGGACGTGGGACACATATGAAGCTGAAAATGTTTATTAAGGGGCATCAAAGACAACAGAGAAAGAGTAGGGGGAAAAGCATCTCGTGCTCCCAGATGAAAACATTCAATATTTCAAAGACCTGAAAATTCCCCAAATTAATCGTTGAATGTAGCTCTATTCTAGTCAAAATATCAGCAGGATTTCCCTTTCAGAATTTGGCATGATAATTGTAAGGTTTATCAGGAATAATAAAGGGGTAAGAATAGCCAAGAAGATTTTGAAAATTAGTAATGAAGGAGGAGGAGCAGTTCCAGAAATGCATAATGTGTTCTACAATGTCTTTTACTTCCTACTCTTTTCTCAAAGCCCAGAAGTTCAAGACTGTCTTCCTGCTCACTCACAACTGTCCAGAGAGAGAAAAGGACATTGCTGTGAGCTGCTAAATGTTCCTTTAACTTAGTAAACAGGCACCTTCAGTAGAACGTACTTTTAATATATTCTGTATTCTTAATTTTAAAATAGGACACCACAATTGGAAATAAAATGACTAGCTGTGCTGTATATATTAATTGAAGTGTGTTAACAGAGTGCAGTATTTTGATATGCTGTGACTGGCTCTGAGCTTCAAGGATATTCAAGTACTATCTTCTTGCACCATCCAGGAAAGTAAGATCCTTCTATAAAAATAAATAACTTTATTATTGGCAATTAGAAGAACATAATCAAGGACAAGTTTCTAAAAGGATGATGGTAATGAGATCAAATAGATCAACAGATTCACAAACATAATACAAAGGACCAAAGAGCACCAAGTATGAATGTAATTTTGTATACAGTGAGTGTAGTGTTTTAAGTCAATAGGAAAAGGATAAATTATTTGACATTTGCCATTGAAGTTACAGACTGATCACTGGTGGGGAAAATAAGGCTAGTTCTCTAAATCACAGTATACACTAAAATAAAATCAAAATGGAATTGAGAGCTTAATTCCTCCACACATCTAACAAATGCTTACTGTGCACAAATTTACATGCTGGAATGGCCACGGTCGCCAAACTGTGGGAAGAACCAAGATGCCCTTCACCAGACGAATGGATAAGGAAGATGTGGTCCATATACACAATGGATTATTATGCTTCCATCAGAAAGGATGAATACCCAACTTTTGTAGCAACATGGACGGGACTGGAGGAGATTATGCTGAGTGAAATAAGTCAAGCAGAGAGTCAAGTATCATATGGTCTCACTTATTTGTGGAGCATAACAAAGAACACGGAGGACATGGGGAGATGGAGAGGAGAAGGGAGTTGAGGGAAATTGGAAGGGGAGGTGAACCATGAGAGACTATGGACTCCGAAAAACTATCTGAGGGTTTTGAAGGGGCGGGGGGGTGGGAGGTTGGAGAACCAGGTGGTGGGTAATAGGGAGGGTATGTATTACATGGAGCACTGGGTGTGGTGCAAAAACAATGAAACAGTTATGCTGAAAAGAAAGAAAAAAATTACGTGCTGGACTACTGTGAGGCCACAAGGACAGAGCAGCAAGCAACACCCCCAAGGTCCCCACACTCATGGGATTTATAGCCTATCTCTGGCCTAAAGGTATGTGCTGATGACTTCCGGGGAACTGGGGAAATATTCCTGTGTTAGGTGTCAGGGGTCTGGTCACAGCAACCCCAGGGGTAGGTCATGTTTCGCTACCCCACCATCGACCTTGTGTTTCTTTTATCTGGTGAACACAGCCACCAGGTGACAATCCTTACCTTGCCCTTGATGATGATAAACTCCAGGTAGTTTCCTGCACAACTTTTGGAAATAATGGGTGGGAGGTAATCAAGCACTAGGATGTTGAAAACCCATGTTCTTCAGCATTTGAGGGCAGATGCTGAAGACAGAAAGACAAAAGCTCACAAGGAGATGCAGGGAGAGGATCTCCCAGAGCTAAGGACAAAGGGAGCAATAACAAGGTAATGTATCCTGTCCCCCTTGATAACATTTTCTCCATCGGGGTCAGAATCAATGAGAGGAAGGAAGAGAAATGCAACTTAAAAATATATGCATAAGTATCTCTCCCTATCTCCCTTTCTCTCTCTCCCCCCCTCGGTATGTGCACTGGGATGTTACCTGACAGGTATGGTATCAGGTGTGACATATGGCCAATAAAACTGCTCTGATTCTGCCTTCCACTTGTTTCTACCCTAACTGACATGGAAACCATAATGCAGACATCAAAGGCTGAATTACACAACCGGTTATTTAATTACCTCTGTGATGATGCCAGAGAAGTAGGGTCAGGCGGTTCACAGAACTGGGACTCTGACCTAATCTCAGGGGTCAGGTGAGGCTTCCCGAAGGACCTTCAAAAACTCTGAACTGCAAATGGGAATGAAACAAGCCAGGTGACTCGGTGGAGGGCGAGCCCACGCACAGACTGTAGTAAAGCAGATGGCCCTCCCCGCTGTGCGTGGGCACCACCGATCCATTAATGGCCCGAACAGAACAAAAAGGTAGAGGAAGGGTGAATTCCCTCTTTGCCTGACTGCTGGAGCTGAAACATCCATCTTCTCCCACCTCGGTGCTCCTGGTTCTTAGGCCTTTAGATCCGGGCTGGAACCTCCATTCTTTCCTCTCTGGCTCTCAGGCATTCAGCGTACACAACCAGCTCTCCCAGGTCTCCAGCTCGTAGACAGCAGATTGTAGGACTTCGCTGTCTCCATAACATGGGAGCTAGTATCTTACGATAAATCTCTTGCTTAGCTTTTTTATTATAAGCTAATACCTTATAATAAGTAAGTATCTAGAAAGATATAAATATAGATATATATCCTATTGGTTCTATTCCTCTGGAGAACCCTGACGAAAACAGATTTCCATCTCAGTTGGAATACCATAGACTGAATGGCTTAAACAACAAAAATTTATCTCATACGGTTTGGAAGGCTGGTAAGTCCAAGATCAAGGTGTAAGCAGATCCACTGTCGGGGAGGGCAATTCCTCTTTCCTTGCAGACAAGATGTACCTTGAATCCTCTGACAGTAGAGAGCAGAGAGAGATCACCTCTCTCCTATCTCTTCTAAAAGGGCTCTAACCCTATTCGTGTATGTCCACCCCCATGACCTAATTACCTCTCAAATGTCCCACCTCCAAATACCATCACTCTGGGGGTTTAGGCTTCAGCACATGAATTTGGAAGGGGGAGGGGGGGGACACAAACATGCAGGCCATCACACACACCTAGTTACTTCTATTACATCTAGGTTCACGTTTTACCATCTTGGACACCATGATGTGTCTCTCTTACACTTCAGTTTGTACCTGTAAAATGTCAAATAGTTTTTTCAACCTTCGAAAAAATATTATATTTTTATCAAATTAAGAATAGTAATATATCCAGAATAAAATACAGGCCTGGACACCAAGGAGGACTCAACAGAAATCTGCTTTTTTTGGCCATGACCTCTTTCCAATTCAAAATGTGGTAACTGGGGGGGGAGGGTGATTTGTAAATTTCTTTCCAAAACTCTATTTCAATGATGCTCAAAATGCCTTATTCTCATCAATTCAGAGGAAAAATATGCAAATGACTAATAAATACGAAAAATGCTCAGCACTCAACTAATCAAAGAAATGTAAATTGAAACAACAAGGTAGTATTTTTCACCTACCAAATTTGCAAATGCTTTTTAAATATCAATATTGGATATTGGCAAATTTGACATACAATTCATGTAATACTGGTAGCACAAACTGAAAAACGTTTTGGCAAAATAGAACAAGAGCCTTCAAAATAGTTACCTCCTTTAACCTCATAAATTCTCTGCTAGCAATCTATTGTGGAAAATAACGTGATCAAAGATTTATGTATGACACGATGGAGTATTTATGCCTCCATCAGAAATGATGAATACCCAACTTTTGTAGCAACATGGACGGGACTGGAAGAGATTATGCTGAGTGAAATAAGTCAAGCAGAGAGAGTCAAGTATCATATGGTTTCACTTATTTGTGGAGCATAACAAAGAACACGGAGGACATGGGGAGATGGAGAGGAGAAGGGAGTTGAGGGAAATTGGAAGGGGAGATGAACCATGAGAGACTATGGACTCTGAAAAACTACCTGAAGGTTTTGAAGGGGCGGGGGGGTGGGAGGTTGGGGAAACCAGGTGGTGGGTAATAGGGAGGGCATGTATTGCATGGAGCACTGGGTGTGGTGCAAAAACAATGAATACTGTTACGCTGAAAAGAAATTAAGAAAAAAAAAAGATTTATGTATGAGAACATTCAAAGCAGTCCATAATAACAAGACTGTCAACATGCTACAATTGATAGTCTGGTCATGATTTTCAAGCTGTGATCAGTAGAGACTTACAGTTAAACAGAGGAGAACTACTGGGGCCAGAAAGTGGTCAGGTTGTTAGGACCTCTGAGTTAGTTATTTTTGAGTCAAACAGTTCTGCTTTTATCTGTTTTACATACTGAGTTTCAGTTAAGATTCACTTTGGGGGGTGGGAGGAAAGGCAGGCGGGCAGGGATAGTAATTGTCAATCTACCCCAATCAGAGTGTAAGATCCTTGAAGAATTTACTTGCAAGTGATATGCAACCAGGTTCTCAAAACTAAGCACATCATTTGGCTCATAGTAGACATTAAACAAATAGACAATGTTTATTGTAGTTTTAAGTGTTTTTTCCCTGATTAAAAACAAGTATGGATGGTATTATAATTAGGAAACTAAATAAATATCAGATTTTGACAAACTACAGCCTGAGGGCCAACATTGGCCCACCACTTGTTTTCATAAATAAAGTTTTATTGGGACACAGCCACCCACACTCGTTCATTAACATGTTGTCTATAGCTGCCTTTGTGCTGCAATGACAGAGCCACATAGGTGCAACAGACAGTGGGCCTACAAAGCTGAAGATATTTACTCTCTGGCCCTTTACAGAGAAAGTTTGCCGATCCCTGCTCTATTCAATAAACTGCATATGGCCATTAAAAGTAATGAAACAAATAATGATAAGGCATGGAAATGTTCACAGTATGATGTGTTTAAAAGGGTGTAAAACACAAGGACAATGCCAAGTGTTGGTGAGAATGTGGTGTAAGAGGAAGTGTCCTACACTGCTAATGGGGGTGTAAATGGAAACGAGCACTGAGGAAAGCAGCTTGGCGTTACCTCCGGAACCTGTAGGTATGCAACCTTACAAGTCATGTCTGCAAGTTCATGTCTGCACAGAAACCTCACTGCTAGTGGTTACCCAGTGGAAATAAGGGCATGTGTACGCTAACAGACATATTTTTTTAAATGTTCATAAAAGCATTATTCAAAATGGGCCCAAACTGGAAATAACCCAAACATCCATCAGAAGTAGAATGATAAATACATTCCAGTAGATCCATATAATGGGAAAAAATCTTCAGTCCAAACGCATAAATTCTACACACACCAACAGAGATGAATCTCACAAACCTAATGCTAAGAAAGAGAAACCAGACACAAGATATATTCCATAGGCTTCTAATTATAAGTAGAAGCTGAATAATCACAAAATTAATTTGTGATAGATGACAGCCTTTAACTTTGGGGGAAAGGGAGAGGATACAGATTTGTAGGGGGCTTAAGGAGGGGCTTCGGAGAGTCTAGTAATATCCCACTACCTTACCTGGGTGGTGGTGATGTGGGTATTTTCATGTAGCAATAATTTATTGATTTGTGCATTTTTCAGGTTATATGTCACACTTAGATAAAAAATGCTTTAAAAATGAATGTATACTATGGTCCTAATTTGGTTAGAGAAAGAAAGTATGAGATCATATATCTGAGTGCATCAAAAAAGCAACCAATAGAACTACATCAACATCTTGAGAAATTGGATTATGGCTGCTTTTCATTTGCTTCCTCTATATAACATTCAAAATTCTCTGCAATGTTTAAAATATGAGAAACCCCTAAAAATGATAGCTACAGAGAAGATCTCCGAAATTTCATCCCTTAAGTTGAAAGAAATAAGCAAAAAGAAGTAAAATTAGCAAAGAATGGGTAGCGAGCATTGAAAATGTAGCAGATGCTCCCAACTTGGAGGGCAGACACTGGAAGTGAGGGCAAGACAAGGGGAGCCAGGGATACCCCATCTGAAGGCCCTTCCCCCACACTGATGAACAGGGCCTAAGTCCTAAGTCAGCACCCAAGTACATAGCAACAGGAGAATTTACACCACAGAAAGTGATAAATGCTACAAATCAGGATTCAACTTATTGTTTTGTGGATCATCTAGGCTTAAGAAAGTAATGGAGAGAGGCACCTGGGTGGCTCAGTGGGTTAAAGCCTCTGCCTTCGGCTCGGGTCATGATCCCAGGGTCCTGGGATCGAGCCCCACATCGGGCTCTCTGCTCAGCTGGGAGCCTGCTTCCTCCTCTCTCTCTCTCTGCCTACTTGTGATCTCTGTCTGTCAAATAAATAAATAAATAAGGAAGTAATGGAGAGGGGGCACCTGGAGGGCTCAGTCAGTTAAGCATCCAACTCTTGATCTTAGCTCAGGTCTTGACCTCAGGGTTGTGAGTTGAAGCCTCATGCTGGGCTCCCCTTAAAAAAAAAAATTTTTTTTTAAAGAAAATGATGGAGAACACACAAATAATAATATAATGCAAATTATAATCAAATGCATGTTGTGTCTGTAGTCATAATCTACAAAAAATTAAGGAAAAAATTCTTCTGTTAGTCAATGTTATTAACCAGTTCAACAAGGGAGTCGCTCATATCATGGACAAACATCCCTAAGTCTGTCTTTGGTTGTGTCAGTTTCATCTTACTAGTAAACATACAGGAAAGTATCAACCAACCAATTTTGGATTCATGTCAAAACTATACTTGCTGGTCAGCAGCAACCGTAGGTTGGCTACGAACACAAATCAATAAAAGCATCCGGTGGAAATCAATCAGCTATGTGGGCTTTACAAGGAGGAGTACAGTGGAGTTGGTCATTTGTAAATTGGGTGCTGTGCATCCTTTAAATCTGTCATACTGATAACAAACTTCCATACGTGTCCCCAGAGAGCTGTTAGGCATTTACCAGCACACCACTGCCTAAAAATACATTTTTCTCAGTAAAAGGAGGTTACTAAGATAAACATGATTTGTAAATGTAGGCACAGCTGAAGAAGTCAGAATTCGTGGGTGGGGGCACTCAAGCAAAAATGTAAAGGTAAGGTGAAAATGTACTTCTTTCTAACTGGTACTAAGGGCAGCCAACTACAGAGGTTGTGTGCCCTAGTGGAGGGAACCCATGAGGTTGATTCATCTTTCACGTTCTGCCACATGTAGAGAAACAAAGTAAGAAATTTGAGAGCAAGAAGGTTAAAAGGACTTCTCTATAATTAGCTTAACAGGTAAATTAAGGTGCAGAGGTTCCCCGGGGGCCAAGACGGAAAGCAGTGGGGTCCTCCAGCACCCCCCTAATTCTCTGCAGTCCCTGCTATTCATGCAATACATTAAGATCTTTCTCGCCTAATTACATTGCGACTTAATGTGCTAATCCTGATTTCCTTCGCATTTAAACAGCACTTTATAATTTTCAAATACAATTATATTAATTATCTCACTTGATTCTCATCACAGTTTTAGGACGCAGAAATGGCTAAGTTTTAAAGAAAAACATTCCTGGGGAAAACTTAAGTGTTTTTGTGTGCTTAATTTAACCATGGTTTTAAAACCAGGCTCAGGAAAAACCCTCCTTTCAAATCACCTATAGTTGTGTGACGGCACTCCCATCTGCTTCCTTGAAGATTTCAGCTTGATTTTGTTTCCAAAGACCTTGCCCTTTATCATTCTTCCCGGGAAGGAAGACAAAACCACCTGATTACAATTAACGAAAGGGCAAGCATTAATTTTTTAAGCCATGTCCTCTGTCTTTATCAGGAAAACTTCTATGAAGTAGACAGACGATCTCTTTTTTAGTCCTTGACGTTAATTTTGTTTCTTAGTGAAGAAACGTATACACAGTACGTGCTTACGTAAATTTGGTGAGAACGGCTTTCCCAGGCTGATTTGTTTGAGTTACATGACAAGCACCATATGGAGGGAGACACATCACTTTTTGTCCAATGCTGTGAAATTCCCAAGCAGCCTCACGAAGAAAGGCGATTCAGAGTCAGTGCCTTCTCAGAGGCAAGGGTGGGGAGAGAGAATAGAAGGAAGGAGGGAAAGAAAGAAATGGATATTTACTGAATCCCTACTATATGTTCTGGAAACTTCGACTGACTCCCTATAACCTGACCAGGCTGTCCTGAGCCCCATCTCACAGATGGAAAATCTTAGCTCCAGAGAAGACAATTGCTTGACAAATAACAGATTAGTTAAAGATGTATCTGTGATTTCAAAGACCTTCCTTGACCACTAGACCACTGGTTCTCAAAGTGTGGGTCCCAACCAGCAGCAGAAGGGTCACCTGGGAACTTGTTAAAAATGCAGATTTTTAAGACCCACCTCAGACCTTCTGAATCAGAAACTATAAGGGGGGGGGGGGCGCAACATTCTGTGGTTTAATGAGCCTTCCAGGTTATGCTGATACATATGAAAATTTGAGAACACTTGCTCCAGGACAAAAGTCAACAAAAGTAAAGGGTCACATGGAAAATATTCTAGGCTCCACGGGCCAGTCTGTGTCATAACTACTCAACACTGCTGTATTAATGCAAAAGCAGCCACAGATAATACATAAGCAAATGAGCACGGATGTGTTCCAATGAAAATTAAATTATGGACAATGAAATCTGAATTGTGTATCATTTTCATATGTCATGAAGTATCATTCTTTTGACTTTTTCACAAGCATTAAAAAATATAAAAACCATTCTTATCCCAAAGGCTGGACAAAAATAGTTGGTGGGCTGAATTTAGGCTGTGGGCCTTGGTTTGGCACCCTGTCCTACAGAGCTGGACCGAGCTACCCATGTGTGAACTCGCTAGTTAGCACAGGACACAAAGGCAGGCAACTCTCTTATAAGGTGAAATGTTGCAAGGTGAATTATAAAACTCTCTGTGGCCCAACTGAGGCAGACAGCACATCTGGTTGGGGTCATTAGGAAGGCTTCCACGAAGAGGTGACAATCTGTATGGGCTTTGTATGATGAGTAGGAGTTCAACAGGTAGACAGTGAAGATGGACTGTACAGAGGGGGGTGGCTTGGCCAAAGGGGTGAAGACTGATGTATGCAAGTCACCTACTCCAAAATGCTCACTTCTGCCCCAAAGATCCCAATCTATTGAACAAAAATGCTTTCTGGAAATTGTAATACGTAAAGAGTGTTTCAATGCTCTTGTGAGTGCCAATAAACTCCAGCATCAGGAAAGGGAAAAATTGAAGCAAATGACATATAACAACTTTACATGTGAGACCCACGATCGGGGATATAGTCTTCTCTCCCTCCAAGCCATGTGTTGGGGGAGGGGGGAGGGTGTCTTATTTCCCACCACAAATTATTTCTGGGTGCAAATACATATAAGATTATTGCCTATATGAAAATGTTGACTGTAGGAAATATGTTCCCAACTATCAGGCAATGCAAGAAATCATTTCTTGAGATAGTTTCTAGTTACACAAATTACTTCCCTTGAGATTTGTTCTGTTTTCCTAATTCTTTACATACCGTCCAATTGAGTTGTTGGTTATTTTCAAACACGAGAGTTCTCTTTATGATCATAAATTAGTACAATTTCAGAAAGTGGGTTTTTTTTTTTTCAGGTTACTCATTTTCATTAGATTTGCTTCAGTACCAGCTATTAAAAGGAAATACTATCCAGTCTAATAATATTTCCTAGAATAAGAAAGAAGGCAAATGGTCAAGATGGTAAGGAGTAGTACCTTTCTTTCTCAGAGCTCTCCAATTCACATAGCAGAGAGGTTAAGAGGCCAGGTTCTAAACTCAGACTCTCTGGGCCCAAATCCCTGGTCTCCCACATAATCACCTATCTGACCTTGACAGATAACTCATCTCTTGGAGCCTCAGTTTCCCATAAAATGGAGGAAAGTAATTATAGTTCCTTCTGATTGTCTATGTGTTTGCACAGCACATAAAATGATCTCAGTTAAGTTTTAGCGATCATTACTAGTTCTCAGTGATCCTGTTCTTCCAAAACTAAACAGATCTGCCTCTTTTTGGAGGGGGGGGGGGTTGTGCTAAAATGATTATTCTCTTCATGCAACCTATGATATGGCAGCAAGTTTAAAACAGGACTTCACAAGTAAGACCTTCCATGACTCCTTTCTCCCTCCAGCATCCACCACTTGGACCCTGGAGGGATCAGAAACCACTTACCAAGCTGGGTGAGGCAAAAGGCAGAGAAATGGGGGTGAAGCTATTGGCACAGCCTCTCCCACTACCGGCTTGCTGGCAGCAGCAGACCCAGCCAGGGGAGGGCATGCCAGAAACTCAGGGATGCCTGGAGTTTGGACCCTTACATTGGATGGAACATACCCATTACCACAATGAGAACCCTTCAGGATATAAAGTGGACAGAGTATTTTGTATTATCTGAGGGTGCCTGGAGAAGCGATCGGGCCCATCTCAGCTTCCACCAGAGCCAAGACAAGAAAGTGTCCTATTTTGTGCGTAGGAGTGGGCAGAGGGGAGAAGGAGAGAAGTTGATTTTGATCGCCCAGCAAGAAGCCTGTTACAGCTGTAAGTCCATCTGTCTGTCTGCCACGGGTGTGGGGGGGGACAGAGGAAATGACTCAGGCCTTTGAGACACAGAGACAGGAACAGCTTCGCCACCTGTTAACCCTGTCGAGGGGCAGTTTTCTCAACTAAACACTGGGGCCAAGGATGAGCGGGGACGCAAGGAGACAAGGGTTGCCAAGTTCTTCCCACGGTGCCCGCCATCCTGCGGACCAGATAAACGACATCTGTTCTTGTCAAGATCATTAGTACCGTGTTCTCACTCCCATTCGGTGATCACTGGCGAAGCTGCTTTAATATTCACTAACAGCCACACCAATTTGCAGTCAGTGCTTTTATCTGTCAGATTACAATCCAGCAGAGCCTGTTGGTGTGGGTTTTTCCCCAAAGTAACACTGACATTGACATTCCTTCTCTCATTACCATTCTCCTCTCAACGGATTCATCGGCTGGGAACAGCGAGTTCCCAAGCTGGTGTGAAGAAAGATCGAGCTTAGGGAGAGGCGGGGAGAACCCACCACCCCTCACTGCTGCTGGCTTTGCCCTCCCTCACACACACCTGGTACCTGCTGCCCCATGCCTGAAATCTCTCCTTAGCACCAATCACACTTTGCTGCAATTATCTCTTGAATTAATCACTTTCTCCGCGAACTCCTTTGGAACACGGGCTGGATTTTTCATGCCTGGATCTTTACCGTCTAGCTCCTAGATTTCTTAAATGATGTAATGACATTATATATTGAGACACAAGTAGAAGGACCTTATTTAAAAAGCACACCGGGGGTCACCTGAGTGGCTCAGTGGGTTAAGCCTCTGCCTTCGACTCAGGCCATGATCTCAGGGTCCCGGGATTGAGCCCCGCATCGGGCTCTCTGCTCGGTGGGGAGACTGCTTCTTCCTCTCTCTCTGCCTCTCTGCCTACTTGTGATAAAATATCAAATAAATAAATAAAATCTTTAAAAAAGTAAAAATAATAAAAAGCACATCGGCACACGTACTGTGTATAAATCTAAACCTGTACTTAAATTAAAGCTTTGCCAAAAGGCCCCCACTCTAACCGGATGGCTCCTCACTGCCCAGCAGGAATCACAAAAGCCCTATCTATCCCAGAAATATGACATGGGAGCTAACATTCCATTAGGTAAAACTACAGGATGCCCTCTAGGATGCCCTATATAGTGCCCCCCAGTGGCCAGAAAGGGGCACCACCACACCACCCCTGCCTCCTCAAGAGACCTCTCTGAGAAGAAATCCGAGCCATTCTTCAGGGAGCAGAAAACAAAGATCCAAGAGGGTGTCTACACAGCCAGTCAGCTCTCTTTCCCAGATTCACTTCCAAATGAAGCTTTTACAACTTTCTTGAATGGGAGCTCCCCACGTGGCCCCTGTGTAATCATAGACTACAGAGAGGGAACCAACTGCCCGAGAGCCTCCGCATCCTTGAGAGAATCACAAACCACACGGAGTCATGTCACAGCCTGTCATGCCCCTTGTCCCCAAGCATGCCAGGACAAGAATGCTGTTTCCAAAGCAACGGTGACATTGTGCATTACTAACGCTGCAGGCAGAGAGCCTTGGGAGCACACACGCAAACGCACACGGTCACACACCGGTACACACACGTCAGCAGGCGTGCCTAGAAACACATACGCACAAACCCAGACACGTATCCCCTATATCGTGGGAACACGCGAATCTTTTAAAAAGAAACAAATGACAGAGCGCTTGGGTGCCTCAGTCTGTTAAGCCTCTGCCTTCGGCTCAGGTCATGATCCCAGGGTCCTGGGATCGAGCCCTGCATCAGGCTCCCTGCTCATTGGGGGCCTGCCTCTCCCTCTGCAGCTCCCCCTTCTCATGCTCTCTATCTCCCAAATAAATAAATAAAATCTTTAAAAGAAAAAAATGCCATTTTATTTCTTATCTGGCTAAAGAAGTTAGCTTTCCAAGAATATATTTAATTGGTCTCATATCTGCCATCTAATATTTTTTTCAGTTAACTTGGGGGACATCGAAAAAACCCAATGTCGTATGTCTATTTGGAAACATCTGCTCATCCCACAGGTCCAGCTTCTCTCCCACATTAGACGAGAAGGGCTGAGCGGCAGGGATCTTGTCCCCAGGCTGAGACGTGTGGCCCCTTTCTCTTAAGGCTTCATTTAGTGACCTCAAATGGTCAGTCCATGCTACTTCTTCCTCTGTCTTCTTCTCTTTCTGTTCTTCCGTCTTCCCTACTGCTCGGGTCTTGTTGGAATTCCCTCCCTGGAAAGTCAGAAACCCGAATCCACGTCCTGATGTCAGATTCTGGCAGCTGGGTGTGCATCTGGGGTCGGGCAGGGAGAACCATGGTGGCCCTACAAAGTCTCAAATCCAAACGTGGCAGGTGGGGAAGCAAAAATGGGCTCTGAGGACCTGGGTCTGCCCCCGAGGATAGGCAAGACACAGTGGCGCATCCAGGAGGGAGGCGCGGCTGCGCAGCGCTGGCATGCAGGGGAGCGGGCCAGGGCGAGTTTCTGGCACCTTTGCAGAATGCGGGAAGGAAAAGCTCCCCCTCTGGGCTTGACAGGGGCAGCTGCGCTGGATTTCTGGATGGCCCTGAGGGAGCGCAGAAGCCGCGAGAATGGGTCTGCAGCCTTGCCCTCTGGCCAGGACGACTCAGTTTGTGCATACTCCCTTCCCTCCTCTCGTCATGCCCGGATTCCCCAGACCAAACCTTAACCTGAAGAATCAACCCAGCGACCTAGAAGGGAGCTCAGTTCTGTGCAGGAAAAAAAAAAAAAAAAAACAAAAAAAAACAAAGAGAAAGTAGTACTCTTGAGAGTCAGCAGGGGCAGGAGCCCAGGCTCAACCCTGCCTCATGACTGACCATGAGACACAGGTCAAGTCAAGTCACCGGGCCTGGCTGGATTTTCCACGTGTCTCCACTGGAGAGCCAGTAGTCCCCCACTCCCCAGGGTGGTTATAGGATGAGAGGAGATCATACATAGGAGGTACTTAGCACCCAGCACCCAGCAAACATTCAATAAACTCTACCTATTCTGAGCCACCTGAAACGACTCCAGAGTTAACTGAATTTCCCGAAGTTCCTGGCTGATTTGGTTGCACGTGTATAAAATAATACTGCTCTTTCCCTGTCTGCCCACCTTCAACAAGTACTTTTAAGGCACTACTCCTAGGGGAAGTTCATGGTCAGTGGTCCAAAAAGTGGAGCTTAGGGATGAGGCTGACCTTGGGGGGTTCCAACTGGAGCTATGCAGGAGTCATAAGCGTATCCATTAGGACACCGAAGAAGCCTTGACTCTTCAGACTCCAAAGTCTCGACTCTACCAAACCCAGGCTCTCCAGGAGAAAAAGTGACGAGCAGTTCACCACGATACCACTTTGAGAGGCTACCGAGGAAGAGCTTTTGAGCCAAGAAATGGAAAAACCACTGATCCAAGGTCTTTCCCTGTTGCTTTACGTCTGGTGCTATTAAGGTATTTGCCTGCATGACGGACATGCGGCCTGGCTTAAGGCCATAGTTAAGGCCAATACCAACCCACCCTCCCTGCCTAATGTCAACATTTTGTGGGGCCCACACATATGGCGTTTCTTCCTGAAACTTTCCCTGAATGTCCCAGCCGGCGTTGGGTGTTCTCATCTTTTCCTATTACATCAGTTGATTAAATCGTTTGCTTATTTCTGTCTCCCGCTAGACAGCAAGCTCCAGATGTGGGGCCGTTCTTGTTGGTTTCAGCATCCTGCCCTTAGCACCCAGCATAGTCCCCAGCACACAGCGGGTTTCGGTATTCTTGCAAATGAATCAATGATGGTGATAAAGGGGATGAGTCTGAGCCTTTAAGAGGATTGGGATGGGTGTGGGCATGGAGTGGTGTGTCTAAGAGGGGTTTCTTGGCCCTGCTCCTAAGCAGATCTGGGCAACCAGACAGGTAATCACTTCTATTCAAAGACAAGGAAAAAGAGGACTCTGGAATTTCTTGAAGTTGGGGGTGGACAGAGGGGGACTACATATGTTAAAGGATCCAACAAACCCGGTGTGCAAAAGAGAAATTAATTTACAGACAACATTTTCCGAGTACATATGCGCAAAGCTCAGAATGCATGTAGAAACAGAAATCCCAGCTGTTCGAGTACGATTTGGACCAGGAGAGTCTGCACACGCACCTTGGCCAGAACAGAGAGAGAAGTTAGAACAGGAAGACCAGGCTGGACCCGCTGCAGGGAGGAGGGAGGCCAGTGTGGATTTAAGCCCGGTGCCAACATTCATGGCTGCGACTGGCTGCCATCCAGCTGCGGGCCTGCTCCTGATAGGACGAGGGTCCGAGCCAGGCTGTGGGGTGCAGGAAGGGCTGGCCTGCAAAGGCTGCTGGGAAGCCCAAGTGCCCAGTGGTAATGGGAGGGGGAGGGGAGGCCAGTAAATAGGAGGAAGTTTAGACAGCATCGTTCCCTGGGGCACTGGCCGCTTCTAGGTCACAAGCAAGAACTGCTAGCAGAACAGAAACTTGGCTGGGGGAAAAAAAATGTTTTTGAAGCTGCGGAGTGAACCTTGCCTCTTTACATGCAGCCAATTCCCCGACTGTGATCTCAAAGTGGCAACGGGCAATTTCTGTGCTATCTTTGGACCAGCATCGCCAAGGCCAGGCCACTGGACAGAAGTGGAAGGTGGGTCATTCGGGGACTTCTCGTGGGGGAGCCTTCTCGAGGCGATGGGCCAAACTACACATGCACAAAGCGCTCCCTGAGAGGTGGCACGCAGCGGTCTGGAAGGAGGCCTCCCAGCCAGCCGGCGGTGAGCTCAGACTTGAGGCCCATGACGTGCCCATGAGAGCCGCCTGTCAGCTGGGACCCCTTCGTGCGTGCTTCGTAACCACATCTCCAATGCTCTCACTTGGCTGAAAATACCAACACTCAGACCGTTCCTCGATTTCTTTCCAGAAACAAAACCAAACAAACTGTGCTCAGTCTGTGTGCTTGGGAGCAAGGCAGGGAGTCGTCCATCTTGTGCTGCCCCTTCCTGAGCCTCTGCCTGGGCAGGGCCTCTCCATCTGTCACCCTGCTCCGTCCGTCCGCATGGGACACTCCCGGCTGCCGCGAGTCTCTGGGCTTCTTGCCTCCTGCTGTCTCCTCCTTCCAGCTTTCTTGCTCACCCCTCACCTCCTGAGGGCCTTTGGGAACTTCAAATTCTCTCCCTTCTATACGCAAAATTAATGATCCCTGCCTGATTTCCACTCCCCAGCATGGCTCCAGGCCCACCTCTGAAAACCAGGCTCAGCGGAACCTGGTATTCGCTGGGATCCAGAAGTGGCTGTTCATAATGTCATTTTTCAGGGTGCCTGGGTGGCTCAGTCGGTGAAGTGTCTGGCTCTTGGTTTCGGCTCTGGTCGTGATCTCAGGCTCCTGAGATGGGGCCCCTGGTAGCTCCATTCTCTCCTTCTCCATTCCATCAGATTCTCTCCCCGTCTCCCTCTGTCCTACCCCCTGCATGCTCGCTCTCTCTCAAATAGATCTTTCAAAAATATATATTGTTTTTCTCTCTCACACCAGGATCAATTATTACCTCTTCCCTGGTCCCCTTCTGTCCTAAACCAGCCCTCCTAAGACAGTCCTTCTTCAGCTCATTTCGAAGCTGTTGAAAACCAAAGCTCATCGTCTCCCCCCAAAGCTGCTCTTCCTTCCAAGTTACCAGCCTCACAACCATCCATCCAGATGCCCCAAACAGCTGCTGTTACCTTCCACTGTCTCCCCTCCTCTGGTGCCAACACTGTTGATTCTCCTTCTGACATGTTTCTTGGTCAAGACTAATGGTGCAGGGTGTGCACCGGACAAGTGGCTCAGTGGAGGAAAGGCCGAGAAATCGCTATGACTGACTGCCCTAACTTGAAACACAGGCATGGAAGACGGTGAGTTTTCCCAAAAGAAGGATGATGGGCAAGCAAGATCCACAACAGCATCTCAGCAAGGGATCCGGGAGCCGTGACGGTCCCAGGTCACGAGAGCTAGCTTCAGAAAAGTGTAGTGGAGTTCAGACACCAGCCCTGGGAGGGGGTTGGAAGGACTGACCTGGGCAGGAGTGGGGTAGGGTGACTCCCCGTCCAAGGGACTGAGGCAGACACTGATTAACACAACTAGAACTGTACTGCTTTGCTGGCAGGGCCATAACGAAGTACCACCCAGTAGGGGGCTTCAAGGACAGAAATCCGTTGGCTCACAGTTCTGAAGGCTGGAAGTCCATGTTCAAGGTGTCAACAAGGTTGGTTCTTCTGCGGCTTCTCCCCATGGTTTGTACACAACTGTCTTCTCCCTGTGTCTTCACTTAATCTTCCCTCTACCTGGGTCTGGGTCTGAATCCCCACTTCTCACAAGGATACTGTTCAGTTTGGATGAAAGACCACCCTAATGGCCTCATTTTAATGTAAATTACCTCTTTAAAGACACTCCCTCCAACATTCACATGTTGTGGTGCTGGGGGTTAAAATTTTAACGTGAATTCGGAGGGACACAGAGAGCCAAACCGCGGGCAGCAGGACGACCTGATGATGAATCTCGAAGCGAAGAGGTGAGTCACTCAGGAGCCTTCTCGTGCCCTACGGGGGCCCCTCTCTGTTACGGCACTTTTATTGATTATTGACTGACTTCTGAGATGGACTTGGTTGGGGCTTTGAAGCATCATCAATCATTAAAGCAGAATTAACCCGGGTCCCTCGAAACTGGATTCCACTCTCGTCTAAAGACTGAAAAACCTTCCCAGGTTGCCTAGAAAACAAAAGGTCAGCTTGCTTTTGCCATCGCAGTGAGTCACCTGGAGCGGCAAGCTCATTTTCTTTTACATCGCAAAACTCCAGACTTGGGCAATATACTCCTCCAGAAAACACAGGAAAATGCAACTGAAAAATATAGGTGACCTCTTCTGGCCCGTCATGGTTCTGTACCACTGGTCTTCAAGGCCTCCTCGTGTTCACAAGGCCGTGCTCTCACTGAGGGCTCGAGGAGAGAACGTGTCCCATGCCTCCAGTTAACTGCCACTGGGCGTTTATGTGGGAATTACATTTCCCGCAGGACGTGGGCTCATTTTATTATGAGGGATGTGATGGAAGAAGGTGCTTCATGAAGTTAGAGCACCCAGGGTCTGTGGCGACCTCAAAATGACCAGCCTTTGCAGCCTGGGGCCTCCGTGCCGGAGAGAATTGTAACCACAGCGCTCTTCCTGGCAGACCTCTGTGTTCAGGGGAGTTCAAGGTGACTATGAAACCGTGCCTTTATGGGCCACCTGCAGGCTCAAGCAAGGGCATTCACAGAGCCTAGTGAGCAGGGAGCCCTACTTCACCTCGTCCCTGGAGGCCTTTGCTGTGAAAAAGCGTCCCATTGGAGCCCACCCAAAATGGACCTGCCTGCCTGGCTGGCAGCCAGCAGCCCCGTGGGGGTAAGGAAGCTGGGCAGTAACTGGGGTAAATGTCTCTGCTGGAGGCAGCCTGTGGCACTTCACGCCACGGCTCTCACCCAGCCTCCTGCAGGGAGAGAAAAGAGGAGGCTGCGATGCTGTACTCCCCTGTCAGTCACAGGGAAGCAATTCTTTAGGTCATCAGTCAAAAGCCTCCTTGGCAATGAAAAATGAGCCTGAACACCAGGCCGTTGAAAAAGATATTTATTGTGAAATGTGGATACAGCAGCGCCTTCCCAGAATTGAGATAGACGCTCAGCATGAATGATACCGGCTGGGCCTAGAGAAGCAGGCAGCAGGAACCTGGCTGTAAATGAGATGCGGCCTCGAAACCAGGGGTACAAACCGCCAGCTGGGAGGAAAAAGCATGCAGGTGGAGGGCGGGGACATCGGTCCTCGGGACTGTGGGAAGGGACCATGACAGAGAGCCTGTGGCCCTGGGCAGACGGCCAACTCGTGGGGCTCCAGGCAGGGTCCCCAGCCCTGGGCGAAGAAGAACAGGGCTA
The DNA here is from genome assembly GCF_922984935.1 of Meles meles. NCBI lineage: Eukaryota > Metazoa > Chordata > Mammalia > Carnivora > Mustelidae > Meles > Meles meles. Next base: position 6,989,116 of record NC_060084.1, on the reverse strand, counting down.
AACCCACCACAGTGCAACCTGGAGATGCCAGCTGTTGTGACTGGTCGCTGGAAAGTTCTTCAAAGTCCTCCAGGACACAAACGTTGGGGACACGATAAAGCGAGATTAGGGACATGCTGATAGTTGCTGAAGCTGGCTGATGGATATTTGGGGGTTCATTACATTATTTTTTCCACTTCTGGGGAGATTTGGGAATTCTAATATCGAGAACAATTTTTAAAGAAAATGGGTCTTTATCCTGCATGGATGGATCTGACCTCTGTGCAGATATATACTTTGGAGCACAAGCCAGCCACATATTCTAGGCTCTAATTATATTTTAGAGATACACACACACACACACACACACACACACACACACACACTCAGGCACGTTATGTGGACACACACAGTCACCAATATTATAAATGCTACAATTACGCTCTCTGGCATGTCAGGTACAATGCATACAATTCTTTGTGCATGTTATCATTTCATTTCATGAAAATCACACGAGCCAAGGGACTAAGTAAGTCGTCCAAAGTCAAAGAGCTACTGAATGCCAGCTCCAGGTTTAAGCCCACCTCAGTTGGATCTAGAGCCTGGAACGTGGCCCACCCTGCCACACCAACCCCCACCCGGTGGGGCTACAAGCCTCAACGTACAATCACAAGGGCGAAATGAGTGCCTCCTGTCAATGAGGCAAGGTCAGCGAAGCCTAGCCTGCTTGACTGCTTCCATTCCCCGTTCCCATGTCTCTCCTCAACAACCCCACCCCCTTCCCACGTCCGTTTGGGCAAATCTGTGTGCACCTGAGGCTGCCCAAAAAGGGCTTCTGCATGAGCAGGAGCTCGGCATTACGTGGCCACCCACTCTCACGTGTCTGCATCTGGCTATACAGCAGGACCCTGGAATTGAGTTTGAGAGGCAGCGTTTCAAAGTGGCCAAACCACTGTTGCCTTTTAAATAAGACAGATTGTGTTTGCTTTTCTATTCATAAGGACAACTGGGTTCTTCTGGAAGCTGACCTGGGGCTAAGAACTGAGAGCAAGTAGTTTTGGGGAGAGCATCTGCAGGAACGTGGAGCACGAGTCAAGGAAAGAAGCACCGTGTGACTGAGCAGGCGGCCGCCATGGGCAACGCGGGACTCAGCTCCACTGGGGAAGCCAGACACAGTGCAGACTACATGCCAGAGTTTTCCCACCTAAGAGGTAGCAAAGCAGGGTAGTTACCCTGTACTTTGCCCCCACCACTGGCTGAATGCTACTCCGGACATGGGTAACTCTTCAGCTTCTAGCCAGGCCCCTGTGCGCGGGCCAGAGCAGGCGCTCGATGGAGAGGCATGGATCCTTCAGTACGGTGCCTCTGGCGTGTGGTCAGGCCAAGGGATATGGACAGGGCATTGGAGGCATTTGCCTCACGTGTGGGAGAACTTTTATCCACCTTCACCTACCACTCTGCAGTCTAACCAGGGTCCTGCATCCCTTCTGCACATCATTCTGATAATTAAGCCCTTAGGGCTGACACGGTACTTCCCGCTGTGCCCACATACTTCTCCCTCCATCAGATGCCCCATCTTGGTTAGCCCAGAGTGAGCTGCATTGGTTATCCATGTTAACTATTAACAATTAAGTTAACTAACTGTTGGTGCAATACTGTCATATGCCAGGGCTTCTACTGCGATTACTACTACTACGACTACTACGACACACAGAGACACACTTGCGTTTGCCTATGTCAAGGTCAAGGATATGTCATTAATAAGAACAAAGCCACTAGACTACACTATAGATCGTTGACCTTTGAGATCACCAGCGGACGCCCATACCTAGAATACAACCTATCACCATAGAAATAATCAAGACATATTTAAGGAATGAATTAATTAATGCTACAGCAAATTCTTTGGTAGGAAGCTCAAAGCCAAATTTGAGGATGATTCCCCCAACTTATGTATAATTCCTCTGGGTGTGAATTTTTTAATTCTTATGTACATTTTCCTATGTTACTCCATGTAAGGTTTTTTGTAAGCTGATTCAAAATCCTTTATAGAACACAGCAGGATATAAACAAAATCAGACAAAGAGATAATGGTTTCCTACTCTACTAGTAGAAAGAATTCCACTGTGGGTTTATGGTCAGTCCTCAGGGGCCCGCCCGCTTCCCCTACCTATAGGGCCTCAGCAATCATCTCCTCAGAGAAGGTTCTCAAGGTCTCAGTCATGGCCCCACTCCTTCTCCCTCTGTGACAAGTGTTTCCTGGACCTCAGGGCCTCCATTTCCTCAGCTTGGGGTCCACAATTGAACTCAAGAGCCTTTCCAGCTGAGTGAACATCCACTCAGAATGACTTCATAGAGCAGATGGCCAATTAGCCTCCCATGGCTCAAGCAATCCGTGGGTGAGAGCATGAGGACCTGACCAGGTCCCACAGTGTGGCAGGGCCACCACCAAACCACTGAGGAAGCCAACAGCAGGTGCCTCCACAACCTCAGCTTTGAATGACTCGACTGGAGACTCCAGAACAGTGTTTCCCAAACTCGACAAAAACTGAGATTCCCAGTCTCCTCTCCTGCAGATTCTGATTCAGCAGGACTGGACTGGTCCTAGTAACCTGGTTGTTAACTTAAAACTGAGGGATCCTAACAACGGAGCAAGGCTGAGAAACAATGACCCAGCAGAACCATGGATCATGAAAGGGGGTGGGGCTGAGCCTAAACCACCTGGTAGCCCACAAGGCCATTCAGTTTTCACTTTAGCCCAGATCAACCCATCTGCTGGTTAAGTACTCATCCCTCCCATGCCACTGTGCCCAAACAGGGCAGCACTTCTCGGCCACGGCACTGTTGACATTTTAGACTCAAGGGTTCTTTGTGAAGGGGGATTCCCTGTGCACTGTGGGATGTTTAGCAGCATTCCTGACCACTACCCACAAATGCCAGGAGCAGCTCCCCCACCCCTGTGTCACCAAACCTGTCTCCAGACACTGCCTTATTCCTTGAGAGGGGGAACAAAATCATTCCCCTGTTGAGAACCACTGAACTATTGTGACCAACCATCCAAGTTTGCCTAGGACTTTCTGGTTTTAGCATTAAAAGTCCCAAATCCTCGGAAACCCCCTTAGTTTTTGGTAACTGACATCACCACTTACCCAAAACACGTTCCGTTTGAAGGCTGAAGGTAGCTCCTGTGTCACTGAAAAGCCCTTAGTTCTTCCAGACACCCAAGTTCAGAGCTCAACTGTGTAAGAGAGCTTGGAAATGGCGCTATGGATAAGAAGATCTTTGAGACATCTCATTCAAGGGATCCAGAGGGGTCTGAGCACCCACCCCACTAGACTGTGAGTTCCATAAGGGCAAGAGACCAGGTGGTCCTTCCCTGATGATACCTCAGTGCCCAGCGGAGAATATATAAAACATGGTCAGTGAGTATTACTGAAGATGAGTAGATGGATGCATAGACAGACAGATGGCTAGATGCACAGTGGCACGGATGGACAGATGGGTATATACCTCTAACAAGGGATTACAATTAAGTTATCTAATCTTTCTAAGCTCCAGCACACCCCCTCTCACAGCATGTAAGTAATAATACCTTCTATGGAAGGCTTCTGGGAAGACCAAATGATGAAGTGAATGGCTGTGTGTGGTTTCCAGGATCAAAATGCTTCATGTATACCTAGCCCATAGTAAATGCTGGCTCCCTCCTTCCTTTTCCGGGGTCCAGGACAACTAATTAAATTTAATTAAATGATCTGAAACATGAGAACAGTAAGAGAGGCCCCACGATGCCCACAACACAGACAAGCAGGGACAAGGATGACTGCAAACACTCTTATCTTTTATTTCTATCTCATGGTCCTAATTTCAAATTGCTCATAATTCAGATAATGGACCCAATAAATGAGATCCCACAGTGTTCTGCCAAGTGCACTTTGTTTTACATGCCCTGGCATCTGGGAACGTTTCATAACCAGCCCCCTACACATTAGGCTGGTTCTGCTTCTGAGTCATTTGGACCTCGTCATCACCCAAGCCACAAGGAGTTAATCTTCCCATCCACCCTCAAGTCCAGAGGAAAATAAGAAGAGCAGAAGACAATAGTCCAGCCTTTACTCAGCAGTTTTGACCTGGGGATTTGTCCACTGGCTCAGCCAGGAGGCCCCTAACCCCATATCCTTCTCAAGAGCAATAGGTGACCTTGGTCTTTAAAGCCTATTTTTTTCTTTTTTTTAAGAGAGAGAGGGGGAAGGGGCGCCTGGGTGGCTAAGTGGTTACCTCTGCCTTCGGCTCAAGTCATGATCTCAGGGTCCTGGGATCAAGCCCCGTGTCGGGTTCTCTGCTCAGCGGGGAGCCTGCTTCCCCCTTTCTCTCTGCCTGCCTCTCTGCCTCTTTGTGACCCGCCCCCTCTGTCAAATAAATAAATAAATAAATAAATAAATAAATAAAATCTTTAAAAAAGAGAGAGAGAGAGAGAGAGAAACTGAGAATTGCATGAACTGGTTAAGCATGAATTGAAAAATAAGTTCAAAGTACCCTCAAATCCCAGGACTCGAGAAGGTAAAACAAGGGAATAGCCAGATAGAAATGGTGTATCCCATTGAGGGGTCAGAACAAAGGGATGCAGAAAGCTTGTCTTCCCATGCAGACTCCTTACCTGTCTTCTGGGGGTGGTCCCCGATGGCCCCACCCCCCTGCAGAGCCTCCTCTCAGCCACTCTCCCCAGTGCCCCCACTAGGCTGCTTCCCCTTGTCGCCAAGCCATCACTCAGTTCCTGAAACACCGCCAGCTTCTTCCCACCTCGGACTTCCAGGCGTGCTATTGCTCTGCCTGAAACTTCCTGAACCTTTCCTTCCATGCCCAGCACGAACACATGAAACATGTCACTTCCTCAGAGGAGCCCTTTCTGATGTCCACCTGACCGAAGATAGGGGGCACTAAGCACTTTTCCGTCATAGACTTTATTGTATTATCATTTAAAATATGTGTGGAATCATTTGTTTGATGTCTACTATTGGTTAAATGGCATCCCCCACCCCAAATTCATATATGGAAGCCCTATTCCCCCATGTGATGGTATCTGGAGATGGGCTTTTTTGGAAGGTAATGGATGATGTCATGAGTATGGGGCACCTGTGATGAGGTCTTGCCAGAAAAGGAAGAGAGACGCGAGTGCTCTTAGTGTGTGCCCTCTGCCACGGCAAGAAGTAGCAGGAAGAGAGTCCTCTCCAGGAACTGAATCTGCCAGCACCTTGATATTGGACTTCCAGCCTCCAACCTGGGAGAACTAAGTGCCTGCTGCTTAAGTCACTCAGGCTATGGTATTTTGCTGTGGCAGCCAGACCCGAGCAAGTTAATGTCTGTTGTCCCAGACAGACCAAGTCTGTCTTGTTAATTGTTCTTTCATCCCTCCCAGCCTCATGGGACACGGATGGCACATCTGAGCTGGAGAAGTGGAGGAGGGTTTATTTAAACAAAGGAGTAGGTGTAGGGGCAGTAACCCAGGACTTACTACCCTAGGCTTGAGCAGAAGAAGGGAGGACTCATTAGGGAAGCCACAAAGGAGAGCGCTGTCTCGAATCAGCCCCCTTGAGAGAAACAGTGAGATCCAATCATGGAGACGTGAGGCAACCACAGGGAGGAAGCCAGAGGAAGAAGCAACTGACTCCACCCTCCCTGCACCTCCGGATCTCCTGCCCGGGCACCCTGTTGGCCCAACCAGGAACCAGAGAACACTGGGGCCTCATGCATACAAGTCAGCCTACTGGGTCCAGAGCAAACCGGAGAAGGTTGGAGAGTGGGGCTGCAGGGACCACTGGAGGTTCTCTGCAGCACTCCCCGAGTCCCGGGTGTGGCTCTGAGCACAAGTGTGAAATCAGCATTTGTTAAAGTGAATGACCACTGTGACCCTGAACCTCCTCGCCTGTGCTTCGAGTTTGGCTGTAAGAGTTAGGTCTTAAGGATTCTGTGTTCCCTCCTCCTTTGCCTTGGAGGGGAGAATGCATAGATGATTCTCATACTCCTGTCTTGCTACCATGTGCCCTTTGATAATCAATACCATTTTGGTGAACAACCACAGGAACTGCTACCTTCCCCAAAGCCAGCTGGTTGGTGTTCTGCCTTGCCTTGGGTGCCTGTCTCTGGGACAGCTAGTCCATATGTCCGCTCCATAAGAACATGCTCTAAAGAGGCCAGATTCTCTCCTTGGGGAGGTCTGATTTCTTCCCCCTCCCCCACCTCCTATTGTCTCAATACTTTATTTGAATACATTTCGCTATCCAGGGCATACATAGCCAGTGAGGGCCAATCTGGGATTCAGAGTATGGTAGCCATGAAAATGGATCACCCGGATCTCCCCCACTGTGGGAACACGGCTGATGGACAGCCCCAGCTGCCACCTGTCTGGCTGCATCACTTTCATACTGATGCTGACCTTCTCTCAGCCTACTCCACCCAATGACCGAGAACAGCACAGTACAGAGCCAGCCCATTCCCGCGGAGCAGGGGACTGACTCCTCTAAGGGGTGACATTAGCATCAGGACTCCTCATCAGCCTGGACAAAATGTGTTCATATCTGCGCTGTGGTCTGAGGCTCTTCCTTTCCATTCTCCTTCCTTCCTACTCTCCTTTCACAGGTGCCAGGCATGGATTTAATCTGAAGGCTTGTCCTGCCTCTTCCCCCTTATCACGCCAATCCCCCAATAAATCTTCCACTTGTCTAATCCCATCTTAATGTCTGCTTCTTAGAGACCAAAACTGGCACAGAGAAACTGGCGGCTGGCCAAATTAAATAGGCTACTGATGTCTAAGGGCAGGTGTTTGCTTGAGTTTGCAGGGCTGTCAATGCAAGAATGCTTTCGTTTAATTTACTCATTTTATTTTTTATGGAAGCAGATGATGCAATTTAGAGTGTAGGGACTGGGAAAGGCAAGCTAGTGGAGGGGGTGGCATGAGTACTGTCTCTTTACCCAACCCTAGGAGTTGGTTTTGAGCCTCATAGAAGAAGGGGTGATGGCCAAAAGTTGAAGGAGTTATGTTCGGAAGAGACCAATAAGTTGAGCACAAGCCATCCTACTGCGAGGTCCGTACAACTAAATGTGGTAGAGTTTGGGGGAAGAAAAAGGATAGTCACCTACACCGTTGGCCACAGACCACAGGGCACCAGCAGAAATGGCTATGTCCAGCAGGTCGATGTTGTCATGGAAAATTGTATCAATTAGCTATTGCTGTATAAAACCCCTCAATACCCCCAATTATTTATTATCTTAAAACAACAATCATTAATTATCATCCTGTGTCTTCAAGTCAGGTAGAATTTAGCTAATCTCGGCTAGGTTCCACTGAGGCACCTCTGCTTCATGTAGCTCTCTTCTTCCTTATAACACCTGACTAGCTAGGGCATGTTCCCCGTATGATAATGGTAGAGAAGCAAGAGTACAAGTGGAAAGGGTGAACCCCCTCACTTCCACACATATACCATTGAACAATGCAAGGCAGTCCACCCATGACAAAGCCACTGCAAAGGTGTGGATGCAAAAAAGAGTGGAGAACCATCTACCAGGACTCTATCAATAAAGGTAGAAAAGGGTCACATGAGGAGAAGGCAGCCAAAGAGAATGAACATTTCCACCCTGGAAATGACCTGAACTAACTGGAGTCACCTTTGAATTGGGACATCATCTTTAACATAACCTCATTAAAGGGTAAGAATCCCTCTGTCTTGGTTTTTCTGCAATGTTCACAGCTCTCCTTTCTTCTGAATGTCAGAAGAATGGTTAGAGCATCCCAGGAGTAGGAACAGGTTCTGGGACCAAAGGGATCATGACACTGAAGGGAGCTGGAGAGCACCTGTGTGGCTGGAGCCCAGAGATGGGGGGAGAGATGTAAGTTATGGAGGCGAGGGGTCAGAGGGGGCCAGGTCATTCGGGAAAAGCCTTCTTGAGTTGTTTGGTTTTCATCCTAAGAGAAGATGAAATCTTGAATGGTCTTAAGTAGAGAAGGAACATGGAACATAAAACTTCACTTCTGTTTCTTTCACTCCTACACATTTTGGAGAATGGGCTGGAGTTGACAAGAGTGGAAACAAGAGTCCTGCGACAACAGCTGCTGTCCAGGCAAACAAACCTGGGGGACTGCAGATGGTCAGAAATATGCAGATCTGCTTGAGAAGCAAAATCAACAGGACTTGATGAAAGATCAAGGAGGAAGACTGAGTTGGTAAGCTCTGAACTCTTGCCCCTGTTTTCCATTAAGGACATTCTGGTTTTTCTCTGACCCTTATTCAATGGTCTGAGGAAACCATAGAGGTTGTCCTGGCATCCGAGAGTATGAGATGGACTCCAAGTCCAAATCCTCCTGACACTGTCATGAACTCTCTCCCCTGGCCAGCTCGGTGTGATGTTAATTACGTGGGATCATGGAATCCCAGAGACCAGGGTTCCACTTCCATCTTTGACCCTCAATCATTAGGGAACTCAAGGGACCTGTTTTAACCTCTTAAGCTTCAATTTCCAGATCCATAAAATGGGGATTGTAATACCTACTTCTTGGGGTGGTTTTAATTTGGGTTGATTCAGGCAGATGATACTTTGCAAAGGGTAAAGGACTAAAACAATGCTGGTTCAGTTGGTACACTTATAAGGAAAATCATTCTCTTAGGAGAGTACATTTATCTAGCACATTGCTTTCTGGCAACGGCTAGTTCTATATTTATTCATTCCGAAAAAGAGAAATTGTTTCTTGGGCCTTTGTTGCGATGTTACATAGCTACACAGGTAGGGGACAAAAACCTCCCTTTGTGACTTGATGGTGAAACCATTTCAAGAACAGCACAAAGTATCCTATTTTGGGGACAGTTTTCTCCACTCAGAAAACCTGTCATCAATGACCTGTCACCTTGTCTACAGTCCTCTTTGATAAATTACACAGGTGTTGAAGCCACGGGGAGCAAATGTTCCATGCACAATGGGATCAAAAGAGGCCAAGTGAAGGGCGGGGTTGGTCCCAAGCATAGGCCTGGTGTCAGAAGGGCAGCATTTCAATTAGAGAGGACTACAAACGGTTAGGCACAAAGGAAAATTCATTGACATAAAACAGAAAAGACCAGAGCTATGGAAGACTGTGATGTGCCTGAATTCAGGGACTTGAACAATGTCGCCAACGTCTATCCATCTTGTACTTCGGCTACGTTGGTTGTGACTCAGACAGACTCTGCCCTCATGCCCTCCCAGGTTCAAGTCCAGCAGAAAAGAGAGAAATTCTCTTCCAGGTAATTACTGGGAAAGTCCTGGGCTTCACTCTGATGGACCAGCTTGAATCGTGTGCTTATCCTCCAACCCATCGGTTGGCCAGAAGGACAGAGCTATGCTGCCTGGGTAGTCCTAGATTGCATGCCCATCACTGACAGGAAGGAGATCGGTCCCCCAAAGACATGGAATGAGAATGGGGAAAAAGATGAAACCCAAAGAGAAACCAGGGACTACTGTAGAGGAATGATGCTGGTTGGCGGGGGTGAGGGGGTGTCCCCTCACCAGCCCTTGCCTTGGCTTCTCATTCTAGCCTCACGTGATTTTGGCCCCCCCCATCTACTACACTCAAAATCAAGTACATCCGCCTAGTAATGTGTGCCGTTATCCCCCTTCACAGGTTAAAATATGCCCCATCCAGTCATCCTCTGTTCTTCACACTAACCCTTCAGCAGAGGGAAGGCAGCTTTCCAGAGAAATCTGATTTCTAGATGTGGACATCTGTTCCTATGCCATTTGTCCTTTCTGCTCCATTCCTCACCCTCTCTGTCCTGTGTGTCCCCGAAGCTGACTTCTCTGGAATGTGTCATCGGAGCTCCCTTACTGAATTAGTCTCCTGTTGCTGCTGCAGCAAATGACCAGAAACTTACGGGCTCAAAACAACACTGACCTACTCTTTTTTATAGTTCCGGAGGTCAGATGTCCACGGTGAGTCTCGTGGGGCTAGAATCAAATTGTCAGCAGCGCTTGCTCCTTCTGGAGGCTCCTGGGGAGAATCTGTTCCCCGCCTCTTCCAAATTCCAGAGGCTACGGGTATTCCTTGACTCCTGGCTACTCCCATGGCCACATCTCCTTCTCTGACTATTGGTCTCCTGCCTTCCTCGTCCCCTGATAAGAACTCCTGTGAACACACTGGGCCTAGTCAGAAAATCCAGTTTACTCTCTCCAGCTCAAGATGCTGAGCTTAATCCCATCTGCAAAGTTTCTTTTACCATGTAAGCTAACCTCTTCACGGGTTATAAGGATTAGGCCATGATTCTCTCTCCCCTGTAGTTGTTAGGTGCGTTCAACCAACAGAAGGCACACACAGGTGATCACAGGGTAGGGGAGAGAGGTCCTGTCTCCCTAGCGCCCCCTCTGCCAGACCGGGTTTGGGTGTGGCTGCGTTTCCTGCTTGACCACAGTTCCTCAGTCTGGCCCACAGCCTCAGCTTTCATGGGGTTCCCACACCCCACTCTCTCCTCTTGTCCTTTCAAAGCCATGGGTGGTAACGGCTGCCAGCTGTTGCTAGTCGTTGGGTGCCTCAACATCCGTTGATTCTCTTAACCCAAACAACACTTCTGAGAATGATGGTTAATAAAGAATCTTAAGCCTTTTGAAGTGGACTGTTTCCTTCCTTAAGCCATCTTAAAAACACTGTTGTTCCACGATTTGTTTCCCTCCACATCAATAATACCTGCCTGTCCTCCTCTGCCCACAAACCAGCTCGGATTTCCCCAAACTTACAGTGACCTTTCGATCACCTAAAAATACCATTGTATTTCTTCCCTCCTTATGCCACAGACCTTTTTAAGCAAGTGATCTGTAGGCACATGCACACTGTGTCTCTGAATCTGGTGTCTTCTCCTCCCTGCAAGCTCCTGGAGTTTCCCCACTGAAGGTCACTCGGGACACCCTATTCCTCAGTCCCAGCCTCTGGCTCCCCTGGCAGCGTAGCTCTACCTCTGGAGTCTGAGATAAGATAAGCCTGTCCCTTGCACATCTGGGTGCCTCCCGGATGGACTGATCTCGTCCTGCCTCACACATGCTTTCATCACACGTCATCGTCATGAGCTCAAGACCCCGGCAGCTCAGAGTCTTGTCTGTACCTGCCCACGGGACCTCTCTACCCAGCAATCCAGGGCCCTCACCACCTCCCAACAGAACTCCTCTTCCAGCCACTGGTCCCTGTCCCAGGTTGCTGATTTCCATCTGGGACATTCCTGACATTTTATGGATATAATTCTCTGAGGCTAACGCCCAGGACTCTGTGGCTTCCCTCCTGACTCCTCTGCCCTCGGGTGGACGTGGGGCCTGAATGACAGTGGATGGTCATTTTACCTGAAGGAAGGCTTTTAAAACACAGATCTCCAGACCTCACCCATGAGGCACTAAGTTAGAATCCCTGGGGGTAACACCCGGGCAAGTGTATTTTACTAAGTTACCGAGGTGATGGCTATGTGGCACTTGGGAAATCCTGGTTTAAAACGACCTACCGAGATGGCTTCACTGTCCAGTACACGTTTACACTGAATTTTCTATTCTGTTAAATAAAGAAAAGTTATATCAACAAATCAAAGCAGAACAGTTTCTAATCTTGTAGATGATATCCACTACCCTTCTTTGAGGTGCTATTTGCCTGATAAGACAAAGCTTCACGTACATTAAATGGACGTTCATTTCCATGAATTAACTCCTGCGTCCAACTCAAATGATCCATTTGGCAACAACAGCAAATTCATGGGGGATGTTAGGGTGAAAGGAGGAGAAATGAAGAAATAAGAAGGCTTCAAAAGAGAACTCTAAGTTCTTAATTTATCAAAACAGAAAAACCTTAGTAAGATACACAGAATAGAAATCTTCAGGACAGGATTTCACAATATGCAGAGACCCATGTCCAGGGTGATCAGCCACCTTTCTAACTAGCCTTCCATTGCCCTCAGCCTTGTTAGCCTGTTTCTGTTTTCCCAAGATTTACCAGACACAGTTTCCTTCATGAACCACCCAGAAGCTTAAGAACGTTCTCTGGCTTGCATAGGTGGTCATCTCGAAGGTGATATTCCACCATCCAGTTTTTAAAGAGCTCTGTCCAAACTTTTCTCTCAATAAATAAACTCAAGTAGACTTCAGGACTTATTTTCAGCCTCTCAGAAAGAAATATTCCATGTTTCCTTCTTTTTTTTCCCCCCTAAAGATTTTATTTATTTGACAGAGAGAGAGCACAAGTAAGCAGAGTGGCAGGCAGAGGGAGAGAGGGAAGCAGGCTCTCCGCTGAGCAAGGAGCCCAATGCGGGGCTCGATCCCAGGACCCTGGAATCAGGACATGAGCGAAAGGCAGCCGCCCAACCAACTGAGCCACCCAGGTGCACTCCATGTTTCCTTCTAATTTCCATGGTTACTCTTCCTCCAGGGTTTAGACAAAAGAAAGGGGAAGTATCTTAACACAGCTATATATATATATATATATATATATATATATATAAATATATATATATATATTTATGATGCTGGTTGGCGGGGGTGAGGGGGGTATATATATATATATATATATATATATATATATATATATATACACACTCTAAGTTTTGGACTCCAACCAACTCCAAACTTCAGAAATGGGGAGCTGAGGTTGCCCTGGGCTGATTAATAATACATCAGTCCTTCTCCTGCTTCCAGGCCCTGGAAGACTATCAAGGACATTGTCTTAATCCACTATAATAAATACTACAGAATTAAACAATAAGTGATTTATTTCTCACAGTTTGCAGGCTGAGAAGCCCAAAATCAAGACGCCAGCAGATTCTGCGGCTGGTGAGGACCTGCTTCCTGGTTGGCGGATGACAGTCTTCTTGGATCCTCACAGAGGAGAAAGAGAACTTGCTAATTTTCTAGCCTCTTCTTCCGAAGGTGCCACGTCCATTCATGAGGGCTCTACCTCATGACCGAATCACCTCCCAAAGGTCCTAGCTTCAAACACCATCACACTGGGATTAGGGTTTCAACTGATGAATTTGGTGGGGGATGGGTAACAAACATTCAGTCCCGTACAGGCAGTGTCTGTCTGTCTGTGCTCTGAAAGCGTCCTGACCTAGTCCCCTGCCAGCTCTGTCTCCACATCAAAGCAGTGCCATGAGCCTCAAGACTCGTGGGTCGGTGTCCACCCAGGCACATGAGGCTGGGGACACAGATCTGCTTGGGGCTGGAAGCCTCCCTCTCCCCCTCCAGTGCAGACCAGACCACAGAAGAACTCTGGGGCGGGCGGGGGGGGGGGGGGGGAGGTAGCGGGAGTGTCTGCCTCTTCTGCAAAGCTCCAGGGCGCACCAGGCTCCCAGCCAACATCCGCGTCACCTTGTTTGCTTCCTGCAGGTGACAGAGAAAAGGTTCTGCTGTGTTGGATTCTGACCCATGGCTCTCTTTTGTCCAGTGAGAATTACTTCCAGCTCTGGAGAATCTGCCGCCCTCTAAGGAAAAAGCCAGTCGGAAGGTTCTCAGGCTGACTCCTCCCTCTAGGATGGCTCTTCTCCAACCCCACCCAGGTGAGGCCTGAAGATTCTAGAATTACCACACTTGACGGAAACTTCAAACTTGTTTCAGCAAGGAACACAGGCAGGCCGCGGGCTCCTGACTCTCTTCCCGGGAGTGCATCAGTCAGGGCTCCCCAGAGACGCGGAGGACATGAAAAGTTAACCATCACAGTGGGGCACTTCCACTGTGGAACCAGAAGTCCATCAACGTAAAGCAGCTTCGATGCGGGCCTATGAGCGTCTTGTTCAGCACCAACAGATGCTTGCTAAAGCTTGCCTAGACCCTCATGGAGAACAGGAGATGGGCGCGTGCTCTGCTCTCACGCCACTCACTGTTTCTTCTGGAAACCCTTCTGCCGCCAACCCATGGCGGGGTTTGTGGGTTTGTCAGTCATGGTGCCCTGCCCCACCTGCCGTGTGAACTGGTCTGAGCCAACCATCTGTCCTATCTGTGGTGCGCAGAACAATGACTTCCCCAAGGAGCCACATCCCAATCCCCAGAACCTGTGAATATGTGACCTCAGAAGGCAAGGATGAATAAAGGTTGCAGGTGGTGTTGGGGCTGCTAATCAGCCAGCCTTCCGACGTGGACAGTGACCTGGATGATCTAGGTGGGCTCCATGTAACCATAAGTGTTCTTAAAAATGGCAGAGGGAGGCAGTTAGAGACAGAGATGTGAGGATGAAAACAGGGGCAGAGAGATGCTTCGTTGCCGGCTCTGAAGACGAAAGGGAGCCCAGAGCCGAGGAATGTGTGCGGCCTCTAGAACCTGGAAAAAGCCAGGAAACAGATTCCCCACTGGCACCTCCAGAAGGAATAGAGGCTTGGCAACACCTTGATTTTGGTTTGAGTGGCCCGTGGATTCTCCTTTCATCATAGTCCTAGACAAGAAACTGTTTTCAGACTCCCAAACCAAGGGCCACAGCTTCTGTGCCTGGCTGCAAGCTGCTCTCTGCTTCCCAAGACTTCGACCTGTCAGATATCTCCGATATGTCTAAAATCAGAGGGACCAGTACAGTTGTGGTTTTGTTTTCCTAACACCCTTCACTCTCTCGTGGTAAGAGCAACCCCAATTTTCCTTTGGAAGGACACTTCCTCTGATTTTTCCATGCATTGAGTAGGGAAGCCGGTAACTTCCACCACCCCCCAACCCACTTCCATTTCCAGAAATGAACACGTGACACTGATCTGACCAATCCCAGCAAGATGGGAAAATTGTGGCAGAGTGGGATTCGGTGGGAGGCGGGGAATGGGGGCTAATGGGAGCTCTGTTTGGACAGGTCAGTGTTTGAGAAACCTGTTAGACATCTCTGTGGAGACAGGGCAAAGGCTGCTGGATATTCTGGAATAGAGTCCAGGGCAGAGGTCCAGGCTGGGGATATACAATGGCAAGGTGGCCGCAGCATGTGGTTCGGATCAGAACTATGAAGCTGGATGAGATCCCCTAAGAAGAGAGTATGGGTGGAAAAGAGAAGAGGTCCAAGGTCTGAGCTCTGCGGGACTTCTGCCTTTAGAGAGTCAAAGAACAATGGATACTCAGCAGAGAAGACCGGTCAGCCAGCAGTGGGAGGAGGACGGGGTGGGGGGAGGTTGTCCCCAAAGCCAGAGAAGAAAGCCTATCAAGGAGAACATGACCAACAGTCTCCAGTAGTACTGATAAGACACATCAGATAAGGGCTCAGAAAGGGCCACTGGACTGAGCCTCAAGGTCATCCTTGCAAAGCCAATGTGCACTTTCAGTGGGAGAGCAGAGGCACAAAACCCCGATGGGGGTGGGCTCAAAATGAGTGGATGAGAGAAACTGGAGGCAGCAAGTATGGACAGTTATTCGAGGAATTCCTTGAACCCATCAAATATTTATTTTTCCTTAAGCCACTATGAACGGCCTTCTGTGGCTCATAACCAAAAATGTCCAGACTAATGGAGGAGGGAGGCAGGACGCAAATACCAGAGGAAGGTACTGAATACACAGTACGTGCCAGGAACGTCATACACGTGGTCTCCTTTCGTTTTAACTGTAATAACCCTATAAAGCGGGTGTTCTTTATCCCCATTTTAATGAGAAAGAAACTGAGGCCCGGAGAAATTAACTACCCTTGCATTCAAAGTGGCATTCAAACCCAGATCTGACCCTTGATCCTACAGCACAGCGGTGGGGGGACAAATGTTGGTGGGGGAACCACCAGCATGAGTGAGGCCCTACTTTGGCATTAATGTATGTACCCGTGGTTCTCAAACTTCAGAACCATGTGGACAGCTTGTTAAAACCAGGCTGCTGGGGGCGCCTGGGTGGCTCAGTGGGTTAAAGCCTCTGCCTTCATCTGAGTCATGATCTCAGGGTCCTGGGATCGAGCCCCGCGTCGGGCTCTCTGCTCAAACAGGGAGCCTGCTTCCTCCTCTCTCTCTCTCTCTCTCTGCCTGCCTCTCTGTCTAGTTGCGATCTCTGTCTGTCAAATAAATAAATAAATAATCTTAAAAAAAATAAAAAATAAAACCAGGCTGCTGGGCCCCAGATCAACACGGGTAGAGGAGAGGGGAAACTCTGCACTTCTAACGAGTTCCAGGGATAATACTGATAAGACTGGTCCAGGGACCACACTTTGAGGACCAGGGATTTATACGATCACACTTCCTTTCTCAGGCTTGGGGTGCCTGAAGAGCCCCATTCCCAACTCAGATCTCTCCGTCCAGCTTTTCTCCAAGCTACGAGAGGGAACCTCACAGCAACAGAACTCCTCCAGCCTTTTCCTTTGAATCACTACTGAGACCGTGCACTGGGCGGTCACACCGCAGGCACTTAGTTTAAAATGCCTTGTGTTAAGGAAAAAGTCTTATATTTAAAAAGACTCCCCATACTTATCATCACAGAACCTGTAATCATTTATAATCATGATTGTCAACATGAGACGTGGAACTCCCTGAATTCCACTGTTTCGGAAACATTAAGAGGAAGTTTGATCGGTGTGTAGTCGGGGTGGAACAGGTCTCCCCACTGCCTTCAGGTCAGACTGCGACGGACAGGGCTCTCCTGAAACTCACAGCCGTCTCCTTGGCACGCAGCATCTATGGAACAGTGTGGAGAACAACCACATCCCACACATTTGCTGCCCAGACCGTACTTCCCGACCCTGGAACTGTAGGTCTGCTCTTCTTTGATCCTGCCCCTCATCACCCAGAGCAGGGGTGGGTCTCTTTGGGGAGAAAGAGTGACCGAATAGAGTATTGGCTTTGAAATCAAACACACGTGAACTCGACTCCAAACTCAGCCAGGTAGGTAGTAGCTGTGCTCCCCCAAGCAAATTACTTGACCTCCCTGAGCTGTTTCTTCGTCTATGGAACAGACACAAAAAGAAATATCTGATAGATTGCTGGAGTAAATCATCAAAACGATTCGTTGTAAGTTCACAGCAGCAATATCCATCACAGCCAAACTGTGGAAGGGGCAGAGATGCCCTTCAACAGAGGAACGGATAAAGAAGATGTGGTCCATAGACACAATGGAATATTATGCAGCCATCAGAAAGGATGAATACCCAAATTTGCGTCAACATGGACAGGACTGGAGGAGATTATGCTGAGTGAAGTAAGTCAAGGAGACAAAGTCAATTATCATACGGCTTCACTTATTTGTGGAACATAAGGAATAGCACGAAGGACATTAGGAGAAGGAAGGGAAAAATGAAGGGGGGAAATCGGAGGGGGAGAAGAACCATGAGAGACTATGGACTCTGAGAGACAAACTGAGGGTTTTAGAGAGAAGGGGGATGGGGGATGGGAGAGTCGGGTGATGGGTATTACCGAGGGCACATATTGCATGGAGCACTGGGAGTTATACGCAAACAATGAATCATGGAACACTACATCAAAAACTGATGATGTACTGTATGGTGACTAACATAACATAATAAAAGAAATGTTTTTTTGTTTTTTAAAGATTTTATTTATTTACTTGACAGACAGAGATCACAAGTAGGCAGAGAGGCAGGAAGAGAGAGAGAAGAAGGGAAGCAGGCTCCCTGCTGAGCAGAGAGCTCACAGTGGGACTTGATCCCAGGACCCTGGGTTCATTACCTGAGCTGAAGGAGGAGGCTTTAACCCACTGAGCCACCCAGGCACCTTAAAAGAAAATTTTAAAAAATGACTTGTTAAATGCCCAGCATAAAGAATAATTATTAACTGAGTTGTTTAATCATTAATTTAACAAGTATTTACGGAGCACGGAAGAGGCTTGAAGCTAGGAGCTTCAACAGTGAAGAAAGGAAACAAAAATTTCTGCCCTCCTAGAGCTTAAAGTCTAGTGGAAACAGTCAGACTATTAGCATTATTACATGACATTAAAAGCAGCTTAGTTTTTTGGAGAGGAGATGGGGCCGGCTTTGGTGAGAAATTTGCAATTGTTAATTGAGAAGGTGGTGATGTTCTTTGAGCAAAGATTTGAAGGAGATGACGAATGAGCCATGTACCCTGGGGCGAGAGTACCTGGCCAGAGAGAACAGCAGACACAAAGGCCCTGAGATGGGGTCTTTTGCAGGGGATTGAAGATTAGCAAAGAGGCGACTGGGCCAGGGCAGAGTGTGGAAAGGGAAGAGGATTAGCAATGAGGTCAGGGCATAATTACGTGGTTTTTTATTAATGGAAGTTATAAGCCAAAGGTAAGCCACAGTTGTCGTAAGTCACCTCACCTAGTGATGGCTACTAAAAGTCACATTTTAAAGAATTACGTTTAACAACAGCCCTCGGTAAGCACATTTATGTGAAGGGGTCTTTCCAATTATAATCAAAAGTGACCTTCACTAATACCAGTAAAACCCAGATTCCCCAAGGGTACAACCAGGAAATGAATCTCAATGCATCTCCTTGTGGGCAGGGGCAGCTCCATCTCAGCTCTTCTGCCCAGACACCTGCCTTCCTGTAGGGATCTGTCACCGCCACCAGCACCCTGGCCACTAGGCGGCGCTGCTTCCCACTTAACACCCTCCCTAGACTTACTGACGAACCTTAGTTCAGCCTGGTTAAGGCTGAAGCACGCTATCGGGGTTTGCAAATACCAGGGGAGAGCAAAGGTGAAATGAACACAGGGACCTACTGGAAATACGATCACCTGGGGCTCTAATCCAGCCCTAGATTCCAGCTCCCAAACAGCCTCTCTGATCCAAGCACCTTGTAGCATTTATTCATGTCACCCATCTCCACTGGGAGCAGAGCATGGGCCGGGCACTGTGCTACCTCTGAGTCAGGGCAGGGGCTGGGAATGGTCTCCCCATTGGAGCCGGTGCCATGTGACTCTGAAAGAGGGGTCATCCACAGGATACGGCTTCTGCCTGGCTCGTCCCTTCTGGGATGCTTGCTCTGGGGGAAGCCCGAGTCATGCTAAGAGGATGACCAAACTAGCCCAGGCACAAGCTCACATGGAGAGAATGATGTGGAGAGAAACTGAGGCCCCCGGCCAATAGCTGACATCAGCCACAAGACAGCGGAGTCAAGAGGGCTTCTGCTGACTCCAGCCACCAGCCTTGCGGAGCTGTCCCAGCTGAGGCCCCAAACACTGTGTCCACTGTGTCCTCTTGGCGTTGCTCCCCCCACAGAATGCACGGATGCAAACACTGTTTGTCTGAGAGCACTAGGCGCTGGAGAATGCACCACGCCCCTGGGTGACTGGAACAAATGGCCGTGTGGGGCAGGAACCAGCCGGGAGGTAGATGCAGAATGGACGCCCTTTCCCGGACATTTTGATTCCCTGAAGTCTACGTCCAAAGAGCAAGACACTTCCTTCTACCCTACCTGATAAATCTTCCAGCCCCCTTTTCCTGTCCGAGAACTCCCTGGCACCCAAGTGACTGACCTGGGGAAGAATGGGTTCCTCCAGTCAAGGGTCGCCTACCCGCAGGTGGGCTGGGCCGTCTAGAATACACAGAACACAGTGCAGTCTCCCAGATGGCCTTGCGTGGCCCACACACGGGGGAATCAGTTCCCTGCTTGCACTCTTGAGCCATTCAGCTCATTCGTCCAAGGACACGTCCACATTAATTTTATATTTGTAGTGATCATGGGTCAGAATTTATTCCTTTTTCCATGATACGTAGCATTTCATCCCTTTGGTGGTTTTGCTTCCGTTTAAATGTGGTTTGCTGTTTTGCCTATTTTTGCATCTTAAAGACTTTTTTTTAAGCCATTTCATCTGAATGCATCCATCTTAATTGGCTGAAAATCCTTGAAATGCTGAAATGCAGCTAAATGAGAAAAATGCATCCAGAGTCACAGACTGCCGCTGACCTTCAAGGAGCAGCATGGTTCAATGACTCCACTTTTGATGCAAAATTCAAAATCCAGAATGCAAAATTCATTCTTTGGGGCAATAAAATGAATGAATCTTTTTTTAAATATTACTAGAAAAGAAATACATGTTGATGGTGAAGTTTTAGAAAGCGTATAGCCAAAAGAAGGAGGAGGTGGAGAATGGAAAGAGAGGGAAGAAATTAGAAATAACCCCTATCATCACCCACAAAGTCATAATCTCTCTTTAGTACATCCTGGTAACCTATTAGGTCTTTTTTTTTTTTTTTAAGATTTATTTATTTTAGAGAGACAGAAGAGAGCAGGGAGGGGAGGGGCAGAGGGAGACAAAGAGTCTCAGGCAGACTCTGCACTGAGCATGAAGCCTGATGCAGGGCTCGATCTCAGGACCCTGAGATCATGACCTGAGCTGAAACCAAGAGTTGGATGCCCAAGCGATGGCGTCACACAGGTACCCTACCTATTAGGTCTTAATATGCTCATTTTTTGCCAAGTTAATCTCTCTCTGGTTTTTGTTCATTCATTCATTGTATGAACATTTATTAAGCACCTACTATGTGCCACGCTTTGTCGTGGACAACGAAACTACGATGATGAACAGGCAACTATGACACAGCCTGGTGCCTGCCATGGCGGGGGGATAAAGGGCATTAGAGGGTTGCATGGGAAGGCCCCCAGCTCTGCCACATTGGGGCACCAAGGAGAGATGTCTAACTTGGTTTAATGGATGGGTAGGAATTAGCCATGCAGCAAGAATAAGGTGTCGGGGGCCAGGATGGAGGGGGAGTACAGAGAGTGGTCCACACATTACAGGAACTGAGAGAGGCTTTGTATGGCAGGAGCCTGGATTACAAGAAGGGCATAAAGCCAGGCTACCTCGCAAAGGTTAGCCCTAAAATGACCTTTCTCCTAAGAGAATGCAGAACATCCATGGCCTGGGGTAAGCTCCGATTTGAGGAGAGCGTATAACGAAGGCAGGGAGACTGGTCAGAAGGTTCTCTGAGTAGCCCTGCTTGGACATGCTAGAGGATGGTGGAGAAGAGAAGGAGTACACAGCCTAGGGAGACATTTAAGGAGCAGAATCATCAGGACTTGGTGGGTGACTGGATATGATGGTGAAGGAAGACGGAAGTCAAAAGTGGCTCGTGGGTATCCACATGAACAAGGGGATATAGTCATGGTGTTGTAGGTCAGAGAGGTCACCGGGACATGGGATGTATTCAGTTCTGACACACGGAGCTCCAGGTTTCTATGGGATATTCGGCTGGAGCTGAACAATGGGGAGGTGGCCTGTGTTTCTGTCATTTGTGGCTGGTTTTCAGGTTCCCTGCATAGCCTCTGTCTCTATCAAACTTCCCCGCATTGGTAGACTCTACTCAGATACAGGGTTTTGGACTGTGTAACCCTAAGAGCTGCAAAAAGAAAAAGTTAAACCACTTGTTTTGTCGACAGAGTATCAACACTGAAAACAAATAGAAAGTAACCAGTAGATTCGCAGAGGTGTTTGGGTTGGTAAGGTCTCCACCACAGCACTGCCAACCCAAGGACATGCCAATATCCTTATCAAAGGGACCCACGTCACCAGGTCTGCGTTCCACTGGGGCTCAAGATCACTCTGCGAACTTAGGGTCACTCAGGCGAGGCTGAGAATAACAATGCATGAGGACAGCTGTCCGAGGACTCATCTCCTGGTGGGGGTTACAAGGTATCTTTAGACGGAAGAAAGGAAGACAGAATGTCGGGGCTCAAGAAATAGTCTCCGAAAATGTGACAGTATTTTACTCAAATAATAGCCCAGTGTTGGCACCTTCTTGTGCCAAGGAGCTGTCTTCTGTCCACTCTTGTGAATCTCCCCTGCCCCGGCTCCCTGAAAGTGGTAGAGATCCCCCATTAGGCTGAGCCCTGCCCTTCCAGCTTCGACTGCCGAACTGTACCACGGACAGATGCTCCACGGGCTGCTGGGTTAGCTCTGCACAGAAAATCTGGACATTTCTGAGACCCCATAGCACAGGTGTGGGTTCCCTTTTCATCCAGATCTTCGGCCTCTTGGAAGCTGTAGCCAAAAGCCTTCAGGTGGCTCCCCTGGCCCCATCTCAAGGTCCACCTTGCTGGTTCATTTCCGACCACCCCAACAGGGGAACATGGTCAGCTTCCTGACTGGATTTATGGGATGCATGCCTTTGTTGCTTTGGGAAATGGGCCAGAAAGTTTTCAGTTTATTAATTCATCCATTCATCCATCCATCTACTTAATAAAACATTCAGGAAGCACTATGTTCTGAGGATATAAAAGCAACAAAAACAGACATGGCCTTGCCCTCCTGGAAGTTACAGTCCAGTGGGGGCATCAGGCATTCATCCCGGGGCTCAGAAAGGCTGTTCCTATTCAGCAAGGTCACCTACCGAAGGGAACACAAGGGTGTTTCGTGCATCTCTGGCCATGACCAGAGATCTGGAAAAATCTCAGATTCTTTGCCACGTGGACCACTTCCCATAGGGTACAAGAATCCTCATGCTAACCAGGTCCCATAAGCTCTCTTCTTTTCCCACTTATTTCCAAGGAAGCTCCAAAAGCTTGGATTGCTAATAATGGCCCATGTAAGGAACTGGAGACAATCTGTGAGATGCTCTATGAAGTTGCCAAGGAGAGGGGCGTCTGGGTGGCTCAGTCAGTTAAGCCTCTGCCTTCAGCTCAGGTCATGATCTCAGGGTCTGGGATCGAGCCTCACATGGGCTCCCTGCTCAGCAGGGAGTCTACATACTTCTTACTCTCCCTCTGCTGCTCTCCCCAGCTTGTGCTCTCTCTCTCTCTCTCTCAAATAAATAAATAAAATCTTTAAAAAGAGAGAGAGAGAAGTTGCCAGGGAGAATGTTTGATTACTTGACTGTTCAACTGCTGTGGAAAAAACAAACCATTTCCTTGCATTTAAATTGATGCTTACTCTCAGCGTGCCCAAGTTTCCCCACCACGTGAGATGTCACCCGGCTTCCTCACACTCCTCGGTGCTGCCGCATCCCTGCTGGGCCAGGCATCTACCCTTGCCTCCAGGAGAACATGTTTCATTTCTGGCATTTTCATGTCTGCCACTAACGATTAAAATTCCACTGAAATTGAAAGCTCGCAGCAAGGGAGCCCCAGGATTGTGCCATTTTATCCAAGATGAATTTGCCCACAGTGGTGGAAGTGGCGGCGTCCCAAACGGTCAGCCCCTCTGCGAAAGGACAGTGGACAAATGTATGGATTAGGCTTCCTAGAATTCTCCTATTCGCAAAGAAAATGTCGAAGCAAAATCTCAACAGAAGCGATAGCAAAAGGAAAGGGCTGGCTGACAGATAAGTATTTAAAGGCAAAAATTTTAGAAAGGGAGCTGTCACAGGACTAAAAACAGAAGGGTTAAAGCAGAAATGGGGTAGGAACTAGCTGCTCCAGCCACAGAGTGGAGTAGGGCTCAGCAAGGAGGAGGAACACAGCCCATTCAAGGGAGAGCAACCAGACTCAAAAGGCTACCTACATAGTGCGTGTTTCCATTTATACGGCGTTCTAGGAAAGGCAAAACTGTGGGGTGGAAAACAGATCAGTGGTCACCACAGTCTGGGGAGAGGTTCACTACAAAGGAGCACAAGGGGATTTGGGGGGCCATGGAATTCATCTTGACTGTTGTGGTGGTGACCCAATTGTGTGCATTTATCAAAACCCCTAAAGAAGATGCATTTTTGCTATATGCAAATTGTGTCTCAAGTTTTAAAAATTTAAGAGTGGAAAAAATAAACGGGAAAATACTTAGAATAAACATGTCAAACCCCAGGTAATTCAGATTTATATGGACACTTCAAGACCTAATAATAGATCGGTAAAGAATATAAATAGGTAATTTGCATGGGCCAGTAGAAATCATAAAGAAGCATGGGGGAAAAATATCCATGCTGTTAAATTTTAATGCAGGCTAAAGCAACCTGGACATATCATTTTAAACCTACCCAATTTGGCAACATATCACAAAATAAACTATATGTAACGCAGGCCAAGGTGGAGCGAAACTAGAACCTTGTTCATTACAGATGCCATTATCAATCAAGATGACCTCTCTGGAAAGCAGCATTAGAAAACATTCCCAATAACTTCATTCCTGGAAACTTATACTAAAGAAATAACTCAATAAAAGCGAAGAGCTATATGTCACAAATATGTTGATTACTTTTTCAGCTATTACAGGAAAATAACAACTAGAAATTAAACGTCCAACAGTAGACTACTGCATTGTAAATTATGACACAGCGACTAAAAAATGACGTCGGGAACACTGAGGAGAATTAAAAAATGCTAATAATGTAGTCTTGGATTTAAAAAAATGTACAGAATTGTATGTATAATGGCTTTTCACCATAAGCAAGTTCTAAGTTATATTTCCTATAAGCAAAAACATCTCCCCTGTATTTGAAGACACCAGGAAGCAGAACTATTTGGAAAACAAAGACAGGGATCATGTCAAATTCCATTTCTTTTTTTTTAAATATTTTATTTATTTATTTGACAGACAGAGATCACAAGTAGGCAGAGAGGCAGGCAGAGAGAGAGGAAGAAGCAGGCTCCCCACGGAGCAGAGAGCCCGATGCGGGACTCGATCCCAGGACCCTGGGATCATGACCTGAGCCGAAGGCAGAGGCTTTAACCCACTGAGCCACCCAGGCACCCCTCAAATTCCATTTCTATTTTGCTTCTCCCTTACCAGCAGTGTTGGAAAATCACACCTTCTAAGACTTGGTTCCTTCATTAGTAAATTGAGGTAAATAATGAGTGTTGAGTTTAAAAAAAAAAAAAGCAATGGAAAATACTTTCTAAAGTATAAACAAGATGTTGCAAAAGTATCAGGAAATAGCAAAAACTTAAGGCATTGGCTCAACAGGAAGTTGGAAGACTAATAAATAGCAGCGCTGATGACATAAAGTTTTAAACAACTCCAGGGTTTTTTGTTTTCTGGTTTTTTGTTTTTGGTGTGTGTGTCTGTTTAGGAGCTGGTTGTACAGTGAACATTGCCAGGAGACTTTTTAAAATTGAAAGAATGTGTTTAAAAATTAAGCTACCTTTTAATAAATTGGAAAATGTTTCTTAAATTTTTCTTTTCTTTCTTTCTTTTCTTTTCTTTTCTTTCTTTCTTCTCTCCTCCTTCTCCTTCTTCTTCTCCTTGGTAGTTCTTACATGATATGAAAATGTTCTCAACTCATTTACGTTGTTTGGATCAATGTGATATGTGGGGATGTACAGTTGTGTGATTTGGAAGCAACAGCAAAAAACAATATAATTACCACAGTGTCTTAAACATAACTACTGTTGAATGGATGATTCATTGAATGAGTGCCGACAAGGGCCAGGGAGGATTTCTTTTTTTTTTTTTAAATCAAAGAGTGAGCCTGTGGGCAATTGGTGGTCACGTGTAGGACACAACTTCAGAAATGCCAGGTCAAGAGGTTGAAGATGGTGACTGAAATTCCATTTCAAAATTCCCCATTCCCAACACCTAACACAATGAGCAAAACAGCTAAATCGGTATAAAACCAAAGAGTCGGGGCACCTGGGTGTCTCAGTGGGTTAAGCCTCTGCCTTTGGCTCAGGTCATGATCCCGGGGTCCTGGGATCGAGCCCCACATCGGGGCTCTCTGCTCAGCTGGGAGCCTGCTTCCTGCTTCCTCCTCTCTCTCTCTCTCTCTCTCTCTGCCTACTTGTGATCTCTATCTGTCAAATAAATAATTTTTTTTAAATCTTAAAAAAACAAACAGTCATCAATAGCAATCAAACACCAAAAAGATAAATTAATGAAAAATCAACTAAAGGAAGGAACAAAAAATTCTGGAGCAAAGCAAAAGGTACAACACGGGGCAGCGCTCAAACCACCCACATCCCCCAGAAGTTGTCCCTTTAAATCAACAAAATCCAGGAAAATTTTACTTAATCTCCCAACTCTTACTCTTTTCTCTTCTGATACAGAAACAGGGGAAAGGGCTGCTGGGAAGAAACAGGGAGAGCACAGGTGTTGGGTCTGTAATCAAAGGAGCGAGACTGATACAAAGGGAAGGTCAAGCAAAGTTTTATTTCACGCCAAGCATCGAGAATCAAACCGACCGGTGGGGGCCGCCTCTTATAGAGAAGGTGACCCCTCCCTGCCTTACAGACTAACTTTTATAGAGGAAAGGCCATGTGGTTGGGCCTGGCCACGCACAGGTGGCCAATGAGACTGCAACACACAGAGAAGCTGCACAGTCATGCTAGGTCACACACAGGCGGCCAATTGAATTACAATTCACCCAATAGTAGCCTATCACCTTGGTCAGGACTGGTGCCCAAAAGGCAGGGCCCACACTCCTTGGTAGCTAGAGAGACAGTATGCGTGTCCCACTGATTGGATGTCTCCACCTGGCCTGACCCGCCCTTGTATTTGGGCTCTGTGACCTGGGACTGGTTTCCTGGACTTGCTGTTAAGTAAGTCCCCCCGGGGGGTGGGGGGGGTGGGCCAGGGTCAGTTTAAGTTTTACTGCATAAACAACAAAATCACTGTTTAACCGGATGGCATCGCTCTGGCTAAACAGGTCCTTATTCAGGTACAACAGAGAAAAGAGAACACCCAAAACTAAACAAAAATACCAGGCTTATCCCAACCTCTAGGGAGAGGAGTTATTCACCCACCCCCCGCCCCACTGAGTGGGGTGAACATTGATGCAGGATATTTGGTATAATTTAGAAGAGGGAATAGAGCCCAGCCAACTGTAACAGACATCATTTTTGCCCTTGCAGGATAAAGCAACCTAGTCCTTTTCCCTAGTTCTCTCTCTCTCCCTCCACCATTCCCCCAGGTCACAATTAAGTGGATGGAGTACAAAATACTTGGCCCTTGAAATAGAGCTTGGAGAGGAAACAATCTGGTTTCAGATAGGGTAGGAAGAGAGTCAAGAAGTCATCCACACTATATAATTGCAAATAGAATGTCTGGTCAGACCTGCCCAAGCATAAGAAAGATGGAAAGAAATGTCACAGAAACGATACAGACTTACTGAATTAAAAAAAAAAAAAAGGAGGAAGGAAGAAGGGAGGAAGGAACATGTAAATATAAAACAAAGAACTTGAGCAAGAAGAAAACATGACTCAAAAGAGAGGAGGAAATCCCTTATTGCTACTTCATACCAGCAACAATTAAGAACATAAATCTCAATAAAGCAACAGTTCCAGGGGCACCTGGGTGGCTCAGTGGGTTAGCTGTCTGCCTTCAGCTCAGGTCATGAACCCAGGGTCCTGGGATCAAGTCCCACATCGGGCTCCCGCTCCCTGGGGAGTCTGCTTCTCCCTCTACCCTTCCCCCTACTCATGATCTCTCTCTTTCAAATAAATAAATAAAAAGAAAAGAAACGCGAGAGCTCCAAACATGGGAATAAAAACAATAGAATGAGATTTTTCTGAATGGAGTTTGAAGAACTAAGGAAATGAACTGAGAACCAAAACAACAGTTTATGGAACACTAAATAATTCAAGACAGCAAGCAAGGAACTGATCTTGTGTGGAAAACTGAATCAGTGAAATAAAAGTCTTGCATTACAATTATAATGACAAACATCTAAAACTGTTTGAGAGAAGCTAACAGATATGGAAGACAAAAATTCTCCAACATATGGATATTTGATCCTTAAGCTGTTAATTGAAAAAAGATTTAGGAATATGTACTTACAGATATAGTATCAAAAAACTGTCCTGATATAAAAAAAATAATGACTTTTCAGCTCTAAAAGGCACACTCTAGTGCAGGAAAATTTTGTTGAAAATGCTCAATACCAAATATATCCTAGTTAAACTGGGATTATATAGAATCAGAAAGAATTCCTCCCATACCCAGGAACAAAAACAACATTTCCTAAAAGGAAGAAAAAACTCCTAGCTATCCTTAGACAGATCCGCAGCAGGATTCAATGCCAAGAAACAATGGAATAATGTCTACAAGGTTCTAAATGGAAGAAAGTATATCTTGAAAATGTTATATCCAGTTCAGGATGCTGCTCAAGGAATACAGGACTTAAAAATCATTCTGAAAACAATGACCTCCATCAAAATCCAGACAACTGAGAGATGACCTTAAATAAATTATTCAGGGATGCAAAAGACTTGTGATCATGAGCACTGAATATATTTCAATAGAGAACCAAGAGTAGAGAACTATGGGGAAATATATTTAAATAACTGAATATGAATGTTATAAACCTGGAAAATTTAAAAATAGTGTAACTTTTAAAAATCAAGAAACAAAAGAAGTGATAGGAGGAAACTCATACATGTTAATGGTCTCATCTTTCTTAGCAAGGGTAATTGTACTGGCTAAAAACTGGAACATGTATCTTTTTAAAATCTCCAACCACTCGATTAAAAAATATATAAATAAATAAATAGGGGTGCCTGGGTGGCTCAGTCGGTTAGGTGTAGGACTCTTGATTTCAGATCTGGTCATGGAGTGGTGTGATCAAGCCCTATGTCTGGCTCCCGCTGAGTGATGAGCCTGTTTGGGATTTTCTGTCTCCTTCTCCTTCTCCCCCTGCTCCTATGTGCTCTTTCAAAGTAAAATAAAATAAGATAAAATAAAATAATAAAATCTCCAATCACTTAATTTTCATTCTCTCCCCACCCCACCTCTGTCCCTTCCTCACCTCCTTTCATTCCTCTTAAAAGGATTTTTTTTTAACCCATAAAAGTATATCTAGAACAGTTCGTTGTTCACCCAGTGTCGCAATGGTTATTTCTGAGCGGTGGGATTTTTCCTTTGCTCCTGCGTCAACTTCTGTGCATCTTTTGATCCGTTTAGAACAAGCACGTTGTCTGTTCAGAAAGACCCTAGATGGGTTGTATTAAGAAGCAAGGGCAGCAGAAGTGAGCGTGCGAGATGTTGCAGGAGAAGAGAGGGAGGAGCAGGGCGTCAGATGGACAGAGCCCCCCCCCCCCCAAAGAGAAGGGGCAGGACCTGGAGCTGCAGGAGGGGAACCCCAGGGAGAGGAGCGAAGCGCAGGGAGAGCAGCGGGCGGTGCTCGGGGAGGAGGAGCCCAGCGCAGCGCGGGAGGGGGGAGGAGGGAGGCACTAGCGCCCGCCTCGGCCCCAGGCTGACCTACTTTCCTCCAGTCCATCCGCTTGTGTCCAGAGCTCCTGCTCGGACAGTCCAGAGCCTCAGAGACACGCACCGGCTCCGGAGGAGGCCAACCTGGACCGGCCGCGGCCTCCTCCTCCGCGCCCGCAGCTGTCAGGTTCACTCCCCGCGGGCATCCCCGGGAAGGGGGATCCCCACGCGGACCGTGCAACTAGCCTTACCGGAAGAGATCAGCCGGCTTGTCTATTAAACCCGAGTCGCTCCGTGGGATCTGCGGCCAGAGAGAAGGGGCCCTTCTCCCTGGAAGAGGACTAGAGCCCCGTGCTCTGGGACCCTCGCCTCTGGCTGGTGTCCCCCAACTCCAGGCCGCCGGGAGCCCCACGTGGTGACTCGCATAGAGTTCCTCCTGCTCCATCTGGCCTCCCAGCACCTGCCCAGAACTTGTAGAATGGCAGGCTCAGGGTGTCAGCTCAGCTCTGCCACCTTCTGCCCGATGTCCTTGGGAAAGTCACCGGATGCCTCCCCTCCCGCTCGCATCCTTCTTGTTTTGCAGAAAATGCCATTTACATCCCAGGGGCGGGGCGAGGAGTAAATAAAGAAGGTGGTCCTGATACCTGGGCTGACCAGGGACGCAGGCCAAGGGCTCCCTATAAAATGTTAGTTGATCCACTCATTAGGAAGGGCTTTGTAGGGGGCAGGACTGACGGCCTCAGGCACTGGCCGGCGGGTCCGCATGGGTCAGGAGTGATCTGTATCATCGTCACTTTATGCCCCGAGAGGATAAGAAGCGAAGTGCTTGAGGAAATGTGTCCTTCCTGAAATATTTCCTGCGAACTACTTCGGCCCTGCGCCCACTACCTACAGAGCTATGTGTTGGATCATTGGTATAAAAAATAAGAAACCACCACGAGGCCGATGAGGGTGTCAGCGCTGTAGGTGAAATAACTCTCCGCATCTCAGCAGCAATCGCCAGGAGGAAAACAGGTTGAAGTAAGTGGTGGAGTTATAAATGGACATTTGTCATTTTGGGGGTCCTATGGCATCAATCCCCCCCTTTTTATGCTTAATATCGTCTTATTTTCTTCTGGGGAAACTACCTCACCTGCCCTGTGCCATCATGAGTAGCTGAAAATCGAAGTCTGCTGCCCTTCCCACATCAAGGTGTAAGTCCATGACCCAGTGTGGCCAAGGGGACTCTCCTTCCCCGCCAGGACTCGGAATCACAATGGGAAGACACAGAGACAGAAGAAAACACTACTAAAAACGTAAAATTATAGCCACAGTGGGGCGTTTTCTTCGTGCTGGTGATGCCCCATCTAGATTCTCAATGCTCCCACCACCACTCACCACCCACAGCCTTCATGTCTGCCCACGCAGAGCTCTAGATGCAGGACCCCAGCTAACGGCTGGATGGGGGCAACCTGATGACCCAAGGGCACTAACGGGTTTAGGAGTGAACGCATCGTCTCCCTGTCACCCCTCCACCTGCTCTTCTCCCACGTTCCCTGTCTCGGTGCAGGCCGCCACCATCCTTCTAGTTTCCTAGTGGAGAGGCCTGGGGATTACCCTAGACCCTTCCTATCTCTTCCCCCGTCATCTGGTCTCCGGCTCTGTCAACTCGGCCTCCTAAAAGCTTGGAAACCCATTCGTCCTTCATCTGCCTCAGTTCCGGCCTCCACCCTTTGTCTCTTGGAGGATGGCAATGGCTTCTCCAGGAAGACGCCTCCTAGGTTGGGGCCTTCCTCCTCCAACTCATCTTCCACTCTGCAGTCAGGGCGATTTTTCTGAAATCTTCCACGGGGCTGTGTCAGGAGCTTGAAGCTCTGCGAGACCCTGCCCTTTGCTCCTCCAAGAGCCCAGGCTCCTTGTCATGGTAAACAAGGTCTTGTATGCCTTGCCACGCTGTCCCATTTCTTCTGATCTCTCAACACTCCTACCCAAGCACCTTCCTCCATCCATGTGAAAGTTTTCACTGGTTCCAGGACATTCTTTGCTTTTTTGCACTTACACTGCTCCCCAGGTCCACTCCAGCCACATGCGAAACTGCACTGCATTTATCCTGCAAGTCCTTCCTCTCTCTGGCCCCTCTAACGACCACATCATCTCAAACAGAGTAGGATGAGGGAATGAGTAAATTCTGGTTGGAGATGCGGAAAGGAGATAGTCTCGCCTTTGCTTTTTTCCCAGATGGACTGTGGGAAGCTGGTTTACATTTCTGAGTGACTAAGATGTAAGCCTGAAACTGCTGTCAGCCATGCTACCGCTACGCAGAAGGCACGGCCTGGGAAGGGAGCTGACTAAAGGAAGACAGTTTGCCCAAGAGACCATGTCTCCCCAGTGACACCGGAGCCCCTAGATGCAGCTGTGCCTGAAGTCAGACATGACTCTTGAACAGCTGTGTCAGCCATTCCCTCTTTTTGCCGAAGCCATTTTAAACGTGGATTTTCCAGCTATCACAAGCGGAAGGGTCCTGATAGCCCCAAAGAACGCTGAAATAAGAATATCCGTTGGGAGATAAACTTCAAAATCCACAAGATAGAAGTATGGTATCAACTCAAAGTGGCAGAATGGCCCTGGGGCTGGCAAGAGTTGACTGCAACCTAGTTGAAAAAGACTTATTGAGGGCAGATGTTGTGGCTAGAGTCTGTTACCTGACATTGAAAATGCTTCTCAGGGTGGGTTAGACATGCGTGCCTGGCCAAAGGTGGGTTGAGGAGGAAGAGTTGGCAGTACCCATCCACGCGCCATACAGGTTAACAGGTATCAGAGCTCCCTTGGCAAGATTCTCCATTTAGTGCAGGGGCTCTGCACCTGGGTGGGAGGGGGGGTGTCCCATGGCTGGGCTTTCTGGAGTCTTGTAAACCTCCTGAAATTGTATGTACAACAGTACATCTTTCAAGGTAGAACATCCATAGTCTCATTCGGATTCTCATGGGGGTTCATTACACCAAGTAGATTACAGATTGCTAATGTAGTAAGAGAAACTACTTCAGGCATTCTAACAGAGAAACTCTTCTTAAAACCACCAGATTCTCTCGGGAGTGCCTGGGTGGCTCAGTTGGTTAATTATCTGCCTTTGGCGCAGGTCACGATCCCAGGGTCCTGGGATCGAGCCCGCATCGAGGTCTCTGTTCAGCAGGGAGCCTGCTTGTTCCTCTCCCTCTGCCTGCAGCTCCCCTTGCCGGTGCTCTCACTCTCTGTGAAATAAAAAAACCTTTTCTTTTTTCCAAATAAATAAAATATTTAAAACAAACACCACATTCTTCTGTATACTCCGGTCTCATTCTCAGGATGCTCCCTGATAATCTGCTGTCCCACGTAGTTTCCCTCCAGGGACAGAACACAGTGAGCCACCGATGGGGGCTCTTGGCTCCACCTGAGAGCTGTGTTTCTCACTGCAAAGTAGGAAATGGGGACATTGGGGGAGGGGAGAGTCACATTATCCGAGGGTCCCCAGCAGGACCTGGGGAATAGTCACTAGTATCTGTTGAGCAGATGTTCCAGGCACTTCCCTAAATGTTCTCTCACTTAATCATAAAAACGTGAGACAGAAATTATCATCCCCATTTTTTTAAAAGATTTTATTTATTTATTTGACAGACAGAGAGCACAAGTAGGCAGAGAGGCAGGCAGAGAGAGAGGAGGAAGCAGGCTCCTTGCTGAGCAGAGACCCTGATGCGGGGCTTGATCCCAGGACCCTGAGATGACATGAGCTCATGACATGAGCCGAAGGCAGAGGCTTTAACCCACTGAGCCACCCAGGCGCCCCTATCTTCCCCATTTTTATATGAGATCAAGGTTTACAGAGGTTAAGAAATTTCCACAGGGTCACACAGCTCCCTGACGTCCAAGACATGTCTTTTCCATGCTGCCAACAACTGCCACAAACCACGTCCAAGCGCTGGTAACCACACACTGGTCTTTGTGGTAACTTCACTTGTGGCGCTACCGTCTTGATCCCCCACCACTCCCCGTGACTTGCTTCTAGCAGTGGACACCTGCCTTTGCCCCAAGCCACAGGGAATGTGAACCCAGACACAGAGCTACCTGGGACATGCTCTGGACAGACAGGCTGATTTAGGGACGGAAACATGACCCAAGTCCGTGCCATCTTCCCTGGACTATGTAAATGGAGACAGCACGGAAGGCCCTTTGCCTCTTGAGTTCCGGAGAAAACTAATCTTCAAGAGGAGAGAATAATGTTGGTCAGAAACCAGAAGAGATGAGACAGGTAGCAGGAGCTCCAGCAGCTGGAGGCCCGGTTCCAGTTCCGTAAGTTCTTTGCATTCTGTGAACTTCTCTCATAACAGCCTGGACAGAGTCAGTGAACAGGAAGTGCCGTAACAACAAGCTTCACAGCCACCTTTCACTGCATGTGTTCTTCACATCAAAACTCTAAAGTAGGTACGATTCGTTTTAACGAAATGAGCCACATAAAGGAACCAAGTGGTTAAGCAGATTAGCAAGATCACACAGAGGTGAGAGGCAGAGCAGAACCAAGGAGGCAGGACTCCAACTCAGCCACCACACTGCATGTCTTTCCATCAACATGATGAAAGTGCGTGCGAGCATCTGACCCCCATCAGTGAAAGCAGAGTGATGTCATGCCTCAGTCTGGAGAGGGAGCTGGAAGTAGTTTAGATGCTTCCAACGAAGAAAGTTTGCCCCAGAGGATGGACACTTCCTAGCTTACCTAGAGAACCAAAGTATTAGTCAGTGTTCTGCGGCAGCAAAAGCCCAAAATCTCCGTGGCTTCCCACAACAAGGTTTACTTCTTGCACTCGGATTTGCACTCTGCTGCATCTCTGCCCCACTCGGCTCCATGTGTCTTCTCACTCCGGGGCTCAGGCTGAAGGAGCAGCCGCCATCTGGGACGTGCCCATCATACTGCACAAGGCAGGAAGGCAAGAGGCCAAACCAAACTATGCAATATCTTTAAAAGCTTCTGCTTCGATGTGGCATAAAGTCACGTCCCCTCACATCACACTGGCCAAACAAGTCCCATGGCCAAGCCTGACAATATATTCCGCCTACTGGCATAACTCCTGGAAGAAATATATTCCGCTCACCGGACCCGCTCCTAGAAATCATGCGGCAAGCGGTATGGATATACAAAACGCTGGGAGAGAGGAAGAAGAGGGCTGCGGACAATAACACAATCAATGAGACCAAGAAACAAGCATGGGCTGGAACAACAGAACATATGACAAATCCACCCTTCATCAGAGGGAACCCTCCAGCAGGGCTGTCGGGAAGAGGACACAAAGCGATGAGACTTGTGACTTGAACACGGACAGAGACCCAGTGGTGGACAGGCCAGGTTTCAGTGGCAAAAACAGAAAATCCTGAGACCTAAAGCTTTCAGTATCTGGTACCCAAAGACAGAACTCATCAAAGACCAGAATACAGTGGCCCAACAGAATGCCTGTAAATGTGCCATAAGGATAATCATTGTCTCTGGGCCTTGGGTTTTGAGAACTTTTCCCGTCTATAGTCATTGTGTTACTTTCTTAATTATAGAAAAATAAGCAATCTTTTTTTTTTTTTTTTTTTTTTTTTTAAGACATGAGCCCTTCCTGAAGACTAATGGAGTATGGACAGCAGAGGCAACTGCTTCCATGCCAAACCTCACGGTGTGGAGGAAGGTTCGAATGTTAGGTGATGCACCAAGGGTGTGTAATTTCAATCTCATGGGGCAAATGCCACCTACAGTAATGACTAACAAATGGAAAGGTAGTGGTCAGGAAATTTTTCCTTGGGAAGGCTATGTGTGTGCGTGTGTATGTCCCCAACGTAGATGTTCCAGGAATTTACTGCTCAGATCCCACTTGAGGTTGAAGAAAGAGAAAGGCCACGAGAAGTTCAGTATGAGTTGGACATCCTGCGTTCTTTTCTGGCCCAAGGTAGGAAGTTAGGTAACAGGGGCTTAAAAACGTCTTAGTTCGCTAAGTGCTAAGTGTGAGTGTGTGAGACAGTCAGCCCTGGGATTTTATGGACATTAACAATTAGTTTGAGCTGATTTGAGCCCAGTTTGGTGCAACGTGCACAGAGACCTCAGTGCTGGGCTTCCGAGTTACACAGACCTTCAAATCCTGGCCCTGTTGCATGACAGCTCTGCAACACTTGGCAAGTTGTTTAATCTCTGTGCCTCAGTTTTCTCCTTGAAAAACGGGACAGTAATAGCATCTACTTCACTGGGATGTGTTTTGGGGATTAAATATACACATCTAAAACTCCTAGCATTGCACCTGACAGACAGTAGGCAAATAACAGAATTCAGATAGAAATAACTAATGTAAGAGACAAAATGATGGACATATGTGTAAGAAAAGCTGGTGCTACCTGGTCACCATTTCCTCCTTCTGCCCCATTTCCCAGCTCGCCTCCACTTAGGGGTCTTCCCCACTTTGGGGAAAATCAGCTAATTGGCAGGAGAACAAAAGAAATGGGGATAGAGATTTGCCGTGGAAAAGGCTAAACAAAAATAAGCAAACAATAAACGAGAAGAGAGAGAGAGAGAAAGTAGAAGGAAAGGAGAGAAGAGGGCCTGAACAGTGAGGGATCTGTGAGAGTTTTGAAGAGAGGAAAACAAGAAATGGGATGACTCTGGGGCTGTTTGGATAGCGTGAGAGAATGGCTAACGGAGATGCGCCAAGGAAAGGGGATGAATTAGCTCTCTATTGCTGCATAAATTTTCCCCCAATTCAGCAGCTCATAGCAATACAGATGTATCATCTCATGGTTTCTGCAGGTCAGGAACTGGGGAGACTGAGTTATTCTGGCTCAAGGCTTCTCATGAGGGTGCAGTTACCACACCGGGCGGGGCTAACGTCACCTCAAGATGAGACGACTAGAAGCCCCCCTCACATGGCTGTGGGCAGGAGGCCTCGGCTCCTCACCACAGGGCTCCCCAGAGGGCTGCTAGGGTGTCTTTGCAACATGGCAGCCGCCTTCCCCAGGGCAAGTGGGCCAGCTGAGGGAACGGGAGGGACATGACCTAGCCCTGGAAATCCCCCACCGTCACTTCCACTCTATTCTGTCCACTAGGAGCGAGCCACCGAGTCCAGCACACTCTCAAGGGGAAGGGGACTGGCCTCCATTTTTTGAAAGCAGGGAACACAGAAGAATTCGTGGACATATTTTAAAAATCACTGGAAGGATTTAGGGGTGTATCGCTGTGGACTGTGACTTTGATTGCCTTGAATATTATTGGGGGACGAAGCTTGGAATATTTTTTGCCTTGATCATGAAATTTTTTGTTGTTGTTGCTTTAATATGATGGGGTCCCTGGGTTGCTTTTTACATTTCAGTATCATTTCCCTTATGCCTGAATGATACCCGTTAGCATTTCTTGTAGCATAGGTCTGCCGCAGGTGAGTTCTCTCGGCCTCCTTCTGGTTCTGGGACTCTGTGGACACACACAAAAGACCACCAGATGTTGTCCCACAAGCCCCTGAGGTTGAGTTCACTTTTGGATATCTTTTCACTTTCTGTTCTTCAGATCGGATGACTATTACTCATCTGCCATCCAGTTCCTGGATCATGCCTTCTGCTCTCTCCAATCTGCCACTAAGAACATTCAGGTAGTATTCATTTCACTTCTCACTTCCTCTGCTAGAACATCCATTTGCTCTTGTCTTCTTCACTTCCGTAGCACAGATCACCTGTTCACTCCTTTAGTTCTCAGAACGCATTTATAATAGCTGCCCTAGAGTTTTCCTTTTCTAGGCCCAACATCTGGGCCATGCCTGCTTTTTTTCTTGACTAAACAGTACATTTTCCTGTTTGCTTGTACACTAGCATCTCTTGACTAAATACTAGGTGTCATGATTAATCCGCACGTAGAGTACACAAGACTGTCGACACATCTGGATTTTGTTATCTTCTCCTCAAAGGCACTGCTTCCCCGGTTCAGTTCCTGGTGGATCATCCTGAACTGGTGTAGGTTTAGTTTTAGGAGCTGTTAGTGCAGATCTGTGGAAAGCCCAGTGCTTCCCAACCTCCTCCAACTGGTAGGACTCAACCACAAACATGCAAAATTCTGCCTCTACTGCAAATCTTATTTTTTTTAGAATTTTTATTTATCTATTTGAGAGGGGAATGAGAGAGAGAACGCACGAGTTACGGGGAAGGGCAAAGGGAGAAGGAGAAGCAGGTTCCCTAACTGGGCAGGGAGCCTGATGTGGGGCTCGATCTCAGGACCCTGAGATCACGACCTGAGCTGACAGCAGATGCTTAACCAACTGAGACAACCAGACACCTGTCTATCATATCATGACTTTGCACATCATATCATGACTTTGTTTTGGGTTCTGTTAGGGGAGGTACAAATTGGGTTTTACCCAAGGGCAGTAGCTCTCAACTGGGGTGAATCTGCCTCAAGAGGACATTTGACAATGGCTAGAGACATTTTTTGGCTTTCACAAGTCAGTGGTGTGGCACTACTCCTATCTGGCAGATGGAGGCCAGGATGCTAGCTAACCTACAATGCACAGGGCAGTCTCCCCATTGCTCCCCTCCCTCCCCACCCCCAACAAAGAACTCTCTTGTCCAAAACAGCAATAGAACCAAGGTTGAGAAACCCTGCTCTAGGACAGTCCTTCCTCCTAAGGCACAACCTTCCTAGCACCTCAGCCAGATGCCATTAAGGAGCCATTAACAGGCCATCAATTAGCTCTCTCCACTCTGGCAGGACTGAAAATGCATTGAGTCCCAGACCAGCACTGCTGGTCCTCTAGTACCCATCCTCTCCTCTCTGTCCTGGAGCAGCCGCTCTCTGGTGAACCTCCGGTAGTCTTGTTTGCACATGTCTCTCTGCCAGACTCAGAGGGACCACCACACACAGCTGCCCCCTGCCCCATAGATTCTAGCTTCTTCAGTTGCCCTCAGCTCTGACCTATGCCTCCTGCAGTCAGTGGGACCATGGTGTTCTGCTCAAATTCCAGTTCCTGATTTCACGGTTAGAACACCAACCCCAAGCAGGGAGCTGAACGATTACAGGACTTGATTCAAGTTTCCCGCCTCTCAGGGCTCAGTCTTGCTACACCTATTGTCCACTGGCTGACCAAAGTTGCCGCACATGGTTTGTCAGGCCTTGTTGTTTGTGGTGAGAGGGCTAATCTGTACCGTTACTCCATTGTGGCTAGAAAGTGAAGTCCAGTGTGTTTACCTTGGCCTTTCCATTTCTAATCAAAACCTTGTAGGAACTAGTGAATCTGAATAATTATGGTAACACCCACCATATGTGGCCCCAACTAGCCACTCACTGAAGACATTTCTAGTTCAGATTCTCATTCAACAGACATGAACCAAGCTCCCACGTGGACAAGGTTGCCTGGGCTCATCTGCATAACAACCCTGAGAGGCGTGCATTGTTACCCCCACTTTTTATGACATAAACTTGGGTCAGGAAATGCAATTTTCCTCAAATGGAGGGGAGATAAAACAGATCCGGGGATCATATGGGAACACATCAGAAACATGAGTGGGTTTCTCCAAGTCCAAGTCTGGTGTCCTTTCTTTCCTTTCCAGCGTCTGCAGCTGTCTTCCTGGGATCTATCCACCACCTCTCAGAGGAGATTAAATGGCCTCATAGCATGACTGGTTTTTCCCTTCTCACACCCACCTGCTCTCTGCTAATTTCATTCATACTTTCCTTTTCTGGCAAACCCACATCTGGTGCTGGGCCTCTTTGTCCACATTTGTCCTGGGACATATCTGAGGCTGAACACTGCCTCTCTCCCAAGGATCCAGGAACTTACACCGTCAAGAAAATGTTTTCCAACATAATATCATACAACTTTATTTCCTGTTAAAGTCTTTTTAAGACTTTAGTTTTAAGTAATCTCTATACCAAACGTGGGGCTCAAACTCACAACCCCAATATTGAGTTACATGTTCTACAAACTAAGCCAGATGGATGCCCCTCCTCTGTTAAAATCTTCTTTAAAAATCTCTCAATCAGGGGCACCTGGGTGGTTCAGTGGGTTAAGCCTCTGCCTTCAGCTCAGGTCATGATCTCAGGGTCCTGGGATCGAGTCCCGCATCGGGCTCTCTGCTCAGCAGGGAGCCTGCTTCCCTCCCTCTCTCTCTCTCTCTCTCTCTCTCTCTCTCTCTCTGCCTGCCTCTCTATCTACTTGTGATCTCTCTCTGTCAAATAAATAAATAAAATCTTTAAAAAAAAAAAAAGGAAGAAGAGTCAAGGAAGATAATCCCCTCTGGAGCCTTCGGAGGGAGCACTGCCCTGCTGAAACCTTGATTTCACACCTCTGGAGACTAAATTTTTGTTGTTTTAAGACACCTAGTTTGTAGTAAGTTGTTACAGTGGACACAGGACACTATTATACATATTCGCAGAAAAAAGCAATTTGACACACTAACCACACCGGACTTTTCAAGATCTTGTCCATTAACATTCGGTTTTCTTCTTGTTGATGGGTTTCTTCGATGGCTAACACTTTCTACTACCGATAGCCAACCATCAGAGCAGACTACAAATGTTTAAGTCAAAATAGGGGAAAAACTTAAAATTGAGAAATTTAGAAACACCTCATTTTCCTGCTGATTAGGACGTGATTATTGTGTGCTTCCACAGCAACCAAGGTGGTCAGTGAGAATGCTTTCAACTGCAGGATGATGGAGAACCCAAACCACAGTGGCTTAAACCTCAACGCTTACTGGCTAACATTCTGGAAGAGCAGAGCTGGGATGGACTTCAGAGCCAGGGTGATCAAGATGACAGATTTAATTATCTCTCTACTCTGCCATTTACAGCACTGGCTACTCCCCAAGGGTGTTCCCCTCACTGTGGGAAGAAGGCTGTCCTAGGCAAGGAGGGCTCCATGCTTCCTCTTCTAGGTCCAGGAAGAGAGTCAGAGAATGAGAAGACAGAGACAGAGAGATACTTTCTGTAGCTCTTTCCTTAGAAAAGGTACTTTCCAGATGACTTGAGCAAATCTCTCCAAGTTCATTGGCCAGAACTAGACCACACGCCTCCCCTTTTTTTGAACCAATCATAAGAATGATGGGTCATCCTTGAACTAATGAGGCCCTGCACCCTGGGTGGGTCAGGTTCCCGATGGCCTCCCCAGAATGCATTAAGTAGGGGGTAGATACCTAACCAAGATGGAGGTCCGCGAGGAAGGACAGGGAAGGGAACACTAATGGGTAGGCATTGTATATAAACGATGGTGCAACAATACCAATGTGCCCGTCATCCCATCTACTTTAAAATACAAAACACAGCTACGGTTGACCATCTCTGCATCCCCCGGCACAGTTCCATCCCTTCCTCCTCTGTAGAGTTACCTGCCGTTGTAAATTTAGGGTTTGTCATTCCCATGGATCTCATTCTGTTTTTATACGTTTGTATGCCTAAGCAATATGTTTCATCCTCTTGTATGTTTTTAAACTTAATATAAATGGGATGTGTACATACTATTCTGCAACTCGCTTTTACAGATCATCATCGCCATTTGTGAGTCACGCCTACAGGAATATGTGAGGTTCCAGTTCTCACATTTTCATGGACGCATTCCAATGAATGGATTAATTCTCCTGGCCGCGAACGTTTAGGTTGACGTTTTTTCCTTTAACTACTACAAAGAAAGCTGCTGTGAACATTCTCAGTATGTGACTCTACTCCTGGGAGAGTTTCTTTTGGGGATAGAAGTAGCATCACTGAGTTATAAGGTGTGTAAATCGTTAACTTTCACTGTTCTCAATATAGGCTACACCAAATTCTATCCCACCAGCTAGGGATGAGAGTTTTGCCCCTCTATACCCTTGCCAACACATGCTGAGCCTTACTTTAAAGTTTGTGAGTCTTCTAAATCTTCTTTAAATGGTCTGTCATTCTTGCTAGTCTCCAAACTCTACACGGATGGGGCAACCAAGCACTGAGTTTACTCCATTCACTCCCAGACCCCAGACAATGCTTAACTTAGCACTTGGTAGGTTTTGTGACAAAGGGATGGGGCAGATGCTGAGCTTTTCTTAGGGCAGATTCCCAGCCTCATTCTTCTCTGCATAAACCCTTCGCTGTGCTGTTAACAGTAAGAAGGGAGGGAGGGTATAGTCGAGTTACTGGGAAAATCCTACTGTCAGCTGACTCAGCACACTCATGGGATCTGGAGTGTGGAGAAAAGATGTCTCTACCTTGCCCTCAAGTTATCTATCAGTCAGGAGTCCTCCTCTCTTCTCTCCTTCTCCCATGGGGCATTGGGTACCTTCACCCACACTAAGCCTCCTGGCCAGGGCCTCCCTTGGGCTCTGGCTTAGGTTCAGTTGTTCAGGTCCATCCTGTCTACCCCTTACTGGATATGGGGGTTGGGAAGTGGATGGGGGAGCAGGGAGGAAGGGATGAAAAAGAAGAAAAGCAGCTTTCCTGGTCCCATCTTGGTGGGGAGCGTATCAACAAATTTCTGAGCTCATAAATGGATTTGGTTTTCCCTCTTTCAAATACCTCCTTCTACTGTCCTAATTTAGTCTGGGCCAAATTCCTAGAAAAAGACAAATGTGCACCACACCCAAGACAGTGTGGGGACTGCATCCAAACTTCTTGTTTGGTCCCAATCCAGCTTCCCCTGCAGTGGCTCTCAACCAGGGGCTGCAGCGCCCTCTGGAGGCACATGGAAATGCGTGGCGGCATTTTCAGCTATCTCCCTGCTTGGGAATTTAGTGGGTCAGGGCCAAGGATGCCCATAATGAATAGGTCAGAGCTACACAGCAAGGAACTCTCTGACCTAAAATGCCAGTACTACCCCCAGTGAAAATGCCGTGGGCTCTGGGAGGCTGAGGACGAGGCCTGCCATGTTCACAAGTGTCTCCCCAGGGGAGTCTAGCACCCAGGTTGAAGCTGGTGGGAGCTTGAGAGAAAGAATGGGTGAATGCAGTCTTGTATGGCACCAGCTCACAAAACTCAAGTGCCCGCTCCAAGCACGCGCTGACAACCAGGGTGTTAACTCACCCATCAGAAACTGAATAGGAATCTGAAGGGGAAATATCCTCTCTGCCAGGAAGTGAAATCGTCTTTAGATGTTGGGGAAAGATTTGGTTCTCTATCCCCGGAAAGCTATGCAAACCTCTATTTTCTCCCACTAAGAATTATGAGGGAGTTGAAAAGATACAGTCAAAAGAAAGAAAGAAAGAAAGAAGCATATAGGCTCTGACATTACAAAGCAGCCATACATACATCAATTCCCCCGCACCACAGTACCCTCACCACCATATAACAATGACCATGAATGGACACCACACAGCAAAATTCGCCAGAGCAGTTACATGGGCTTTCCAGAGAAAGTGAAAGGAGTTCCCAAGCCCATCTTACTCGGAGAGGGGAGAGCAAGTAACCCAGCACTGGGCTCAAGATCAGAAGGCAAAGGGTTCAAACTTCAGCTGTGATGCCCAGTAGCTGAGAGACTTTGGGTAAGGTGTCAAACTTCTTCAAGCCTGTTTCCTCATCTATAAAATGGGGATAATGATATTTACCCTATAGGGTAACATGAGAGTTCAATGAAAGAGTCCATAAGGCACAAAGCACAGGGCCTGGCACTTAACATATTAACACATTATTACTTTATTATTATTATTCATTATTTGAAGCAACTCCAAATAGCCAGTAATAAAGCCAATGACTGCCTTGCAGAACAAAATAGACATTGAGCCATTTAACCCAAGGACATGAGCAGACCAAGAGAACACCGTGTTCTTAAAAGACACAGACGAATTAAATTTATTCTGCCTCCAAGTCATTTTCTTCCCTGGTTGAACAACAGTGTTTGTGACTCATAGTAAATTATAATTGCGTTTTTATATCCCTCTGGTGATAAATATTTCACTTTTAGGTCTATTTGCAAAAAAAAATGCAGGTTTTCCAGCCAACTTATTCCTCATTCAAACTTCACAAATTCATTTTTCTCTCCCCATCCTCCACCTGTCCCCTACCCCAGACCATTGCCGGCATTTTGCTGTATACGAAGGAGTAGATCTGTGCTTTATTCCAGTAACTTTGAACATTGATAATAACGAAAACACTTGGCATCTGTTTTCTGTTGAAATGTGAAAGCTTCAGAGCAATATTTACAAAGTCTTCTTCCCCAACCACTGCTCTCAGATTTGATTAAGTAACACTAAAACACGACATTCCAAATCAGAGTAACAAGCTGTTCTGGGGCTGCGTCAGGGCCAATCCTTTATATTTTCCAATTTATGAGTATGCTATGAGAGAAACATCACTTACCCAACTGATCCAGCAAATGCTCTCTCCTCTCGTGCACACGCAATAGTCTCAATCTTCCTGACTCAAATCCCATGACCTGAGCTGAAGGCAGTCACTTAACCAACTGAGTCACCCAGGCACCCGGCACATGCTAGGATTCTGTGGTATTCCAAGAATATGATTTAAACCACATCACGCCTGAAATGTGATCATTCAACCTTCACCTCAACTCTGTGCAGTGGGTACAGGAATCAGTCCCACTTCACAGCTGAAGGAACCGAGGTTCAGAGAGTTTAGGTAAGTTTGCCCTCTATCACTACAGCTCATCGGCGACAGGGCTGGGATCTGAACGCAGGTCTGTCTGACTCTAAAGTCCTTCCCACCACGGCCGTACTCTGGCTGTCAACAAAGTGTAAAATAAAATCATGGAAAATAAGGCCTGGGGAGAAAAAAAGCCTTGAAAATAGTTATGAGTAAGGTTGTATGAAGATGGATATATATAATAGACATCTCATATTTTGAACATATTCCTAATTCCACTCAGTGTTTCCATCAACACCTGCCTGTTTTTTTCCAGGCTGCCCTGTGCCTTTAGCAGAAAAACCCAGAACCCATCAGAAT
Organism: Meles meles; assembly: GCF_922984935.1. Lineage (NCBI taxonomy): Eukaryota > Metazoa > Chordata > Mammalia > Carnivora > Mustelidae > Meles > Meles meles. The sequence continues at coordinate 6,945,369 of NC_060084.1, read as the reverse complement.
CAAACAAAACAAAAATAAATCCTACCTAGGAAAAGAACCTACAGTATCATCTTTTTCTCAGAAAAGTACATATTGATGATACACTGTATTTCTAGATGAAGTGCTTCTTGGCTGAAAGAATCTAAGACACTTTCAAAAAAAATCTTTTATGGAAATTTCAAGCATTCTTTAGAGAGAAAAGTGTCATACACCCTTATGACTCCACCTTTTATTTTCGACAGTTATCCACTCATGGCTGCTCTTGTTTCATCGAATCCCCTCTGCACTCACTTTGTTTGCTGGTATTTTAAAGTAAATCCCACGCATCTACCACTTGCCCCCTGTGAATACTTCCATAATGCAGCTTTAACTGATAAGGACACCTTTTTCAAGGTGATCATAACCCATTATCACACTTAACAAAATTACAGTAATCTCTTATCATCTGAAACCAAATTATACTCAAATTTTCCCAATTGTCCCCCAAAATGTCTTGTTTTGCAGTAAGCTTGTTCCCATCAGAATCCAAGCAAGGTTAATATACCGCATTTCGTCAAGTTTCTTGAGTCTCTTAATTTTACACCACCCTCAAACCTGAACACAAAATGGATTTAAAACTTAAACATAAGACCTGAAAAACTATAAAACTCCTAGAAAAAAAATTAGGAAAAAGCTCTTTGACGATGGCCTTGGCAACAACCTTCTGCAGATGACAGCAAAAGCACGGGCGATGAAAGCAAAAACAAACAAGTGGGACTGCATTGAACTGGTAAGATTCTGCACAGCAAAAGAAACAATCAACTAAATGAAAAGGCAACCTACAGAGTGGGAAAAAATATTTGCAAGCCATATATGTGACAAAGGGTTACTATCCAAAACATAGAAGGAATTTAGGCAATTCGAAAGCAAAAAAATCCAAAAACAAAAGGGGATGTTGGCACGTGGGGATACTGTGCTTTATGAAAGGTCTGTGTGCGGAGCAAACGCTCCAGGTCAGCTGGGTCTAAAGCTCTCCACACAGAATGCCTCAGCGTCTCCGTTACCTGCCCAGAAGAGCTGAATAAAAAGCAAATGCCCTGAGAGTTTCATAATGGCTCTGCTCTCCAGTTAAGATCTTGCTGTCATATTCGATATGCCGGTATGTATGTCGTATTAATACTCCCTCCATGTTATCACCAATTGGAGCTGTTCTCAAAAGCGTCAGTGCGAAAAACAGAACAACAGAAACTTCAGCGTGGGGCACCCGGCTGGCTCAGGTAGTGGAACGCGCAACTCTTGATCTCGGGGTTGTTAGTGTGAACTGCATGTTGAGTGCAGAGATTATTTAAAATTCGAGTATTTTTAAAACATAAAAAATAAAATAAATAACAGTCAAAGAAATAACATTGCTACAAAAGCCACTTCAGAAAACTGCTTAAAAATGCTTAAAAATTAACTGGAGAAGGGGATGTGTGGGCGGTGCAGCCCGTTGGGCATCCAACTCCGTTTCAGTTCAGATCGTGATCTTAGGGTGAAGTTCAGCTCAGCACAGAGTCTGCTTGAGATTCTCTCTCCCTTTCCCTCTGCCCCTCCCACTCACACTCTCTCCCTCTCAAATAAATGAATTTTTTTAAAACTTGACTGGAAAAAGAGAACTAAGCTAGAGAAGCGGCCAATAAGACAGGAGGAAGGTCCTTAACCTCAAAGAAGTAGTCACTTTATGGAAAGTAGTTTAAACTATCAGAGATAGTGTAAGTCAATTTTATTTATTTATTTTTGGGGGGGCAGAGAGAGCGTTTGTGCACACAAGTAGGGGCGAGGGGTGGCAGGCAGAGGGGGAAGCAGGCTCCCACTGAGGATGGAGTTGATGCAGGATCCCAGGACCCTGGGATCATGACCTGAGCCGAAGGCAGAGGCTTTAACCCACTGAGCCACCCAGGTGCCCCTAAAGAACATACTTCAAACGAAAGTTTTAAGGCACAGCTGACCACAGAGGAAAATACAGAAAATCTTTGGAGGCTGAACCCAGAAAACTGTGAGCCAAAAAGGTAAAAGCGTCTGCAGAGCCTGGGCACTCTAGACCAGTCCCAGTAAACCTAGAAACTGAGATTTTCATTCACACACAGGACGAAGATGAAAGACACTGGGTCTGTAGGTGTGGTACGAGAAATAAGAATGCCACTCCAAGCCAGGACCACCAAAGGGTACCCCTCTAAGAAAAGGTAACTAGAAAACAGCCATCTACTCACCAGCATAGGGAGACCACAGTAAAACCTGACTTATCTTGGGCTCTGAGAAAAAAATTTTTCACCCAGAATTCATAACCATGAATCTTCCCACGCCTAAACTTGAGTAATTACTCAAGTGGTTCAAGAATTCTTAAACACAATTAGCACAAAAGGTGGCTTTGAGCAACACCTCTGGGGTACCTAGCAGAGGCAAATGCAAGAGCTCTCAAGGGCATAGAGACAGACCTTCGAGTTGCACTGCACAAAGTCCAGTTAAATAAACCCACTAGAGATACTTCACAGTCAAGAAAAACACATAAGGAAATCATCTGCTCTAAGGAAGAGACAGCAAACACAAGAAGTGTAAGATACCAAACACTTCAAATACTGGAACTATTACTAAAAACCATTAAGGAAAACTAATGAAAAATAAAACAAAGAATTAAAAATATTTTTTAAATCTTTATGAAAATAGGTCGATTTGAAAGTGAACCAAATAAGGGGCGCCTGGGTGGCTCAGCGGGTTAAAGCCTCTGCCTTCAGCTCAGGTCATGATCCCAGGGTCCTGGGATCGAGCCCCGCATCGGGCTCCCTGCTTAGCAGGGAGCCTGCTTCCTCCTCTCTCTCTCTCTGCCTGCCTCTCTGCCTACTTATAATCTCTATCTGTCAAATAAATAAATCTTTAAAAAAAAAAAAAAAAGAAAGTGAACCAAATAAAACTTCTAAAAAGATATTTCAACAGTCATTGAAAGTAAAAACCTGATACTCATTGAAACAGCAGAGAAGGGGCGCCTGGGTGGCTCAGTGAGTTAAAGCCTCTGCCTTAGGCTCAGGTCGTGATCCCAGGGTCCTGGGATCGAGCCCCACATCGGGCTCTCTGCTCAGCAAGGGAGCCTGCTTCCTCCTCTCTCTCTGCCTGCCTCTCTGCTTACTTTTGATCTCTGTCTGTCAAATGAATAAATAAAATCTTAAAAAAAAAAGAAAGAAACAGCAGAGAAGACACAGCAGAAAAGCTAATAAACTGGAAAACAGATTTGAAAAAATCACCAAGAAGGCAGTGCAGAGACGTAAAGTGATAGAAGTCAAAAGGGAAAGAGTGTGACGCATATCACGCACGTAATGGCAGAAAGGTTTTTACTACCAAGTATTACATAACCGACCACACAGAGGCACTTCCTTAACCAGGCATAGGCATCTTCCAGAAACCTATTGCAAACATGGCACGTATCGGTGAAATGTTAAGATCACATGTCAGGATCAAAAACAGTCTGATCTTTCCATTAAACATTGTCCCAGATGCCTGAACTAAGTGCAATGTTTTTAAAAAGCATAAGCCTTAGAAGAGGCAATACTGTTCATATATTCACAAGCAACATGACAGTCTACACAGAAATCTCCAAAATAATCCATAAACTATTAGAATTAAGAAAATTCAGCAAGCCTTCTGAATATAAGATCAATATAAAGAAATCAACCACACTATACAAATAATAGTAACGTAGAACATGCAATTTTTAAAGTACCACTTAAGAGCAAATCTAGCAAAAGATGCCTAAGACTGCAACTTAAAAATCATAAAAATTTATTGAGAAACATAAAAGACCTGAAAAAAATGGACAGATAGACTATGTTCATAGATTTAAACAAGTCAGTATCAGTAAGATGGATTAATTATATGTCTGCAACTATTTGCGGTTTAATTTAGAAACTTCTAGTACAGTTGGAGATGTGTTCTTACAGCGCAACAAAATCTAAGGTTTCTAATCAAGAGAGACTGTCACAGACTGCACAAGACGACATGTAAGAATACTAATGGAAGTGCTTTAATAGCAGCAAAAATTCACTACCTAAAATGACCCTCAACAGGAAAATTCATAAACTGTGGCACAGTCATACAATGGAATATCACAAGGCAGTTAAAATGAATAAAGAAGAGCTTCGTTTATCAATATAACTGTGAAAAAAGTAAGCTACAGTAGGCTATACACATCATGACAACTTCAAAATGAAATAGACACACAAAATAATAGATTATGGATACTTATATGTATACTAGAAGTACAAAATCATACATGGGCATGAACTATATCAGAGTGGGAGTTACCTCTGATATAGGAAGGAGACTAGGATTGGGGCAAGACACACAAGAAGGCTTCACCCACATTTGTAATGTTTTATTTAAGAAAATAACCCGAAACGAACACAGCAAAATGTCAAAGTTAATAAAGCTCGAGGGTGGGTGTGTGGGTGTTCATCAAGTCTGTATACTTCTGTAAATGTGAGATGCTTCCTTCACAGAGAGAATGGCAATGTTAGCGAGCTTAGCAAAACTGACTCACATGCGTGCAGCACTCTTGTCCTCGTGCTGTCAGAGCTGGTTCACACTGAGCCAGAGTCTTCCACGAGGGAGCGCAGCTCAGCCAGCTTGCTCTCCCACCCTGCCTCGCTACCGTAACCCTCGTTTCCTGTGTCCCGTCTTCCCAGGGGATTAGCTGTGCTTAGAGGAAGAAGACCGGTCCCCAGGTCTAGGCCACCTGCCCCACCTGGAATGCCACCGAGACACGAGACTGATGACAACAAGCCTTCTTCTTCTTCTTGCCCCTTGTGCTCTCCACTGTGGACCACCTTCTTCAGTGACTTCACTGGGGAAAGCTGCCATGACCATGGCGGAAAGCAGGATCTGGCACGTGTGAGCCGCCAGGTGTAACATCCTTTAAAGGGCACCAATTTCCATCTGAGGGTGGTGGCAAAGGCAGCTCGCCTGGGACTTACGGACGTTCTTCTGTTGAGCACAGAACGCTCTCTGGTGTGTCCCCCTGGCAGGCCAATGACATTACCTTTATTAGTTTACCCCAAACTCTTTCTCAGGAAACAAACTCTGTGCTTGGAGCCAAAAGCCCCATGGAGACTAAAGTCATTTTAAACTCCATTTATGAAGGTTCAGAAAAGGTTCAACTTTCTATGCTCACTCTTAAGTAAAACTGTGTCATGTTTCTTGCAGCGAAACGTTAATAAATTTGTCGTGAACAGACAATCAGGGCTCACAGCGGTCTACAAAATTCGATTTCTCAGGAAAACCTTGGCCTGAGCTCTTCAAGAGATGGTCCTTTATGACCCAAAGCCACTAGAAATCCACACTAAGTGAAGTACTTCTATCATTTCACTCCGCATCCTGCCTAGACCTGACAATGTCTCCCCAGAGCCCTTGAAAGGAAACCGAAATTTACCAGGACTTAGGTGGTCCTTGGCGACCCAAGCCCTCACACGGACTAGGTCCAGCTCGTTCATCCCTGTTAACACCAACACTCAGTGCAGTGCCAGGTGCCTGATAAAGGCAAGAGGAGGGGTATCTGGGTGACTCAGTGGGTTAGGCCTCTGCCTTCAGCTCAGGTCATGATCTCGGGGTCCTGGGATCGAGCCCTGCATTGGGATCTCTGCTCAGCAGGGGAGTCTACTTCCTCTCTCTCTCTCTGCCTGCCTCTCTGCCTACTTGTGATCTGTCAAATAAATAAAATATTTAAAATAAATAAATAAAGGCGAGAGGACACAGGACCTCTTCTCCTTCCCACCCCATCTCCCTCTAGCCTCTTAGGTTCCTACAAGTGGCAATAAAAAAAAAAATTAAAAATTAAAAACAGCCACTACCACCCAGAAATCCCCAGGAGGTAAGTGCACTTGCCCTGCAAAGGAGAAAATTATGAGATTTCACTTTGATCCATAGAAAGCTGAGAAAAGCAGGCAACTGGTGACATGTCCTGAACCAGAAGGTCATACCTAGTGTCGCAACAGAAAGAAATGTAGACAGTCGAGTGCTGGCATGCAAGTCCAGCCACCAAGGCACAGGCAGGTCCCATTTCCTCCCTAGTCCACCTGGCATATGGTTCCTCACTCTTGCACACAACGGCATGGCCCTGCAGACTCCAGAAACTCCAGCCGTCCTAGCCTGTAGGTGCTCTGTCCCAGGAGGCACGGCAGTCTCGCGTTAGCACACATCTTCAGCCACAGGTACTTCCAACTGACAAAATGCCAGAAGCGGGAGAGGTGGCCATCAGGGGGCAACCAGTGATGATCTCTTGCATTCCTTGTCACAGGGTGGCGTGCCACGGGAGGGCTGGAGGCTGCTGGGACCAGCTCAGGAGAGCCTCCCGTGAGCACGTCTTCCCAGCTCCACTGGGGCGATGTCAGCTTGGTCGTCGGCAATCTGCCTTGGCAGGAGGTATGCACCACAGACAATGGCAAAGGCCACAAAGCAGTGCCTTTTAAGTTTGTTTCTCAGGGTGAGTTATTAAACAGTTACCTGCGTTAACTAGTTATTGGCAACCCTGTTGGCGTGTCTCAGACTTGGGTCCGGTGCATCCCATGCTGACAGGCACTTACTGCTCTCTGAAAGGAACGCTGGCCATTTCCTATGGTGCTTCAGGTTTTCAGTTTCTCATTAGTTTTCTGGAAAAAAGCGGTATCCTTGTCAACAAGGGCCCTGAGTCTCACTCACTTCTGCATCCTCAAAGATTTCACTCCACAAATCAATCCCTCCCTCCTTTCCGGCATTCTTTTCAACGTCCATCCTCAAATGTCACTCACCATTTCACCATTTCCTTTTGATTTTGTAAGACCCTCTCTCAACCTTACATTGTCTTCCCCTTCAGAGCCAAGCCTTTCCAAATACACTTGTGTCCCCCAGCTCCCCGTAAGCTCCCGCCCACTCCTCCCCACAGAAAGCGGCTCTCAGGTCAGGGATGACAGAGGTACCAAAGCCTCAGAGGGCGCCTCAGTCCTTATTTGATCCAGTGACACTCCCTCCCCCAGAAGTCTCTTGGAACTCCGTGGCCCCATTCTCTGCAGATTGCCCTCTCCCTCTGTGCCTCATCCCTCTCCGTATACGAGGCTCCTTTTCTTGTCCTGAAACCGTGATGTAAATACATTAGAAGACCCACCCAACTGTCAGTTATCAATCCTGCTGGGGGGCGGAGGGTGCAAAGTCTATAAAACTTACAGACTGTCCACATGTTCCACCAAAATGTGGAATTTTAAAAAATCAAGTGACCCCAAAGATTCATCCTGCTCTACAAAACACGTCTGGTGGCCCACTGTCAACACTGGGCCACAGGGTGCTGCAGCCACTCGCAAGCTGCTGTCTCTGTTCTCGTCCAGACTACTACGTTCTAGATCTGCACCCTCACGGGCTGGAAAGCAACCTCCACCCACAGTCTTCCACACACACCTCGAACCCAGCGCTTTACCCCGCCCCTCTGCTACAGCCCCTCCCAATCGGGGCAGGGCCCCAAAAGCATGCAAAGGGGCCTGAGACCTCCTATCAGTCATGCTGATTCTGTGTCCAAATTCCCCTCAAATCAAGCCACTCATCTGTATCCTCAAGCCATTCCTCTATTTCAGGCCTTCATTTACCACCTAAGTTAGGGCAAAAATCGAATGGGACTCCCTGGGTGTAATTTCCCTTCTCCAATCTATCCCCCAAACTATAACCAGAAAAATCTTACTAAAATACAAATCAAAACATATCACCCTTCCAACTAAGAGCCCTCCACAAATCCCTAATCACCGTATTAAATCTGCAATTGGTCACAACAGCATTGAAGTAAAACTCCAACTGGGGATGCCTGGGTGACTCAGTGGGTTAAGTCTCTGCCTTCGGCTCAGGTTATGATCCCAGGGTCCTGGGATCAAGCCCCACATAGGGCTCTCTGCTTAGGGAGCCTGCTCCCGCCTCTCTCTCTGCTGCTCCCCCTGCTTGTGATCTCTGTCAAATAAATAAATAAAATCTTAAAAAAAAAAAAAAAAAAGAAAAATTCCAGCTGAATTCAAAGCCATTTTTTTTCTTTTAAATTTTATTTACTTATTTGACAGAGATCACAAGTAGGCAGAGATGCAGGCAGAGAGAGGGGAAAGCAGACTCCCTGCTGAGCAGAGAGCCCAATGTGGGGCTCAATCCCAGGACCCGGGGATCATGACCTGAGCCAAAGGCAGAGGCTTTAACCCACTGAGCCACCCAGGGGCCCCACAAAGCCATTTCTTATCTTCCTCCACCATCAGTCCTCACATTCCAGTCATGCTAAACAACTTTGAAGCTCCCCAGAATGTATTCTGTTTTCACTGTCTGTCAAAGGTTCCCTTGCTAAAGTAGCTTTCCTAGAATGGCTCCTTCTTCCTGAAGGCCAGGCATGGATGCCCTTTCTGTTTCCCATGATAGCGACCTCATCATGGGGCTAAAACACTACTGTAATAGTCAACTCGTCAGTTTACTACAAGCTTCTAAAGGCAAATGTCTCATTTCTGAACCTATACTGACATGGAGGAAGGGGCTAAGTAAATAAATATTTATGAATCTCAGTCTCGAAAAGGCCCTCAGAATTAATTCTATTTCTTCCTTCATCCCTTCACCAAATGCCTGTTATCCTGCGTAACCACCTGCTAAGTGAATGTCCAGCCTCTTGAACACCACTGATGATGGGGAAGTAGCTTATTAAACACCGACGTCAGCAAGGCCTCATTCTGGACATACACACAGAATTCACTAAAAGGAGCTCACAGCTCCCAGCCTCTTGACACCTCATCTGACAAGAATATCAAGTCCCTGCTGTGGCTGTGGAGGGAAGTTGCTGACTTCCAGATTGTCACCAGTTTCAGAAACACCTAGCAGAAAAGAGCAATGGGGGGAGGGGTATGGGTGTCTGCTGGAAATGAGTCTGGGAACAATAATGGGTCATTTTCATATCGTTAACACAGCTAGGACTTCTCCAAACTCTTTTTGCCCAGCTTCTGTCTTCAATGTTTAAAGCTCCAGCATCACCACATTGTCAAACAACAAAGTCTAATAGGACCATTTTGCCCTAATTCCAGGAAAGTCTAAGAGAACAGAGAAAATATAATTAAAGTCAATTATTTTATTGAAGGAGAAAGTTACACAAATATTAACTGACTGCTGGCAAAGGGAAGAAACGTGTTGGAAGTCAGGTATGTTGGCAGATGAGAGAGCGTATCTAAGGTTCCACCCAACAAATATTCAGAATCAGGGTTTCTGCCTTTCTCCATGGGTCGCTTCCCATTCAAAGGATTCTGGAGACCAAATGAGGTAAGATTCTTGGAGGTAAGACCAAGAGTGTTTAGGTCTTCTCTCAGCCACGGCATCCAGAAAAAGGATACAGGCAAACCTCAGAGATACCACAGATTTCGTTCCAGACCACCAAAATAAAGCAAGTATCACAACAGAACAAGTCAAATGAGTTCTTTGGCTTCCCAACACATATAAAGTTATGTTTATATAATATTGTAGTTTATTACATGTACAGTAGCATTATGTCTAAAGAACAACATATATGCCTTACTTAAAAAATACTTTATTGCTAAAAAGTGCTAACGTGTCATCTGAGCTTTCAGCAAGTCATAATCCTTTGCTGGTGGAGGGTCTTGCCACAACGTTGCTGCAGCTTCTACACCAATTTTAGTATATGTGCTGCCGAAGCGAGCACCAGCTTCTACACCAACCCTTGCTGCTTCACCATGCACTTGTAGGTCCCAGGGATGGCTTCTGTCCTTTAAATCTCACAAACCAGTATCTTCAAATTTTCTTCTGCAGCTTCCTCACCTGTTAACCCTCACAGAACTGAAGAGTTAGGACTTCGCTCTGGATTAAGCTTTGGCTTAAGGGGATGTTTAATCTTCTGTCCAGAGCACTGAAACAAGGCTGTTTTGCTTTCTTAAGGTTTTTGTGTGTTCACCGGAGTAGCACTTGTAATTTCCTTCAAGAACTTTCCCTTTGCATTCACAACTTCGCTGACTGGTGCAAGAGGCCTGGCTCCAGCCTATCTCAGCTTTCAACGTGCCTTTCTCACCGAGCTTAATCACGTCGAGCTTTAAACTGAGAGTGAGAGATGGCAGACTCTTCCCTTTACTTGAACACTGAGAAGACCATCATCATAGGATTACTAACTGGCCTAATTTCAATATGTTGAGTCTCAGGGGAGAGGGATACCCAAGGACAGGGAGAGATGAGGGGACGGCTGGTTGGTAAGCAGTCAGAATACATACAACACTGATTAAGTTCACGGTCTTATATGGGCACGCTTGTGGCACTCCAAAACGATTACAATAGCAACATCAAGATCACCGTAAGAAATATGATAGTAATTATAAAGTTTGAAACACTATGAGAATTACCAAAATGTGATACAGAGACACGAGATGACAAATGCTGTTGGAAAACGCGCCAATAGACTTGCTCGACGCAGGGTTGCCACAAACCTTCAATTTGAAAAAATGCATTATCTGCGAAGCTCAATAAAACGAAGCACAATAAAACGAGGTATGCCTCTAATTTATTTTTCAGATTCCTCTGCGGGATTAAAAAGTCTTTTTCTCATCGCATTGCCATGCTCCCTGCTCTTGGTCCTCTTTTCCATGTACTGGAAAATAAAAGGAAGGGGGGAGAAAAGAGACAGCAGATTATATTACCATTAGTATCAGCTGAGTTAAATATTTTTAAATATTTGCAAAATAGTTTTTGCTGATAAAATTCTCATTTGTCTTTTATTTCACTGAATCTGAAACTGCAAACACAGTATAGCACCTACATCCTAACAGGTGTACAAATATTTACTGAATTAATTTTCTCCCAAAATATGAATTCAGTAAATATTTAAGATGAGTGAGTTTTATCCCTGTTCTGCAGGAACTCACAATCTATCGAAGTCATCTAATCTCTACTTGAACTCTTCTAGTTATGAGCAGCTCCCTACCTGAGGTAGCCTGTTTGTTGGACACTTCTACTTGTTCCAAGGTTTTTTTTAATGTTGAACCAGTAAATGTTTCCCTGTAAATTCTCCTACTGCCCTCCATTTCTTCATGCAAATATCTGATTACAGAAAACCCAACTACCTCTGTTTCTAGGCCAAGCATCGCTGGTTTCTACAGAGGACCAAAGAACATGGCTTCTGCCTTCAAATAGCTACCACATACCGTTTATAAGGTGCTTTAATATCAATATCTCTTATAAAAACGATCACAACCAGAATCAAACACAGTGCTCCATGCAGTCTGACAGATGTGGACTGCAGAGGACCTACTAGTTCTTATGACCTACACATTTTATTTCTATAAATATTATCAAGAGTAATTGGCTCTTGGCAACCACATTATCCTATTAGTTTACATGGAAATCTATATTTGGCTGAACTTCCCAGGATTTTTTCATTATGAATAGCCATCAGACAGGATTCTCTCCAAATCCTACATTTCTGTAGTCAGTTGACTCTAAGTGCAGTTTTCACCTTGGAGGTTTTCAGCCTTGTATTTGGATCTGGCCAGAAGGTTTTAGGTAACAGGAAATACACAGCCTGGCACTTAGAAAAAGCACTTGTTTAAAGCAGAGAAACATGAATATAAGTGCTTTTGTATGGATATATGTACAGACTTATATACATCGACAGACATATTTTAAAGGTGAATGAAGGAATCACTTTTTTTTCCTTTTTCCATAGGGTCCCTGCTATGGAAAAAGGAAAAAAATAAAAGTAAATTCAAGTTGAAAAAACTAAGTATATGTGAACTAGACATCAAAATCTTTTAGGAGCCAGATATACGGGAAAAGCCCACAGAAATGAAAATCAGTGACAGAGAGCTGAGCAGGAACTTGACTGGGTCCCCTGCCCGGACACCTAAGGCAATGCTGGGAGGGTTCGTGTTTACTGCATCTTCGGGTCTTGTAACCTCAAATAAGAGGAGCTAAGCTAGATCATCTCTAAGATTTCTAGATCTAAAGTTTTGACTGAAGAGTTCTAACAGCCTCTGGAATGATAGTTTTCAAACTTTTTTTTTTCTTCTTCATCAAAGGGCCACTTCAAATTGCAGATGAAATACCAAGTCCCTTTAACCAAAATCATTCCTTTTATCTGTCATGCATTAATTTTTCTCTTAAAATTGTTGGGAGAAAGGGCATTCATCATTTTAAAAACCATTTTTTTTAAAGGCACTGTTCTAGAACGTAATGGTATACCTACTCTGAGAAAAATATTTGGTATCGATCTTGAATCACATATACCAGGCTGCCTCCAGGAATCAGACTGGGAGGAGGGTCTTAAGAGTAAATATTCAGAAGATGATACGTTAGAGGCAGACAAAAAAAATAAGTTAAAGAGCAAATTAAAATATAATCTCTGTTAAAATGTATGTTAAAATATTCTCAAAGGGAGTCCAGATGGCCTTTGAATAAAAGAAGAAAAAAAAAGGATGAATATGTTGTTATTCACAAAACTTCACTGAACAACAAAACCAAACCAAACTGAATCGAAAATTAAGAGGGACGAAATAGGATTAGTGATTATTTCCATAGAAAGAACAAAAGCAGCAACACAGCAGCAAAGAGAGGCTAATAAGGGAACTGGCCAGACCCTTTTTCTAGTTGAAAGCACCAAGGAATGAAGTACTCAAATGGCACGTGAAGGGGATGCTCTATTAGAGGAGCGAGTGAGAGGCAGGAAATGGTCAACTAGAAAGAAGCATCAAAGGCAGAGAGGAAATACGTGAGCACAGGTTCAGAGGACCAGAGGAGGAAAGAACAGACAAAAACATCTATAAATCAGGTAATAAAGTGACATAAAAACCACACTGAGGGGGCGCCTGGGTGGCTCAGTGGGTTGGGCCACTGCCTTCGGCTCGGGTCATGATCTCAGGGTCCTGGGATCGAGTCCCGCATCGGGCTCTCTGCTCAGCAGGGAGCCTGCTTCCCTCTCTCTCTCTCTACCTGCCTCTCTATCTACTTGTGATCTCTCTCTGTCAAATAAATAAATAAAATATTGAAAAAAAAAAAAAACACACTGAGGACTTAGAAAACACGTCAAGGAGAAAATCCAAAATTTATATGAAAACAAATTCAAAGTAAGAAAAAGATATACAGCATTCTACCAAACAGTTGCTAACAGCTCAGGACCACGTGGGAAGAAAATTCTGAATAAAGATCTAATCACCAAACCAATGGCAAAAATTAGCAAACTGTAAGAAAAAAAAAATCTAAACTTAGGAAAAAAACAATCTAACACAACTGAAAGCACGTGAGGAATAAACATTTTCTCATCCTCTGTTAAAAGGGGAACAAAGCCCTAGGTTCAGTTTTCATACAAACTAGCTTTACATGTAAATATGAAGAAAAACTCTTTAAAAATCAACTTAAAACACTTCCATATGGGGTGCCTGGATGGCTCAGTGGGTTAAAGCCTCTGCCTTCGGCTCAGGTCATGATCCCAGAGTCCTGGGATCGAATCCCACATCGGGCTCTCTGCTCAGCATGGAGCCTGCTTCTCTCTCTCTCTCTCTGCCTGCTTGTGATCTCAGTCAAATAAATAAATAAATAAAATCTTTAAAAAAAACCACACTTTTGTATGTACACATTTGTGCAAAGAAAATTACAAAAAGTTCTTCAAACGGTGAAGACACTGGAAAGGGATTCTGGGAATGGAGAGAAAAAAAAGCTTGATTTAAAAATACAAAAGTTGAAGATAGATAACTGCTGCACAGCTTCAAATATTATAACTAATACCTTTCAATATAAGGCTAATAGGAAAAAAATTCAAAAATACAGAAAAGGAAAGGAAACAGGAAGGCCGGTTTTTAGTATACATTTTTAAAGGTCTGAGACAAAACAACTGATGAACAGAACAGAAATGGAGTTAAATTTCTTTTCAAAAGCACTCTGCTATATGCCCAGGTCGAAGTCATGGCCTAAAACTGGGTCTAGGAAATGAGTCTTTCCAACCAAGTCAAACTAGATCTGCATGGCTCGTACATGCCATGGTTATGAAGAAATTCATAATTTTAGAAGAGTAAGGAGCCCAAGTCCAGGTCCCACCATATTCTATGAGGAAACGGAGGCCAAGAAAGTGTTAGTTACCTGCTATAGCTAAGAGCTGATTTACCAAAGTCTTTCTACTATACAAACTCAGTTTCCTAGCCCTTACAATTCATCCAAAGGAGTTAGAATAATTATAATAAGGAAACTGTTTTCATTTATGTGCATGGAAAAAAAAAAGTAATGTTTTTCATTTCTCCACTTGGTTTTATGAGAGGACATACATATAAAGTGTCAATTCTCTCTGTTATACTAAAATTTGGAATAAAAATTAGTAATGGGAGTATTCTAAATATTGCTCAGAAAGGTTCTATTCTACTGTTCAACCACTTTCATCCTCTAACACTCTTCTTACCTCATTCTTCAAGCATTTTCTCATCTCCCGATCGAGATCATTGCAATGACCAAAAAATTTCAGTATGCTGTGCTAAAAGGAAGAAGAGGGGAAAAATATTTCATCCCATAATATACTAAGGTCTCTGGCACATAGAATTTAAATACTTATTCCAAAAATAAATGGAATATTTTGGAAATAAATACTTTATTTACAGAAATGGATTTAATGTGTCACCACTCTGTTAATAAGCAAAGAGTTAAATCACAGCTATAAAACATACAAATAAACGGACTTATCCTGGCCTTCTTAAAAAAAGGGATAAATGTTCTATAAATAGAAATGAAAACTAAAAAGACCTTTCCTTGATAAGATGGAAGTCTATTAACCTGCCCAAACCTCACAACGACAGAATATAAACAATTCTGTTTTCTAATACCCTTTTCTTTAAGGGCAGGTGAAAATCACAGCACAACCATCATCTATCACAGGAAGCGATGTCAAAGTGTGGGCTGGCCATATTAACATGACCAGTGACTTCTTCACTAGCAAACATTCTGTGCCTTTGAAGAATTACCCGATAAATGCTCGGGGCAAACACTAATTTTCTCATTTGCCTCCATCCAAAATGTCATCAAAATATATCAGAAACACATAACACGATTACTAAATGGCCTATATGGGCCATGTAAGTAAGCCACTAATCCAAAATATAAGAAAACCTAGATTTAAAGTTCAAAATCTGCTTTGTTTGGGGCGCCTGGGTGGCTCAGTGGGTTAAGCCGCTGCCTTCGGCTCAGGTCATGATCTCAGGGTCCTGGGATCGAGTCCCGCATTGGGCTTTCTGCTCAGCAGCGAGCCTGCTTCCCTCTCTCTCTCTCTGCCTGCCTCTCTGTCTACTTGTGATCTCTCACTGTCAAATAAATAAATAAAATCTTAAAAAAAAAATTTAAAAAAAAATCTGCTTTTTTTGCCAAGAAACATAAAAATCTCCTAGTGATTTCAAGGCCTATGACAATTATCACAGCAAAAAGTATGAATGCTCTGAAGCAGATTAAGATGAAGAATGAGTCAAGAACACGAATTTTAGTCGGGCTATAATTAGTGTGTTTGCATATCACGATTTTTAAGGAATGGGTAAGACAGCATGGTGATGTCCTATAATGACAAGCCACAAGTGCTGAACTTGTAATAATAAGCACCTTTTCCTTTTCTTTCTAATTAAGGTTTTCATGGAAACCAGACAACACATAATTAATAAGCTGTGCCTCATGCTAATCCTTTCTTTCCCTGCCACTGTAAATGTCCTTTTCTGGTCCACAGTGGAAAAACGGGTCATTTTTTTCTGGCAAGCATTTAAGGTAAACTAAGATCTCCTACTGATCCCCCAAGGACCTTTTCAGAATAACTATTTCCTATGTATTTCTCCTAAACTATTTCCTTGGCAACAAATGAACAGGAACCGTGCATTTTCACACACACCTTCTGGTGAAGCAGAACAGAAAGGATTAGACTTTCAGAATGTAAGGCAGTATTTCATAGTTTGGTTTACATTGACTCATATCATCCATAAACAGACATCTTATTTTTAAATCCAAGACAGAAGCTCTTTTTTTTCTTTCCCAACATTTAAACCCAAAGAAGAATTATACTCTTGGGACCTTACATGAAAAACAAACCCAAAGGGCTCCATTAGAATTGGTTTATGAAATGCCTGGGGTCTACATTTCTCTTGTACACACATGGCATAAGCCTCTAGTGTGCGATGTCTGTGTCTAGAGAACCAAACTAACTGAGCAGTTGATTGAATAAACGAATCAATCAACTGATTTCTTGAAGACAATGTCCCAAGCAGCAGGGATATAGCAAGGAGGAAGTTCACCTGGGCCCGACTCTCAGTACATGGTCAGAGGGAAGAGGCCGCTAACAAAGTGATTGTTATAAGGCAGTAGTTTTCCAAGTGTGGTCCAAGGACACCCACGAGTTCCCAAGACCTTTCCAGGCATGTACACGATAAAAACTATTATCCTGATAATCAAAGATCGTATTTGTTTTGTTCATTTTCATTCTCTCACAAGGCTACTGTGGAATTTTCCAGAGGCTGCACAAATGGCGATACCACCAAAGACTGAACATAAGGCAGATAGGAGGATCTGGCTATATTCTATTAAGCCAGGTGTGAGAGAACTGCAAAAATGTAAAACTAATGCCATTCTTTTCACTCTGTTTTGGAAAATAAGATTTTTTATGAAAACTGATTACATTAACATGTATTCGATTTATTATTATATTTTTATATAAACTTATATTATTAATTCCTCAGTTTTAATTTCTAATTCAGTGAATATTAGTACCTATAGCCCACATACACGAAAGTTATTTGGGGTCTTTAATAAAGCATAAAGGAGTCATGAGACCAAAAAGTGTGAAAACTATCTTAAAGTAGGAACCATGTGACATGTGGGGTTACTGGAGTACAGAGAGACTACACTGAGAGAATGCAGGCCAGGAAAGGAGAAAAGGAAGAAGAAGTAACAAGTGATGCTGAAGCAAACCTGAAGGATGAGGAAACCTGGTCTAGCACACAGACATGAGACAGAGGGAAGGGCTCTGAGACCAGCAAGGAGAAAGCAAGCACAAAGGCTTAGAGGAGGGAAGTGTGTTGCCACACAACTGCACACAGGAGCAAGCAGAAGAGGTGACGGAGGGCGGTAAGGCCCACGGGGTAAGTAGGGCACAAGTCCATGAAGGCCCTGAAACAACACAAAATAAGAAATTCAGATTTGATAACTTGCAGGCAAAGGGAGCCATTAGAGGGAAACAACGATTCAGCTTACATTTGAACATCACTCTAGTCAAGTGAAAGGGGACAGAGAAGAGGACAAAACAGTCAGGGGACCAGGGTGGCCCCAGTAAGATAACACCGGAATTAACTGGTGTTAAGAACAGACACATAAATCAGTAGAAGAGACTACAGAGCCCAGAAATAGACCCAGCCACATATGGTCAATTGATTTTTGACTAAGACAGCACGATAATTCAGTACGGAAAGGATGGTCTCTGCAAGCAATGGTGCTGGAACAACAATATCCATAGGGAAAGAAATACTGGCTCACACCTCACACGATACACAAAAATTAACCTGAAATGAATCACAGCCCTAGATGTAAAAGTTAAAACTCTACAACTTCCAGGAGGAAATCTCCATGACCAGGAAACATACAAAGATCTTTAAAGGGCAAAAACAAAAACAAAACAAAAACAAAAAAACCTCCCACAAACCCACAAACCATAAGAGAAAAAAAACCTGGTTATTAGACCTCATCAAACTTAGAAACTGCTCTTTGAAACACAACCTTAAGAAAATGAAAGAGGATGCCACCGACTAGGAGAACATATTCACAATACACTCATCAAAGGACTTGCATGTCAAATGAAAAAAAAATTTTTTTCTTAAAATTAAATAATAAAGCAAACAACTCAATTTTAAAACATGGGCAAAAGAGAAAAAATAATAAATAGATAAGATTTAAATAAAAAAATATGGGCAGAAGACTTTATATGAATGGCCAATAAGCGCATGACAAGATGCTCAAAAACTAGCCATCAGGGAAATAAATCTAAAACCAAATGAGACACTACTGCACACCGATGTAATGATTAATGTTAAAAAGACAGTATCAATTCTTGATCTAGATTATGCTGAAAAGAATCTGCCTAAAGTATATGGTCAAACAACAACATTCTTTGGACCAACAAAAATATCTAACTTCAAAGGTCATAGATATTACTCATTACCTTACCATTCGTCTTCAAATTTCACTCATTTAAATGATACGTATTATTATAATTTGATATATCTACAGTTTATGAATATCATGAGGAAATAACACATGAAAAGTTAAAGAAAAACAGACATTCTCCTTATAACCGTCTCACATATCAAGTATATGAAAAAAGCTAAATAATTAACATCTGTAAAAATATCAGCTTAATTTAATGATTTCCAAAAATGGGCTTCCTTTCTATTTTTGGTTTAAACCACAGACTTTTACTCCCATTCCACTAAAAAGTGAGCAAATCTGCCAAATTAGGCCAATCATAATTTAAATCTAGCTAACATCTATTATAAAAAATGTTTCAATCTCCTTTAAACACAGAATAGCAGACATCAAGGAAAATCTTTAAAAAATCTTAAAATAATTCCATTATGATCAGAAGAGTCAGAATTTAACATAACTGTTCTAGTGCCCTGTAATACAAAAACAACAACAACAACAACACCATTTTTTATGGTAAGAACATGGATTCTAACTATTATATATTATTTCAGAAGTTCCCTAATGAAGCACCATGCTTAATTTTTACTAATCATGAAAGGAGATGGTGCCTTGAAAATCACAAGCATCAGGTACTAATCTTTGGTAAACTAAGATCTACTGTATTACCATTCCTTTCCATTAGTGGAGATAACATTTTATATCAGTGTGTTGTACTTAAGTTTCATTTTTGCTTTATGGTCATTTTTCTGAACTCTTACATTTTTGTGACATTCCTTAAGTAAGTTAATCAAGACGTTGCATTCTTCAGTGTGCAAGTGTGGAGATAAGTCAGGATGCATCTTTAGGAGGTGACGGAGCACAGCAGAGCAACCTGTGGATACAAGAGTGTCTTGAATATGTGTGACTGTATTTGTTAATGCGACCTAAAACTATTTCAGTAAAAACGTGCCGTGAGCTTAATCAGAAAACAATGTTGACCTCTGGCAAATTATTAAACCTGAGCCTCAGCTTCCTTATCCAACAATTTCACAGATTCAGCAAGCCATCAGGTGTTGTTTGGAGAACCTGCAAGTTCAGAAAAAAGCAGAAGTTCTCAAGAGACCCAATCCTGGAAATAAGTGCTCCGGTAGAAACAGCTAGCCTATATTAACAAGTCTGATCTCAATTATTTTCCCCACATACCTGAAACTAACTACAACTCCTTTTGTTCAGATGAAATTCTATAAAATAAGAGAATTGGTTCATTAATCCTTTCAAAATGCATATTCCTGAGGGAGAGGGCTACAGCCTCATTAGCCAATCTCACGTTAATGTCAATTCATATGGACTGCTTTCTTATTCCTAACATCTGGCTGAGAAAAATCCAACTAGACAATGAAGAGAAACAAAAAGCAAATGGGAAAAAAAGTTTTTCAGTTTAGCAGAGATAGCCATAAAATGCAATTATTACAATGAAAGGAAGAAGCTGAATTCCAGAAATTAAATTTATTACAAAGTAGAAAATCAGCAGCCAGCGTCAAAGGAAAAACATTATTTTGAAGTGTCTTCCACAGTTATGTAGTACTATTTACCTATTCCTTCCTTTAACCTACTTTTTTTTAACTTGGAAAACATTACAAAAAAAAAAAATTAATTCTTTTAATCTTCTACAAGTTTCAAGAAAGAAAACCTAAGAGAAAATAATGAACTTAGTTGGGCAAAGAGTACTTTAGACAGGTCAAAAGCAAATTCATAAAAGAAAAAAATTGTTACAATCTTATCAAACTTAAAAAAACTTTCTCACTTCAAAATATACCATTAAGAAAATGAAAAGACACAGGGATGAAAAACACAGCATAGGGAATGTAATCAGTAATATTGTAATAGATTTATTGTAGTGAGCATTTCATAACGTATATAAATTTTAAAAAAAGAAAAAAAGACAAGCCACACTTTGGGTGATAATGACATGTCAGTGCAGGTTCATCAATTGTAAAAACATGATTCTGGTGGGGGATGCTGACAGTGGGGAAGGCTGCACATGTGTAGGGCCGGGGGCAAGTGGGATCTCTGTACTTTCTGTTCAGTTTTGCTGTGAACCTAAAACTGCTCTAAAAAATAAACTACAAGTTACAGACTAGGAGAAAATATTTGCAAATCATATATGAAAAAGGATTTGTTATCTAAAATATATAAAAGAGTGCTTACAAACAACCCAACATTTAAAATGGACGCAAAAAAACAGCCAAAAGATTTGAATAAATACGTCATAGAAGATGATACAGGAATGGTTAATTAAGCACATGAGAAAAATGCTGAACACCATTAGTCACAGGGAAAGGCAAACTAAAACCACAATGAGATGGTAACTACACATCTGCCGGAAAAGCTATAATCAACAAGTCAGACAATAACAAGCATTAGTTAAGATGCAGAGAAAACAGGCCTCATTGCATTGCTAGTGGAAACATAAAATAGTACACACTTAGGAAAGCAATTTGGCAGTGTCTTCAAGGAGTTAAACACAAACTTACCAAACGACTCGGACCACAGAAACTGCACTCTTAAGAATCTACCCAAAAGAAATGAGAACACATAGGCACACAAAGACATGTATGTAAATATTCACAGCATTATTCATTATAAACAATACTGGAAACAATCCAAATATCCAATAACCTGGTAATTGGACACACAAATATGGTATATCTAGACAATGGAATACTCCTTGGAGAGGAAAAGGAATGCACTGATATAGGCACCAACATGGAGGAACCTCAAAAGCACCCAATGAAAAAGCACTAAATGAAAGAGGCCAGATTCAAAAGACTATATGATTCCATTTATGTGCAATGTCCAGAAAAGGCAAAATTGTAGAGAAAAAAAAGCTGATGGGTTCCCTGGGCCTGAAAGTGAGAGTGAGGATTATTTGCCATTGGGCACAAAGTAATATTTCTACGTGATAAAAATGATTTAGAATAGGATTGTGGTTATTGTTGCACAATTGCAGTTCACTAAAATCACTGAACTCACATACAATGGGTGAATTTTATGATACGTAAATTGTACCTTAATAGAGCTAATACCAGAAAGTTCAAGAAATTCAAACGGCCGATCTACCTTCTGCTCACAAGTAAAATCCTAAAAATATCTAAACAAATTAATTGCAGAGAATTACAGTATTCTTATTATTGCAGAACTCAATTTATAAAAGTATCAGTAGATCACTATTCCACTGAGTGACTTCCAGCTGAGTACACCTACTCAAGGACGCACGTGCACACACATGCACACGCAGCATACCACAGCTGAAGATCACACACAGGGCCATTGGGGCCAGCTAAGTGTTTGAAATGGAAACTGGAAATGCAGTCAAGTTCAAGTTTGGTTTGCCTGCCAATGACTACAAAATCTTTTTAATGACATAATCTTTTTGCCTCAGAAAAACAAGATCTCATATGGTCTAGCAATTAAAACCATTTAATATTATACCAACATATCACATTTACACCTATTAGTTATCTGGTTATCTGATTTCTGCCTCCCTTTTTTCTGTATACTGGCTTAGCCACCTAGAAAATGTCTTTATATTTTGTAAATATGTTTGACAAAAAATTTTTGCATATTTCTATCAACCAACCCTCAAATGTACACTTTTACAGTTTGGAAACGAGCTCACAATGTACTGAAATGACCTCGTTAATTGGTAAATTAAATACTCTAGAAGACACTTGGCTGGTGGGATAAATACTGCACACGGTCTACAAGTATAAATGCATACGTATTCACGATGCATATTTTTCCTCCCTCTTTTACAAAAGTTTATGTCACTGTAGAACCAGCCAAGGCACCAATAAGACGTCTTCCCTTCTACGTACTTATCCAACATAACTACATCCAAGAAGAAAATGGGTTTCATATGGTTTCCTTTTCCTAGTCTTCTTGGTAAAAAGCTAAGCTACTACTTAACTTACAGTTCTAAACACTGGCCAAATTCCTTACCTAACAAATTCCTTGCTTTACCAGTCATTCCCTCCCTTCTTTCCTTCACCCTATCTTTTTAGTGATTTATGCTTTTCTTCTTTCCCTCGATTCACCCTGTACCCACACTCCCTCCCAGCACCCAATGTCCTCTGGTTTCTTATAACCATTGGTGCACACACAGGTGTACTCCCGGACTCTCGGGTGTTAATCTACAAAGATGGCACTGCTCTTAGAACACACTGACGTGAGTGCTGGTGTCTTCCAGCAGTCATCTTTAAAAGCCTATTCTAATCAGCATTATTATAACTCGAAGTAACTTACGAACTGAAGAAAACAAAATGTATATTCCATATTCTTACTTTTAAGATTCCTTCAAAGCCATAAGAATGTATCTACATTATTAGTGTTGAAAATAATTTGTTGAACATTTACCACACACTAGGCACAAGTCTTAAAATCCTTCCATAACTGTAGCAAGAGGGTACCTTTAAAAATTCAGTGAAACCATAAGAAATTGCCTTTTTGTAGTTCAAATATGCATTACTCACATTTTCATAGTAAAACTAAGCCCCAGGTCACATAGTAAGTGGTAGAGTTACTACCCAATGCAATCTCACCAGAACAGATAATTCCCATGTTCAAAATAGGAAAGGCGTGCCTTCCCAGCAGTTTGTGTAAGAAGTAAATACAGAGAGTAAAAACGATTTCCCAAAGACTCTCTGGTTGGTTACAAGTTCAATAGACAATAATTCTAGGCCTATCTTCCGAAGAAGTCAATGTAATATTACCCTGTCTGTCTCCCTCAAGAAAAAGAACAGTACTGTGTTTGTCCTGATCGGTCCAGTCCCAAATACTGACAAGGTAAATATCTGGAGAGAGTGTTCAGGATTAAGATGGCTTTGATTCTAGGTTTAAACAGGAAGCCATTAATGAAACTGGGAATATTTGCCAATTTAGGGAAGTGCACATCAGAGGAGACAGATAAACAACCTGGTTCAGCAAGACAAACAATGGATTTGCAATCAAAAGTTGTGGACTTGGGGCACCTGAGTGGCTCAGTGGGTTAAGCCTCTGCCTTCGGCTCAGGTCATGATCTCGGGGTCCTGGGATCGAGTCCCGCATCGGGCTCTCTCCCTGCTTCCCTCTCTCTCTCTCTGCCTGCCTCTCTATCTGCTTGTGATCTCTCTCTGTCAAATAAATAAAATCTTTAAAAAAAAAAAAAAGTTGTGGACTTATCGGGCCATAAGTTATAACACTTTGGTAACTTAATCTGAGACTAAGTCTCTTCTTCCGTAAATTGGAATTAGCTCTTGACCTGTATCTCTGGGTGGTCTGAGGTTTAAGATAACATATGTGGGAGAATCTGAAATAGTGAGCAGTGAGTGTGACATCTGTAAAGTATTATTTGTATATCTGAAATACTCTGTCACATGATGGGAAAGCCTGAACTGAATTAACAGTAGTGTTTCCAAGGCACTTGCCAGGACAGGACCGGAAACCAAAGGGTGGATGTTAACAAAGGTAGGTGTCCTCTTCCTGGAGCCGTCCAACAATGAAACAGGCTGCTATGTGAAGTTCTCGGTTATCTGTCTTCATGTACCCCAAGGAGACTGGCTACATCAATTATGGATGCCACAGCGTATTCTTGTATTGCATTCTTAAGTTTCTTCTCAAGCCTAAGTTCATAACTAAATGATTTTAATCTATTTCCAAAAATAAAATTCAGTCAATGGATAAAAACTTGTCACCACTAAAAATATCCGGAACAATTCCAAAAGGGTAGTAACAAAATAATTTAACACCAGGCCCACTGCTGAACAAAGGTGAAGGGAACATTCATTTGTGCTAAGACCTCATGCATGGGTGTTTGTATTAAGAAAAAAGGATAAATTCCGTTCAAAATGTTATCATTTAAACACAAAACTTCAGACCCACCTTCCCTTTGGCAGAAGGGTAACTTGTCACAGTTGCAATACCTCCCTGGTCACCTCAACTCCACCCATTGCCTGAATGAGGTGTGCACACGTTTATACCAAAAGAGCCACTGAAACTCTAAAATGTTCAGCTGGGACAAGCTGATCGTTCTATAACTGGGTGACAGGTCTCTGCAAAGGAATTTATTTACTTTTATTTATTTACTTTTATTTGGGGGTAATCTGGGAGAACAAAAGCAGTATGGTACTCTCACTAAAGACATAAAAATTATAGGCTTATTTAATCACTCCTTCACCTTATTCTACCAACACTGAGCTAAAATTTTCCTAATGAGTATTTCATGATAGACAGATTTCAACCACCAGGTGGCACAATTTTAGAAAATAAACCAAGAGTAATGTCTTCATTAACTCTGGTAGAGAAAAAGCAAGCAAGCATTCTGGTAACAACACTTCAGTACATCTTTAGTCACAAGGAGGAAACCCCTTATTTTAATGCCACTTGGGTTTTCTTTCAAAAGATTCTGCTGTTTGGTGTCTGCACCAGAAAGAATTTTACACTACACTGCAATTTCTGATGGCATTTTAAAACAGACAAAAAAACAAGTCCAGAAAAGTCTCTTGTGCAGTCTGAAGAAGCTGTTCTCTAGGAAAAACTGTGAACTTAACACTGAATGCTTAATGCTTTGTAAAACCTATCTTTTTTAAAGTCTACTTCTCAGAAAGCACTGGAATTAGTTAAATTAGTATTTCTGCAACTATGTCAAACTACGCACCATATTCAGAAGAGGCAGCAGACATAGCAGGGTATGCTATCTACCTTCCCTTTTTATTTGCAGGTGCAAAGTGACCAAATCTAAACACATGCTCTTGAGTGATTAGTGCTCCCAAATACAGACTAGGCCATATACAATCAATCCATATAGCCCAAAGAACACACAGGCTAGTGAAGGAATCTTCTTGTAAATACACAGGGTAAATGCCCAATTTATGTTTGCCAAATCTTGAATTTAGGATTATTATAGATCTGAGAATTGGTTCACACCCCAACATAGTTTAAAAAAAAAAAAAAGACGAAAATAAGGCTCATTTGAAATAAACTAAGCAGGTGCAGAAGCCTGTATGTATGGAAAGGAGTTACAAGGGGCATCACAACACAAGTTTGCCAGTGCCAACTTCCTTTATGCACTTAAGATTTTAGGTTTCCAGAACTCGGATTTACCAGCACCTACTGTGAACCTACAAGCACGGTGATTTTTAAACCCAGTGAAAGGGATGTGAATGTCCCCTTTCCTTCAAAAGTGTACTGATGAGGATCTCACTGGATTCCCACTTCGCAAGACGTACTGGGGGCAACTTGGCAGCTGAGATGTGCCGTAACAAGGCCCCCACCGTCTACAAACAAATGCTAAACTCCCAGCTGATAACAATAATAATCCTACAGTTCCCTGAGCGCTCGCCGTACCAAACGCTGGGAAGGGCTTCCCTTCTCAACATCGATGCCGTGGGTTGCGACCATTTTACCAGCGTGGAAGCCGAGGCTCAAGGAGGGGAGGAGCCCGCCCGGGATCACTAGGCTCGCGAGTGGCGGGACAGACTGCAGCAGAGTGAAAGGCCTGGGCCAAGCATGCTCTGAACTACCCGCGCGTCCTCAGCAAGTGCCTGAGGGCTGAGAGCCCCCGACAGACCTCCAGCCCCCGGCGCGGTGGACTGCCGGCGAGCTGAGAGCCACCACCACCCTGAAGACCAGCGGCCGGACCTTCCAGGTCCCCACCTCGCAGAGCGGCGGAAGGAGAGTGGGGCGGGGGGGGGGGGGGGGGGAGACGGCGGGGCGCGCGTGAGCAGGGGATGGGAGGAGGGGCAGGTGCGTGTCCCGCGGCCTCCCCAGACACCGCGGCCGGGAAGAGAGCGTTCCTCGGAACGGCCCGGACTGCCGAGACTCACCGGACTCGCGGCCACAACAGGAGGGCTGAAGCGACAGTCACCAGCGAAGACCCCCCATTCAAGAGGCGGCAGTCAGGACGCCGGAGCTGAGCCACCTAAGGGTGGCGAAGGCTCTCACGCCCTCCACAGCTGACCTCGCACGGCTTGACCAGCCCCTGCCGCTCCTGGCCTCTGAGGCGCATGCGCCACCCGGCCTGGACGGGCCCATTTCCGGGGGCTGTCGGGGAGGGAGAGCGAGTGTCCGGAGGCCCGGTGGGGCCTAAAAACAGCAACCCGAACCAACGAGCAAGATTTATGGGGCTGAAAATAACTGTATTTAACTAACGTTCTCCGCTAACAAGGGTGATGGGCGGACTCGGCGAATTTCACTTCTGCCGCTCTCCCACGCATCCCCCTGTGCCCAGGATACAGTCCAAGAAGCACGCTCCAGGGGGCGGGGCTGGAGGGCGGCGGGAACTGCAATTGGTGGCTTTGAAGGCGCAGCGGGCGGGAAGAGCTGCTGAGAAGACACTGTCGGCGATGACTGACTGCAAGAGATCCGCGCGCGGCGTGGGATCGGGCCCTTGAATGTGGCGAGAGCCTTGAGGAAGCCACAGCCCAGACCTGTGGGGCGACTTTTCCGCGACTGCCACACGTCCAAAGGTACGGGTTTGGCGCTTGGCCTCTGGTGAGGGGTGGAGGACGACAGTTGAAGTTGGGATAAGAAGGGGCAGGGACGCTCGGACATGACGTCACATCCGCCCTCAGTGGGGCGGAGCCGTACCTGGATTACGTCCTCCCCAGAGCCCCCGTTGTCACGTGACAGGATAATGTGCTTTCTGAGGCATGGCGTGAGGCTCTGCCCAGAGTTGGATGTTTTGATTTTTTTCTTTTTTTTTTTTTTTAATCAGGCTTGGCTTCCGTATTTTTTCCGTACATGCGGCTCTCGTGTTCTTCGTTATGTTCGAGTGGCAGATCCTCAGTGTAAGAGGAGATCTACCGAAAAGTATCCTGAAAGAGTTGTTTTTTTTGTCATGCGTACGTTCATCCAGCAAATGTCTTGAGCACCTGATATGTGCCAAGCGCTGTGCTACGAAGAGCCAGAAGTAAAAAGAAATTAGATAGTCACGGGGAATCAGCTGGGTTTACGCAGAGGTTTACCAGCCTTATTGGTGAGATTGAGTGCTCCTACCAGAAGTCTGTAGAAAGGCATTTCGCAAACTTTACCCAGAATTAAGAATCTTCTGAGGCATTCTAAAAATGCAAGATCTCAATTTTTTTTTTTTTTTTTTTAAAGGTCTAGGGGCGCCTGGGTGGCTCGGTGGGTTAAAGCCTCTGCCTTCGGCTGGGGTCATGATCCCAGAGTCCTGGGATGGAGCCCCGCATCGGGCTCTCTGCTTGGCGGTGAGCCTGCTTCCCCCCACCCCCACCTGCCTCTCTGCCTGCTTGTGATCTCTGTCTGTCAAATAAATAAAATCTTTAAAAAAAAAAAAAAAAGGCAAGGTGTAACGCCCTACTGGGTGCCCGCCCACCTCCCAGTTCAAATAGATGGGGCCCGGGAATCTGCATATTTACAAGCTTTCCCCCAGATCCAGTGTTTTCGATGACAGATGTTGGTTTGAAATATCGCTGCTGGGCCCTAATTCTCACCAGGGTGCTTACATCCCCAGGCACACTTAGGGATATAGCCATGAATAATCCAAACGTAGTTCCTACCCTAGTGGCTCAATATTGTAAAGCAATACAGTAATCAATAAACAAGATAAGTTTAGGTAGTTCTGTAAAGACAATAAACAATGGAAGGTGGTGAGTTACCTTTAGAATGGGCGGTCAGAGTAAGTCTCTCAGACTAGAAGGCATCTAAGCTAAGACCTCACAAGAGCCACACATGTGAATATGTTCGAAAAGAAACTTCTAGGCCGGGGGTAACTGCAGGTACAATGACCCATCTCTGGAAGGATTCTTTTGTACTAGAGGAACTCAAGGCCAATGTAGCTAGAGCTCAGAAAGCCAGGGAGAAAGCGGTAGGTATGGGGAGGGAGGCAAGAAGCAAACGCAGGGCCTTGTAGACCACGGTAAGGATTTTAGTTTTGCCATTAAGGGAAGTTGGTCCTGTATCTGGATAAGAAAACAAATCAGGCTCAGTTTTCATGATCTTGATTCTCTTCTCATGTTCTTAATTCAATTGTTTTACTCCTTCACAACTCGTTATAGTTTATTTGTGTTCTAACTGCTGCTTTCAGTACCTTCTTAAAATCTTGTTGACTATCATCTTTTTTGGAAGTGGGCCGTGGTAATAGATTATACGCAGTGTTCAACAAACACTCAAATGGTAAAAAATAAGTCACACCCTGGATTCTTGTAGAGGGGTACTAGAAGCATCCTTCACCCTGTTCCTTGAAAGCCCCAGGACTTTTGCACTTGCTGTTCCCTCTGCCTAGCAAGTTCTTCTACCAGCTAGCCATGTGGCTCACTCTGTCCTCCAAATGTCCCGTTCTTTATGAGGACTGCTCACTCCACCCCCGTATCATTCCCAGCCTGCTCCATTTTAACTACAGTTTCCTATCTCTATTCCATTCTCTCTGTAGCATTTAATCACATTTTATGATTTTCCTGTTCCTTCTCTCTCCCCACTAGAATGGATGCCCCATACCCCGAGGGACTTTAGACTTTGCGGTTAAAGATGTCACTATCCCCAATGCCCACAAAAGTGCCTGGTACACACAGGTGCTCAGATTTTTTATGCGAATCAGTCCATGAACGAATGATTTACTTACCGTTACCATCAAAAGATCAAAATACTCTAGCCAATCAAGGAGAGAGAAGACTAATTTTTAAAACCTCCAAAGCATATTTAAATATACAGCATAGGGCACCTAGGTGGCTTAGTTAGTTAAGTGTCTGCCTCTGGCTCAGGTCATGATCCCAGGGTCCTGGGATCGAGTCCCATGTACAGCTCTCTGCTCAGCAGGGAACCTGCTTCTTCCTCTGCCTGCTACTCTGCCTGCTTGTGTACTCTGTCAAATAAATAAATAAAATTTTTAAAAAATTTTAAGTAAAAATAAGTATACAGCTTAAGGAGAAAATAGTTAAAACCTTCCTGTTGGGGGCACCTGGGTGGCTCAGTTGGTTAAGCGACTGCCTCCAGCTCAGGTCATGATCCTGGAGTCCTGGGATCGAGTTCCGCATCGGGCTCCCAGCTCCACGGGGAGTCTGCTTCTCCCTCTGACCTTCTCCTCACTCATGTTCTCTCTCTTGCTGTCTCTCTCTCAAATAAATAAATAAATTATTTAAAAAAAAAAAAACCTGTTGAAACACTCTTTGCAGAGTACTTTAAAAAAAGGTAAACATTTGGGTGTTTGACCTATAAATCAAAATCCTGGCTAAAAATGGGCTGAAAAATTCAGTTAAGTTAAACTTTTATATTTGGTTCATACTTTGTTGGGCTGTTTTTGTTTTTATTAAAGTGCCAAAGAGATGGATGAAACCCTTGCCGAGTTTATCAAGAGGACCATCATGAAAATTCCAATGACTGAAATGATGCCCATCCTCAAAGCCTGGGATTTTTTGTCTGAAAAGCAGCTGCAGACTGTAAACTTCCGGCAGAGAAAGGAATATCTTGTTCAGGACTTGGTTCTGCTCTGTGAGGTAACAGTGATGAAAATGAAGAACCTTAAGCACCATACTCCCTCTTTGGTTTTTTTCTTTCTTCCTTTTTTGAGTCCAAAAGAGATTTAAGGCAGCTGCTAAGCCATGAAGGAATGCTGGTTATGTACTACTCCAGTGAGGAAGAAACTAATTTTTGATTAGCCTTTGCAACTTACATAGAAGCCTTACAAATCAGTAAGAAAGTGAACACCATGGGAGAAAAACCAATTAGTACAAGTTAAAAGAATGAGCAGTATTCTTTTTTTACCTATTAGATTGTCAAAGATGAAAAAATAACATTCAAATGGGTTGGTAAAGTTATGTGGAGAGAGACCCCATCTTTCACTGGTATTTATTAACTTATTTGCTTTTTAATTTAAAATTATTTCAGATTTCCAGAAAAGTAGCAAGTGTAGTACAGAACTTTCTTTCTTTTTTTTAATTTATTTATTTATTTATTTATTTGACAGAGATTACAAGTAGGCAGAGAGGCAGGCGGGGGAATTGGGGAAGGCTCCCCACTGAGCAGAGAACCCAATGTGGGGCTCGATCCCAGGACCCTGGAGATCATGACCTGAGCCGAAGTCAGAGGCTTAATCCACTGAGCCACCCAGGCACCCCAGTATGGAACTTTCATATTCGTGTATGCTCTTCCTTCATTTGCTTTTAAATAAATCCTCTTTATGGCCCAGCAATTCCACTGCAGGAAATTTATATTTAAAAAAATTTAATAAAAAACTAGGAAGTATATATAAGTGTTATAATCGATAAACATTTATATACTTAAATATAATGTATAAATATTTATATATAAACAAAGATGTTAAACACCCTTTTTTTAAAAAACAAAAAATTGGAAACAGCTCTATGTAGGAGAATAAATAATGACACATCCATATAACAAAATATTCTTCAGATGTTAAAAAGGATAAGCTAGAACTTTATATATAGCATTGAGAAACACTATGTACATGAAAATGTATGTCGTAGGGGCACCTGGGTGGTTCAGTGGGTTAAAGCCTCTGCCTTTGGCTCAGGTCATGATCCCAGGGTCCTGAGATCGAGCCCCGCATCGGGCTCTCTGCTCCGCAAGGAGCCTGCTTCCTCCCCTCTCTCTCTCTGCCTGCCTCTCTGCCTACTTGTGATCTCTGTCTGTCAAATAAATAAATAAAATCTCTAAAATTAAAAAAGAAAGAAAGAAAATGTATGTCGTAGGGCAGCGGTTCTCAATTAGGACAGTTTTGTCTCCCGGAGAACACAATGTCTGGAGATGTTTTTGGATGTCAGACCTGTGGGAACCCTCCTGGCTTGTAGTGGGTAGAGGCCAGAACGTTACTGACCATCCTAGGACAGCCCTCTACACACGGAGTTGTCCGACTAAATGTCAGTCATGCCCAGCTGGGAGCCCCTGATGCAGAGGAAGTTTAGAAGGGTACAGCTGATCGGAAAACGGAACAGGAGGCTGGCGGGGGTGGAGAATGGGGGAGTGCGCGGACAGAGACACTCGGCAGGACAGCATAGACTGGACACAGTTGCTCAAGGAACCCTAAAATTTCTGTGAATGGAGCAGAACCAAACTATCACCATGCTCACGAAGTATTTTCTCTCTTCTTTCAGGAGAAGCGTGCAAGTATCCATGATGCCGCCCTTTTAGACATCATTTGTGAGTGTCGGTGCTTTGTAGTTAGACTTCCCCAGTCCTGCTTCTTTTTTTTTTTTCTAAGATTTTATTTATTTATTTGAGAAAGTGAACAAGTGAGAGAGATGGAACAGGGGGCAGAGCAGAGAAAGGAACAGAGGAAGAGGGAGAAGCGGACTCCCTGCTGAGTAGGGAGCCCCATCTGGGATTCGATCCCGGGAACTTGGGATCATGACCTGAACCGAAGGCAGATGCTTAACCAGCTGAGCCACCCAGGTGCCCCTGAAGACCCAGTCCTGTTTCATCAGTGAGGCCGTTCTGTACGTAAGGGCTGATTCTTTAGTTAGGTGGACCTAGGTTTGGTCGCTCCTGTGTCACTCACCAGTCCCGTGTCCTTGGCCTGAGTCCCATCACCTTGCTGATCCTAGACTCCTCCTAAGTAAAAGGAGAAAGCAGTCATACCTACTTTACTTGCGGCTCAGAGCCTTAAACAAGATAATGCTTAGAACGCTCTTAGTGCGGTCGCTGGCTACCAGAAGCACTTAGCAGATATTTGTTAGGCTTTGTTTTGTTACTAACAGAACTTGAAAATACATTTACAAGAATTTTTTCTTATTACAGCGTTTGTTATCTCCCCTCCCCTTCCCTTTCTATGGGTTTTTCCCTTTGTGTCCTAGTTTTCTTTTCTGTATTTTTTTAAGACATCTACTCTCCTCGTCAGGAGGCACCAGAGTATAGGGTCTAAGAACACAGGCCCCAGGGCCAGATCTCTTGGATTCAGTCCGTGGCTCTATCCTTGTCTCCCTGTGAGTCCTCGGGGAGGCTGTTGACATCTCTGTGCCTCAGTATTGTCATTTGACAAACCCATATCATAAGGATGATATTGCATCAGGTTGTGATGAGGATGAAATAAGACTTCTGGTCAAGTTCCTAGAACAAAGCCTGGTATTTACTAATGATCATCAATTTATATCAACTACTTTCTGTGACCTGGTGTGTAACAAAAATCAGCTTTATATTTTGCTCCACCTATGAAATAACTGAATCCATTTACACATCTGCCTCCAGTTAAGTCTAATTTTCAGGGATTTGGATTATACCTAGACCATAAAAGGTGGATCCACGTAATTCCCGTTTCTCACACATTTGTTCAAATATTCATTGAGCACCACTGCATGGCAGGCTGCGTGCTAGGTGCTGGTGGCTCAAACAGGATGATTCATTATGTCTTAGGAGGTCACCATCTCATGGAGGAGACAGGTTGCTTAATCACACAAATGCCTTCTTACAGACGGTAGCAGGTGCTATGAAGGAGAGCATAGAGGGGTTCTGGGAGAGCAGAGTGGGATCTGCCACACTGAGGGTTTGGGGAAGGCTTCCTCAAGGACATGAGCTGAGAGCCGGAGGAAGAGTGGCATTAACTAGGCATAGAGGAGAAGGGAAGTTAAGGAGCAGGAGGGCAAAGGGCACAGAGCTGGAAGTCTTGGAGTAGAAGGGTTAAGCAGAGGAGTGGAAAGAAGGCGGGAAAGGGGAGCTCAGGGGTCAAACTAAATGAGGCATAGGTAGGCAGATGCTACGGAGACTTAGAGGCCTCTTGAAGGATTTCAGTCTTTATTCTAAGAATAATGCAAAGCCTTCTAAAGATTTTGAGCAAGAAAGAATCAGGTTCTTGTTTTTCCAGAGCTCCCAGTGCAGAGACAGAGACCAAGGAGGATGGGAGGGACCTCTAACAGAGGGAGTCTGTTAGCGCATCTGAGCAAGAGAGGAATGTAGCCTGGGTGAGAGGGTGATGGTGGCGGGGAGGAATGGAGAGAGCTGAATGGCACCAAGAACTACAAGGATTAGAGTGGACCCGATTTGCTGGTAGCTTGGTCATGGTGGAGTGAGTGGGAGGAACACGCGTGGCTTCAGGTAGTGGTGAGTGCTACAGAGGAAACCAAAGCAGGGTGGAGGGCGGGTGAGTTTGGGCAGGGTATCAGGATAGGCCAGTCTGCGTAGGTGGCCTGTCAGTAGAGACCAGAATGAGGTGTACCACCAGCTAGAAGACGAGGGCTCCTGACAAAGGGAACAGCCAGTGCCACGGCCAGTCATGGGGAGCACGGCCTCCCTGTCATGCTGGGAGAGTGCCATGTTCTGGGGAGTATTCTCATGTGGAAAGAGGAGAAATGGTCAAAGTGTGAGTAAATGCCAAATCTTGACTATATCACTAATTCTTCATGATTTATTTTAGTTGTCTGGAGAAAATAAAATCCGTATAAAAGTTATATTTTAAATAAAAATGTATACACCCTAATTTGTAAATTACTAGTATTTTCTCTGGTGTCATATTATGTTGAATACATGCTTAAAATAGTATTCATAAGCTCATTCCTTGGGGGTTCTAGGATATAATAGTAATCAGTTCTTCCTCCCTCTCTCAGATACTCAGTTTCATCGGCACCAGAAACTTTGGGATGTTTTTCAGATGAGTAAAGAACCAGGTAATGCTTTCCTTTTTTTTTTTTTTTAAAGATTTTATTTATTTATTTGTCAGAGAGAGAGAGAGCGAAAGCAAGCACGGGCAGACGAGTGGCAGGCAGAGACAGAGAGAGAAGCAGGCTCCCCACTGAGCACGGAGCCCGATGTGGGACTCGATCCCAGAACGCTGGGATCATGACCTGAGCCGAAGGCAGCCGTTTAACCAACTTAGCCACCCAGGAGTCCCAATGCCTTCCATTTTTTTTAAAAATTTTTCGGTAATCTGTATACCCAGCATGGGGCTCGAACTCACAACCCCGAGATCAAGAGTCACGTGCTTTTCCAGCTGAGCCAGCCAGGCGCCCCCATGTTCACCATTTTAAATTGAACATCTGGGGGCGCCTGGGTGGCTCAGTGGTTTAAATTGAACATCTGTATTTGATATTCTGGGAATTTTAAAATGAAGAGGAGTATGTTCCTCTTAAATGTCTCTTCTTTCAAATGAGTAATTTCAAAATTGCTCTTTTGTGGGAAAAATGAGAAATACATTTGGTGATCCTCTGTCTGAGGTACTGGTTGGTGTGATTTGATCGCTGTGGCTCTTTGAGGTCACGCGAAATGCTCACCTTCAGTGTCTTTGCAGATGTATTTCTTGAACATCGTCCTCCCTTGATTTGCCTTTATTTTTCTTTTCACCCTGACAGGTGAAGACATTGACCTTTTTGATATGGAACAATTCAAAAGTTCATTTGTGAAAATTCTTCAGAGAGCATTAAAAAACGTAAGAATAAAATTTACCTGCATTTCCATGAAATTCAATGTCAAGGCATCTGTGCAGTTTTTTTTTTTTTTTATGTGTGTGTAAGAATTTTACTTAGTAATATTCCATGTGCCCTCCGCCATGGTGGAAATGTCCTGCATCCACACTGTCTGGGACACCGGCTACTAACCTCATGTGGCTGCAGAGCCCTTGAAATGTGGACAGTGTGACCGCGGAACTAGAATGTTAATCTTCCGTAACTGTAGTGAGTTTTCGTGCAGTAGCCACGGGTGGCGGATGGCTCCAGGGCCAGTCAGGGCAGCCTAGCACACCCCTAGAATCTTTAGCTGCTGCTCCACTTCCACAAGTACCACCCAGTATCTTTTTTTTTTCCCTTTTGAGAGAGAGAGAGTTGGGGGGGGGGTGCAGAGGGAAAGGGAGGGAGAGAATCTTAAGCAGGCACCACTCCCAGCACAGAACCTGAGGCGAGGCCGATCTCACAGTCCTGAGTCTTGACCTGAGCCGAAACCAAGAGGAGTCAGCCCCTTAACTGACTGAGCCACCCAGGCGCCCCACTACCAAATATCTTGTTGTAGGTTCAGGCAATCATTTTTTTAAGTAGCTTCCCTTACTTCATTCTCTTCCCACTCTGGTCTGCCTTAGTCCTCCTTGCATAGCAAGACACTCCCAAAAACCTGTCCCAGTCACTGTGCTCTAGCCGTCCTCTGCAGAATAGTAGTGTTCCCTCTCCGCACACAAACTCCCTGACTGCGGCTTCCCATCTCTTCAGCGCACCCTCTATGACTTCTACCATACCTCTACCTACCCCCTTGTCCCTGGCCTATTCTCCCATCTCCTTTCTCACCAGCGTCCCTTCTGTGTGAGGCTGGAGTCCATCCCCTGCGCCCCCACAAGGCCTCTGCTTTGCCGTTCTCTGTTCTGTTTCACACTCGAAGTCTCTACTGCTTATAATCATGTTCAAGTGTCGGTGGAAGGACATCCCCTCCCCATCCTCATCCTCAAGCTCTGTCTTTTCTACAACACTCTTGGAGGGAAATATTCTTTTCTTGCTCCTGATATGTCCACGGGCACAGTGGTGCTGGCCCCCTTTACCGTCCCCTTCACCTTTTTCTGGCAGGACCACCAACATGGCCTAAAGAACAGTCATGCCCACGGGACACCTATTCTCTCTTCCCCTGGGTCCGGCTCAGCCCCTGCACGGGAGGCGGCCCGGAGTCATTCTGTCAGTGACCATATGGGCAGCTCTGCCTGACTGGATTCTCTTATCTGGAGGGTCACTTGCCTGCAGGTAGGATCCACCACCACTCGGGAGTATGCGTTGGCCTCCGCCTACCAACTCTTTTGCCTTATTTCTCGGTGGGTCCAGAAGGACAGGGAATATATTGGCCCCCTCAAAAACCTTTTCAGAAAGACCCTTTGAAAGGGTAATGCGTCCTTGCCAGCCCATGCGTAAGCCCCTTGCATTCAGCTACTGCTCTCGCCTCCATATCGAAGCGGAGTTGTGAAAGACAGCGGTTCTCGTGTGATCCCCAGACCAGCAGCATCAACATCACCTGGGAACATGTTAGACAGGCAAAGACTTGGGCTCCCTCAGACACAGTAGGAGTGGGCCAAAGCCCTCCAGGTGATGCTAATGCCCGCTCAAGTGTGAGAACCTCCCTGTTCAGAGGGACCGGTGACGTCACAAAATCCCATGGATGGTTCTCTTTCAACAGCAGCGCTGATTGCGGGTGCATGCCAGGCTCGGGGCTAAGCCCTTGCCGGTCACTAACTCACTGAACCCTACTGATGAAGCAAGGTGGGTCCCACAGTGGTGAGCGCCAGAGCCAGGGTGGAAATCCAGGCAGGTGGCTTGAGCTCATGCTCTTCACGTCTACACTGACTGGCTCTCGCGGCTCAAGCTCTGCTGTGTACCAGTCACATAACAGCAATTTCTCATGCTCAGGAAGGTCACGCTGTCAAGAGAATCGGCTATTGGACCCTCTTGATCCTGAATGTTTGTCTTCTGGCCATCCTAAACTGCTCTTCATCGTCTCCATGACCAACTACTTTCCTTTCCTTCTGCCCTTTGCTAGAGCGTTCCCCAAGCTTCTGCAGTCTTCCCCCCGTGAGTTTCGGTTCTGGGAACTTAACTTTAGTGGGAGAGAGGAGGGAGGAAGACATAGAGTCAGTCACCTCTTCCCTTTCAGAAGCGAATGAGTTGCCCCAACACCATTTGCTGACTGATGTAGCTTTTTCTACTGGTTTATCATCATTGGATCCTTCTGATTCGTTCATGCTCTTACAGTCTACATTCTACTCATGATCTGTTTCTCCTCATTTCTGCTCATGCACTCCTGATCCACTGCTTGCCTCTCGGGGGTTAATCTGAAGCTCCAGCCAAACTGAACCAATCTTCAAGTTCTTGAACTTGCCCTAGGCTGTTCCCTCTCCTTGGAACAACCTCCGACCACCTGGTCTTTACACACAGCTCATTCCTTCCTTCCTCCCTTCCTCCCTTCCTCCCTTCCTCCCTATCCTTCTGCCTCCACTTAACTAGGTCTCCCTCAGGGAGTCTCCCTGACCCACCCAGATGGCAGTTCCCCTGTCACCATACTCCTCCCACTTCCTGCTTTTATGGTCAGTCTTCCTCCCTACCCATAGTCTCCCTGAGAGGAAACTGACCATCCTGCTCCCTTCTGACAGGAGTGAGCGAGGGCGGAACAAATGCTGGGAATGAATGGATTGGGCACATTCTTTGCAAAATCTTCATTCCTTTAATGCTGTAGTTTGTAAAATATTTTAATAACCGTTAAGGCAAGGCAACCCTGTCCCTACCAGCAATTACTCTTCTTTACCAAAAATGTCCTGACTGTTCTTCAAGATGAACCTTAGAATCATTTTTATCAAGTTTACAAAACAAAACAAAATCTTCATCATTTTGAGTGTGGGCCCACTTTCATTTGTAAATTAATTCAAGGGTTATTGGGAGCCAAGAGAAGGTATGCCTCTCCTTTTTTGGGTTGTTTTTTTTTTTCTCTTTTATGAATAAGCACTCTTTGCTACTCTGTTCCTCAGTTGATATTTTTTATTATATTATTTAAAAAATATTCTTACCATGAAATTACGCCCTTTTCAGAGATTAAAGGAGAGTCCCATCTGGACTGTGGGTATGGTATGTGCACCTGGTTTTCTTTAAACAAAGAGCCTTACTGGCACTGAATCCCAAGCCAGCTGTCCATAAATGGGGATAGATAGACCCTTGTGGAAGCAGCCTCTGGATGAAGCCGAACATGACTGGCTAACTCCTCCTGAGAAACACTCGCAACCATGTTCCCGCCCTGTTCACCCCGCATCAGAAGCCTAGAGAGACCTGCTCGCTTTCAATGCCCTCTTCCCCCTCGACAGTCTTTCCTGCCCTTCTCTTTGGCACTGGGAACTTCTTTTGTCTGAACCCCACGCCTCCTGCCCAGTCGTTCTAGGAGAAGAGTGAAATGCTCCCACATCCTCCTGCTTCAATGGCCACGTATTTCGGTTGTGAGATTTCCTCTTTTATCACCGCTGTGTTCTAAAAGCTTTTGCCTCCAGAATGAATTTCAGGCAGACTAGTGAGTGGGAAAGGATGGGAGAACAAAAGAGCTTTTTTTTATTAGTCACGTCTTCCTGCTTGAAAGGCAGCAAAGGCCCACCACCCTGTGTCTTCTCTGTCTCCCCTGCTCTGAGCTAGCCCACGTGTGCTAACCCCATTTCTCAGTTGACGGGGGACTCCTAGCTCGACTTCACTTTCCTCATAACTAGCAGCCCCAAGGCTGATGCTGGTGATATCAGGCCACATCGAGTCTCCGGGACTGAAAAGTGACTTGCCTGCTGCTGTGGGATAGACATCTTAACCTTTCTGTGCCAAGGACCCCTTTTGCTGTTAGTGAAAGTTACAGACGACTTCTTACAAGATTATTTTAAATGCTATCATAAAATACATAGAATTGTAAGGAAAACCAACTACATTAAAATACCATTATTAAGATGTTAAAATACCAAGTTGTGCTAATTCATGTTCTTCTTTAGTAACAGTAAATGATCTCAGAGTAAGTCTAAAAACAACTGGTTTCAACTGATGGGCATAAAAGGTATTTTTGGGGCAGGCTCAACAGTTATAATGTGTCAAGGAAATATTTGGGATTTCTACAGATAACAAAGTAACAGGTCCTAACATTCTACTGTTTTGTTGCCTACCTTCACAATTGAAGGAGACGCTCCATTTCAGTTAGTTCAGAGACACCCTGAATTCTAACCCGGGACCGCAAGTTAAGCCCTTGAGCCAATTGGGTAGAGAAGCTGGTCTGAGAGCCTGCCTGGGGAGCGATGGGCAGAGATGCTACAGGGGATCAGATCCAGAGCCTTTGAGTGTGTGCACGTCTTTGCACTCAAGAAAGAGAAAGAGAGACTAACTGTATATCTGACCAGGTAAAACTATTCAAAATACAATGTTTTTAGAAAACTTACAGAGAGGGTGTCTGGGTGGCTCAGTGGTTAAACATCTGCCTTCAGTTCAGGTCATGATCCTAGGGTCCTGGGATCGAGCCCTGCATCGGGCTCCCTGCTCAGCAGGAAGCCTGCTTCTCCCTCTCTTACTCCCCCTGCTTGTGTTCCTGCTCTCACTCTCTCTCTCTGTCAAATAAATAAATAAAATCTTTAAAAAGAAAATAAAACTTACAGGGAAAGAAAACAAAAGCTAGGGGCGCCTGGGTGGCTCAGTGGGTTAAAGCCTCTGCCTTCGGCTCAGGTCATGATCCTAGGGTCCTGGGATCGAGCCCCGCATCGGGCTCTCTGCTCCGCGGGGAGCCTGCTTCCTCCTCTCTCTCTGCCTGCCTCTCTGCCTAGTTGTGATTTCTCTCTGTCAAAATAAATAAAATATTTAAAAAAAAAAAAAAAACAAAAGCTAAAAAATATATTTCAATTGTAAAAAGGTAGTACATTTACTCTCCTTTTTTATACCTATGTATCATGTAGTTTCATATGATAGTCTGTACTAAATATATTAGTATGGTTAAATATGTAGCCATTCTGTTCCTTGTAAGCTTCATTTGATTCCCACACTAAACTTGTTTGTAGTATGTCAAGAGCTTGTGGGTCGTGGCCAATTCTAACAATTTATGGCCAGAGTACCCTGGCCAGCAGGACAGTCCCAGGTTAACCAAACCACTAGGACCCTTGGCCAGCAAGTGTCCAGGTTAAGCCTGAACAATATTTATCTGAGCTATCCTCAATGAAAAATGCTTTCTCCTGGCTACTGAAGGATAATATCTATTAAGGTAGTTTCTTGGGAAAATAGTCGAGGTCTGCATTTGGGCCCTGCCTCTTAGGGGATCTGAAAGTCATCTTTACTAGAAGAAAGTGAGACAGAATCTGAAAGCCATCTGGGCCAGGATTATCCTGACTCTGTGAATATCCTTTTCTCTTAGCCCATTGATTTTTTTATTTGACCTTTTTTAGATTATAGAGCCTTATGAAAATTTTGATAAGTGGTACAGCACCTCTCTCCGGGCAAGTATATACTTAGGCATGTGTGCCCAACTCTGCATCCAATATAAGGAGGACACAGAGCTCTTTAAGCTTCTCCATGAGGCTTTACTTCAGTTATCCTCATTCTGGGCTACAGAAATTACCTGAATATGTTGAGTGCAATCAGTTTTCTCCCTCTGGTAAAATTGTGCCCTCCACATACCGCATTCAATCTCGATTGGACGGGCTTTGCTTTTATAATGTGACACAAAGAGGCTATTCAGAATCAGACCCTGCCAGGCTCTTCCATTCAAGCCAGCAAAGGTCCACTGAGTGCCTGTTGGGGCCAAGGGCTATGCTGCTCACTGACCTTCTGGGAAGGTCAGACAGCTCCACGCACAGCACGTACTCCGAGCAGTCTGCACCCCAGACCAGGGAGGGTTCTTTGTCTCGTACCCTGAGGGAATATGGGAAAGCAGCCAAATAAAGAGTGGGCAGCGTTGGAATAACTGCCTTCTTTGCTAATGCCAGCAGCCACACTGCAGCCTGCTTTTTCTGGAGTCAGGTACAAGGGGAAGGAAGTCAAGAGGTGTGGGCAAGCCAAATGCACCTGTCTCAGATGCCTCCATCTGGATTCTGACCTCCCTGGGGGAAGCTAAATCGAGGGGAAGTTAAGAATCTAGGAACATGTTATTAAATTCCAAACCAACTGGCAGTCACATTTAGAAGTTGAGAAAGATCTGTGTTTTATCCACGAAATAGAATTTTCTATATTCTTTCCACATTACTTTAGAGTAATTGTTACCATCTGAGTTAAATGCATACAAGCATTAAGATTAATATATTTGAGCCCATTACTACATAGAAATCTTACTATTAAATTTACAGTGCACAATAGGTCTGTGTTTGATGCTGAAAAACCTCACTATTAAACAGGTATGTCATTTGTTAGGCTGTCTTATTTCATAAAATCATACATATCAGAAAAGGGTTCTTTAGAGACAAGCCCAAGAAATTGTTGAAAAATTGTGATACCCTGATTGTAGCATTTAAAATTTGTTTTCCCTCCAAAAGACTCTGCAAGGCATAAATGTATCTTTCCAAAGCAACCACAAAATCTTCTCCCAAAGATCCCCCAAACACTCTAATAAAAAGTAGAAAGACTGCTGGGTCTCAGCCTATGTGCAAGGTTACGGCGACATCCTTCACCCCTAAGGAACGCTTGCTGGTACCATACATTTTTTCTTAATGTGAATTTTCTTTTTCTTTAAGTAATCTCTTCACCCAATGTGGGGCTCAAACTCCTGACCCTGAGATCAAGACTCCCATGCTCTACCAACTGAGTCAGCGAAGGCCCCTGGTGCCACAGACTTTAATTAGGAAACTTAACTCTTGTTTTTTGTTTTTTTTTTTTTTTTTTGGTTTTTTTAAGGTGATGGTAAGTTTCCGAGATGCTGAGGAGAATGCCGTATGGATTCGAATTGCTTGGGGAACACAGTATAAAAAGCCAAACCAGTACAAACCTGTCTATGTGGTGTATTACTCCCAGACTCCCTACGCCTTCACTTCCTCCTGTCTGCTGAAAAGCAATATGCCCCTTCTGGGTCAGGTAGGGAACCAAGTACCCTAGGCTGTAATATTTTTATTATTCTTATTTCAGAGGTCTGCTTAGGGTTAAACTGCTCAGTAAGCATTTTATATAAAATACCACATATAATTCTTGATTTCCTAAAATAAGGAGCAGAAACTGTTCTACTAGTGGGAGCATGGCACAAGCATTGGTTTGGAGCTCTCTGTCTTTTCATCTAGAAGTAATGTGTGCTTAATGCAAAAATTCAACCAAAAATTATAGATACTATAAATATTGGGCTATAATACTATAAATATTGGGTAATCCTAATAGTCTTGGCAAATTTTCACTTCCAGGCGCTGACAGTTGCCAGCAATCACCATAAGATTGTGAAAATGGACCTCAGAAGCCGGTATCTGGACTCTCTCAAGGCTATTGTTTTTAAACAGTATAATCGGGTGAGCCTATCAGTGATGCTCTTTCAAGTTACACCTCCATTTTCTGGTTCACACTTGATTGACTTAGACGTGTCTGAGCAGGTGGGAAAGTCCACCTCGGACAAAAGGAGATCATTCCAGATATTACTGAAGTGGAGAAGGCTTTCAGTGAGTTAACATGAAAGGAAATCATAGTGCCTCACTTTCTTCTTGTTATAATCGCATTGTTTTATACTGTTCCCTAGTCGTTAGAGTTTATGTTACAGATCCCCATTTCCAAGTCA
This sequence comes from Meles meles, assembly GCF_922984935.1. Taxonomy (NCBI): domain Eukaryota; kingdom Metazoa; phylum Chordata; class Mammalia; order Carnivora; family Mustelidae; genus Meles; species Meles meles. The sequence continues at coordinate 6,903,093 of NC_060084.1, read as the reverse complement.
GCTATTCCAATTAGAATTTATCTTTAGAGTAACTCGATACTATCTTTCGAAGCTAATTATATTATTCGATTATGCAAGAGGAAAGTCGATTTCATTTTTGTCCTATCGGTCATACAAGTGATACAAGAGTTAGAAGGAAAGGAGAAAGCACTGGTTTATTACGAAGTCCCATAATTAATCTGTTGGTTTAAATTATTTGAATGCATTATTTCCTTTAATGATAAGAAGGGATCTGACCTTCCAGACTCGGTCGTTTTTTCCTATGCGTGGCAGCAGTGTGCTCACGTGTTCAGACTCCTGTAGGTGGATGGTTAATGCTCTGGGTCTACCTTTGAGCCCTTAGGTACATTACACTTACGTATTTTCATCTGTCCTAAGTAGAAAGAAGTGACAGCTCTCTGCCAGCCACTCTTTAAAGAAAAAAATCTAACATGAAGTTAGTGGTTTTCACCCACAGCAACCACCCGCTCTTACCCACCACCCTTCCACGTGTTCTGCTGTGACATTTGCATCCCTAGGATAATTCACACTGTCACGCACTTAATTATAAAAACATCGGCCGCAAAGGGAAAAATGATTGAGAGACGGACTTCAGTAGGAAAGTGATTTTTCCAGAAGGAGCCTTGGGGAGTATTTCACAGTGATGAAGACGGAGCTATAAAGCTGAAGCAGCACGTTGCATTCCTTTAGCTTTTGCTTTACCACCCGGGCTTCATCCAGATCCATTTTTATGCTAACAAAGGACCGAACTCCTCATTCAAAACAGGCATGTTGCTGGCCCAGCAGTCTCTGCCAGTCTCCTGTCTGGGAGAAGTGCTTAACTCAGCCTGGATGTGGCCTCAAATCTCTTTTGGTTGAAAAAAAATAAAGATTCGACACACTGTTAGGTACTAAAACCATTTATTACTCATGTTTTAAGATGTTAAAATCAGGCAAAGATTCACTTTTTTTTTTCTTTCTTTCCTTCTTTTTTTTTTTTTTTTTTTTTTTTAGAACTTTGAAACTCACAACTCCACTGTACCTCTGCAGGACAGAACCCTGGAGCTGGATATACATAGTATGTGTGTTTTAAGATAAAACCGAAATTTGGAACACATCATTCCTTTCTAGGTTTCTGTTACTTGGTAAAACATTTAATCACTCGGAGCCAGATTCAGAACTATCCACTGCTTTCAGAAAAATTGAAAATTAACTTTCTGTTGAAAAGATAAACTAGGGGCACCTGGGTGGCTCAGTGGGTTAAAGCCTCTGCCTTCAGCTCAGGTCATGATCTCGGGGTCCTGGGATCGAGCCCCGCATCGGGCTCTCTGCCTGTCAGGGAGCCTGCTTCCTCCTCTCTCTCTGCCTGGCTCTCTGCCTACTTGTGATCTTTGTCTGTCAAATAAATAAATAAAAAATCTTTTAAAAAAAAAAAAGATAAATTAAGGGGCTCCTGGGTGGCTCAGTCGGTTAAGCGAATGCCTCCTGCTCAGGTCATGATCTCAGGGTCCTGGGATCGAGTCCCACGTGGGCTCTCTGCTCAGCAGGGAGTCTCCTCCCACTTCCTCTGCCTCCTTCCACTCGTGCTTGCTGTCTCACTATCTCTGTCTCAAATAAAATCTTTTTTTTTTTAGATTTTTTAAAAATGTTTTTATCTGTCAGAGAGAGAGAGTCAGCACAAGCAAGGAACGGCAAGCAGAGAGAGAAGCAGGCTCCCCGCTGAGTAAGAAGCCTGATGCTGTGCTCAGTCCCAGGACCCTGGGATCATGACCTAAGCTGAAGGCAGATGCTTAATGAACTGGGCCACCCAGGTGTCCCTCTCTCGAATAAAATCTTTAAAAAAAAAAAAAAATTTTTTTAAGAAAAGGGATAATAAGCTACCATAGGTTCCTTTTAGAATTTATGAGAGCATCAAATAATAACCCTTACAAAAATTAACTTTCTGGTGTGCCAAGCACCACACTCGAACACTTACAGGTATCACTTCCTTCCTCTTCATCACAGTCCCCTGAAAAATCCCTGTTTAGCAGACAGCTGGGTTTCCGAACGGTTTAGTAACTTGCTAGGCGAAGTTACACATCTAGGAATCACCAAAACCAGGCATAAAATTCCAATCTGTCGGAGTCTGGAGCCCTAGCTCTGAATCCACTGGATAAACTCCTTCTTGAATAATCAGAGTTGGGACTGTGTTGTTACCCGCAGATGGCAGGAGTCTCTCTGTGGAAAACCCAGGAGAAGAATCTAAGAAACTTCTGTAGCAGACCAGAAAGTTGAGAAGAGTGGTGGGGTACAATCTAGATTTCTAGAAATGAACTTTGTCCTATCACTCAGCAGTGATCTGGCAATCGAATGAAATGGCACAGCAATTATGAGTAAACATTTTGCAAGGACTGCCAGTGATTTCACATGAAGAGAGCAAAATACAAAATTGTGTGTATTTTATAATTCCAGTTTAGACAATATATATCTTTCTATTCATTAAGAAAAAAGGCTAGACAGAATTTTTTTTTATTTTTTATTAACATATATTATTAGCCCCATGTCTGCGAATCGCCAGGTTTACACACTTCACAGCACTCACTATAGCACATACCCTCCCTAATGTCCATAACCCCACCACCCTCTTCCTACCCCCCTCCCCCAAGCAACCCTCAGTTTGTTTTGTGAGATTAAGAGTCTCTTATGGTTTGTCTCCCTCCTGATCCCATCTTGTTTCATTTTTCCTTCCCTACCCCCCAAACCCTGCTACGTTGCCTCTCAAATTCTTCATATCAGGGAGATCATATGACAATTTAAGATTTTATTTATTTATTTGATAGAGATCGATCACAAGTAGGCAGAGAGGCAGGCAGAAAGAGAGGGAGAGAGGAGGAAGCAGACTCCTTGCCAAGCAGAGAGCTGATGTGGGGCTCGATCCCAGGACCCTGGGATCATAACCCGAGCCGAAGGCAGAGGCTTTAACCCACTGAGCCACGCAGGCACCCCATGGAGACTATATGATAATTTAGACAGAAATTTATTAAAACGTTAACAGTGCTTTCTCTGCCTTGGTAGAATTATGCAGGATTTTTTTTTATTTACCAGCCTGCACTTTGCAACTTTCCTACAAAAGGAATTACTGCAATCAAGAGAAGAAACAGTAAACATTATTTTTAAATGAGGCCAGTATAGTGAAAGCTTAGGGATGAGGAGAGGATATTTTATGGCTGAAATACATTTCTAATACCTGTTTTCTTTTGAAATCTTCCATTTATAGTGGATTCACGGATCATTCATGAAAACAGAATAGAAAAAGAGAGAGTCCAGAGAGTGACTCAAGAAACTTTTGGAGACTATCCTCAACCAAGACTAGAATTTGCACAGTATAAGGTGGGACATTGCTATAAACGTGAACTACGAGTTATCCACATGTTTTTAAAACTTTAAGTGGAAAACAATTCTGAGAAACTCTTATCTTCCTTTATCACTCTTTTCTTTTTTTAATTCCTTTCCTAATTATTGAATACAGTTGACACACGGCGTTACGGCAGTTTCGGGCGTACAGCCAATTCTGTACATAACCCAGGGCTCACCACAGTAAGCGTAGTCAGTATCACTTTAATTTTGTATGATGAATTATGAGTTAGAATGGACTTCTTTATCATATTGATTAAGTGCCTCTGTTAACAAAGGAGACTTTTAGAAATCATGACTTTGCCTTTTTCTTTCATCTTACATATTAATTTGGTTATGTGGAACTGGCCACAATCTGTATTTTTGAGGGGAGAAGATTGCAGGCTATACCTCTAGTCCATCCATACCTAGAGCAACACTTACCTGTAGTCAGTGCACACAAATACTCGTTGAATAAAAGAGTGAATGAATAAACACGTAATAACATAGCCCAGTCGGCATCCCAGGAGAAAAACCAGTAGCCTGGTCAATCCTACAAACCTACCTCACTCCAGAAGTGTGCTGCTGCCCACCAGGAGGCCCAGCTTTGGGGCAAGCCCACTCCCCCCATTAGAAGAATTCAAGGTTTATATCACGATTGCCCTAATCTAATACTTGTGGTCATACTCCTAACACCTGCCCTCCATAAAATCCTTTCTGCTTAGCAGCCCCTACAGCCACAGGCAATGCTTTAAATCCATCACTGATTTGATCACTCAGGCCCAATACCTCTTTTCTTTGATTTGTCCTTTAGTGGGAAAAGTTGATATCTTTCACTTTGGGCCCCTTCATGGAAGTTTTGACCCAGTTCCTTTGAACAGCCCATACTCTAAGACACTGGTTCCCTAATGTGGTCTCTGGACCCACCATATCAGCATCACTTGAGAATGAGTAAGAAATGCAGGTTCTTGGCCCCCCGTGGTCCTACTGGATCAGGGACTCTGGAGGTGGGACCCAACCATCAGCCCTCTGGCTGATTCGGCCCACTAAAGAGAACCACTGATTGAGAATAAGAATCCTCAAGAATCTCCCCATATATACAGTTTAGAATATCGCTACTCTCTAAGTCAAGGTCACCTTGATTCATACCTTCTACGAATTTTCCCTACCCTTTCTATTTTGAAAAATGCCAAACCTTCAGAACACCTGGAAGGATACCACAAGGAACACCCACTTCCCCTTTGCTTCAATTCCCCACCTGTTAACGTTTTGCCACATTTACTTACTTTTTGTTGATTTATTCTGCACCATTTGCAACAGTCACAGACATTACTAACCCTCTAAATATTTCAGCATACTGCCTCTAAATTTTAAAAGTCCCTTTAAGTTAAAAAAAAAAAATTAAAATCTAAGACTCAAGTACCTATTAAAGCATCAGTACTTGGATATTTGATATTAAAGGATTGGTAGATTGTTACTAATTTTTTTTAGGTGTGCAAGGTTATGGGGGTGAAGTTTTTAAAAAAGAGGTCTTCTTAGGTCTTTTTGAGATACCTGCTGAAATATTCACCATTGGAAAAGTATCGTGTCTTGCATTTACTTCGGAATAATCCAGCAGCGGTGGTCCATAAGGAGAAGGGAGGTGGGGTCATAGTTGAAACAAGACTAACTGTGAATTGATCATGGTTTCAGCTGGGGGATGTGCACATGGGCTATCATTATGCTGTGCTCCTTATTTTTGTGTACTTCTGAAATCTTCCATAATGTAAAAAGAAATCATGGTTGTGACTCAGAAGACATGACATTTTTACATCAAAATGACAGATTACAACAGATAGTGGTAATTTGCCTTTAAGAATGCAACAGGAGGGCGCCTGGGTGGCGCAGTGGGTTTAGAGCCTCTGCCTTCCGCTCAGGTCAGGCCCAGGGTTCTGGGATCCAGCCCCAGGTCCAGTCCGGCTCTCTGCTCAGCGGGGAACCTCCTTCCTCCTCTCTCTCTCTGCCTGCCTCTCTGCCTACTTGTGATCTCTGTCTGTCAAATAAATAAATAAAATCTTTGGAAAAAAAAAAAAAGAATGCAACAGGATGTGATGAGCACTGGGTATTAGGCACAAATGATAAATTGTTGAACAACAGTACATCTGAAACTAAGTATGTACTTTATGTTGGCTAATTGAATTGAATTTTAAAAAGAAGAAGAATGCAAACTAGGGGGCGCCTGGGTTTGGCTTCTCTCTCTGGCTCAGATCCTGAAATTGAGCCCCACATGCTCCCTGTAGGCATCAGGCTCCCTGCTCAGCGGGGAGTCTGCCTCTCTCCCTCCCTTAGCCCCTCCCTCCATTCATGGTTGCAAGCTCGCACTCTCTCTCTCAAATAAATGAATAAAATCTTAAAAAAAAAACAAACCAGGGACTGCAAACTAAATGCTCAGGTAAAGGTCCCCAGAGGGTCAAGCTCACCTCCCAGGTCCCTGTGTGTCAAGCACCAAAGTGTTTTGTGTGTGATACCCTTTGACACACTGGTTGCCTTCTGCGTTTGCAATTCGCAAATTAAATGGCCCGCACCCCCACAATCTCCATATTTCTTGATGACAAGAATTAACAAAATGCAAACCTCATTTCATTATCGTTTACCATTCCAGCTGATGTATTTAGTAATTATTTGTAAATGTATGTGTTGACAGCTTGAAACAAAATTCAAAAGTGACCTCAATGGAGACATCTTGGCAGAGAGAAAAGAGCCCCTCCGGTGCCTAATAAAGTTTTCCAGCCCGCATCTCCTGGAAGCTTTGAAAGCCTTAGCACCAGCTGGTAAGTAGTCAGCTTATCTTACAGAATTAACAACACACTACATTTGATCCTCTGTTTTTGCTGGCTGATTACCTCTGAGCTTTCTCCTGGCTCCGGTCCACTATCCCCTCTTGCCCTATTTTGCGTGTTTGGCTTCCACACCTCATGGGGGTCCGTGATCCACCCTTGAATCTCGGCCATTGTTAAACTGACTCCTTTTCTTTTCTTTTTTTTTTTATATTTCAGGTATTGCAGATGCACCGCTTTCTCCATTGCTTACTTGCATACCCAACAAGGGAATGAATTATTTTAAAATTAGAGATAAATAAGATATATGTGGTTTTGTAAGTACAGCATCTCTTTGACTCTTTCCTAGGAATTTCAGTCAACAGCTAGCTGGATAGTTTCTGTTTATGAACTTGTGTTTTAGGAATTAATTCTTGAAATTGACAGTTCAGAAACATTCAGTATAATTGTTGGGACTGATTCTTTCCTCCTCCACTATGTACTGTCTCCCCCATATCTTGCAAAGCATAGCACTTGTGGGCCTTTAAAGAATGACATGTCCTTTTTCTCACTCCTATCTCTCCACCATCCTGGAGAGATCAGGTTCTAATTGCTTGTTTCCAAGGATTTTGTCTGAAACCTTGGATCCTGGAAAGCAGCAGCAAGGAACCATCCTCAACTCAAAACTTTCTAGGAAGATCATAAAATAGGTCCATTCGAAGGTAGAGTTGGGTCCATGAGGTTATTGCAGGAGGTCGCATATCAGATGATTCAGTTATATAAAATAATAGTTTCATTGTAAACATGATACTTTTCTGTAATCTGTTTTATGATACATTCAGACTCACCATACTATCTGATTTGTGAATAAAGATTGCAAAACTGGGGTATCAGTTACTTTTGATGGAAATTTTTCAGTGATCATCTCATAGTGTGTCTTTTTTAATAACACTTCAAAATATAGTTCCTATTTTGTTCCACAAAAGATTTGGGGTATAAAAACATATATTACAATGATGATAAAATGAAAAGGCAAGGCACTCTGGGCAAATAGGAAAGCAAACGAAAAGCAAGGAAGACAGAATAAAGCCAGGGATAAAATAGCCATGTAACAACACACAAATCAGGTGCCTCCAGCTGCTAGAAAGTTGAACAGTTAGACTGAAGTCAGCCAGTGGTCAAAACAGAGAAGAGAACACCAATTTGTGAATGAAGATATTTAAAAACTGGTACATTTGTTACTTTTGATGAAAATCAAAACCGGCTTAATATACTGATACATAAATACAGTCAGAGGGGCAGGGCTGAACAGTTCTATAATGTAATGGTATCGTCTATAAATTACAGATATGGGAAGAATACATTTTTAGACATAATTAGCAAACGGCATGGACACTTCTATTATCTCAGAGTGAGGCACTGGGTCTGCAGGGGCTCAGTAATGCTAATTTCTTTGAAGACATAGACATGGTATGGAGCATCTGTCCCTATGTGCACACATGTGGTAGGCATTTTTGCTTGGTGCCTGAAGCCCTCTATTAGGTTTGCACAGAGGCTCTGCAGGTTCCCAGATGGATTCTCACAGGCTCACAGCCCTCCTTGGTGCTCGGCAGTGATTTGCAGTTAGAGCCTGAACAAGGAAAACACTAATCATAATATCTAGCCATAGTGGAATCATTTGAGGCTGTACCCTACAGGCCTCCCAGACAGAGGCATCTACTTAAGGAAATGAGAATACATGGAACTCTTTATCTGTTATGTACTTGATGTTCAGTGGGCCCTCAGTTCTTCTTTAGGAGGAATGATTCTTTAAATAGATACAATTTGGTCTATCCCATGGAAGAGGTGAGTTCAGTTTCTTCCTAGGCCGCTGTCTTGCACAGGAACTTCTGTTACGTACTTGGTGATCCAGGGACACATACGGCATTCAGATGCAGCCTTGGGGACAGATGGATCAGAGAGTACAGACAAAGACCTCCACGGCCAAAGGACTTTATGGCACATTAGGTAGGGTCTCCAAAAATGAATGGCTAACATTTTTGGAGTACTTGCTGTGTCGGTCCTAAGTATTTTATGTGCATTACCTTATTTTCACCACAATCCTATAAGATAGGCAGCATGACTAGTCTTATTCTACTGTAGTGAATGCCAAAGCCTATGCTAGTAAGTGGCTGAGCTCACGTTAACCCCAGGCATTCAGATTCGAGAGCCTGCACTCTGAGACACCATGCCAAAAGAAACAAGAGCCTGTAGGTGCGTCCCCCACACACATTGCTGTAGAGTTTGTTTGTCCCCCAGAACTTTTAAAAGCAGAAGTAATTTCTGTGATAGGCAGAATAATGCCCCCAACTCAAAGATGTCCACATCCTAATCCCTGAAATCTGTAAATACATTACCTGACAAGGCGAAAGGACTTGCAAAGGGGAGATTATTCTGGACTTCCTGAATGGAGTCACTGTAATCACAAGGATCTTCAAAAGTGGAAACCGTGGCGGGGGGGGGGGGGGGTGTGGAACAGGAACAGGAGAGATCAGAGGGAGAACAAGTCCGTGATACAATGAATACTCAACTCACCGTTACTGACTCCGAGAAACTGGAAAAGGCAAGTAAGCAGATTGTTCTGTAGAGCCTCCAGGAGAAATGCAGCCCTGCCCACACTTTGATCTTACGGTAGTACTTGTGTCAGAACCCTGCCACAGGGGCGCCTGGGTGGCTCAGTGGGTTAGGCGGCTGCCTTCGGCTCGGGTCATGATCTCAGGGTCCTGGGATCGAGTCCCGCAGTGGGCTCTCTGCTCAGCAGCGAGCCTGCTTCCCTCTCTCTCTGCCTGCCTCTCTGTCTACTTGTGATCTCTCTCTGTCAAATAAGTGAATAAAATCTTAAAAAAAAAAAAAAAAAAGAACCCTGCCACAATCTGTGTGATTTAAGCCACTAAGGGGGTGGAAACTTGTAACTGCAGCAATAGAAAACTAGAACAGCTTCTGATACATATAAGTTAGCAGTTTTCACCTAAAAACCTTAAAAAATAAATCTAGCAACACCAAAGATGAGTAGCATCCTTTAAACAAAGGATGGATATTTCATTTCACTAGCCCTCACTTCTCTCGTCTACACCTGGCCTCCTGTGCTCATTTCCTTGGTCTAGCTAGTCCATCCAAGGACTTAGGTTTTGGAACCCTGCCCTGAGTCATACTGTCTCCTAAGTAGTACTTGGACTTCAACAGTGAAGAGGCAAAAACAAAAAAGATACAGGCAAGTAAATCCAGTCTCCCTTAAAATGATTAACTCAACCATATCAACTTACTTGTTTGTACAATGCGACCTGGGGCTAGTTTCTTCTCTGCAAAATGGGGTAAAACTTACAGTACATACCCGCGACACCTGTTTTGAGGACAAAATGAGATACAAAGTGAAAAGTACCTTCCCCAAAGTCTAGCACACGGTAAACTCTCGATGAACAATAGATGTAATTAACATACTATTGCCTCTCCTGCCATTGAATATTTGGGTTGTTTCTAATATGGGGGAAATAAAGTTCCTGAGCGTATTGCTTTTTCTTCTATACAATTAATGCCCAAAGTTAAGTTTTCTGGGAAAATGAAAATGATCAGTGGGACCAATACCTTCCACCTGTTCCCAAGAACCCCTGTGAAGTTTTGTAACCCTCTTGCCTCACTGGGCAGCGGCTTCCCGCAGACACTCCCTCCATGGCCGGCAGGGGGCGCCGCGGCCGTCCGGGCCCCGCCGGATGCTAATGAGGCCGGCGGCCCCGCCCCCTGCCGGAAGTGGCTGCGGCGGGAGGCGGGGCCTGGTCGCTCGGTTCTTCGGCCGTGCGGGAGCCATGGCGGCGTCTGAGGCGGCGGCGGCGGGGTCCGCGGCTCTGGCCTCGGGTGTCCCGACCGCTCCGACGGCCGCGAGGGGAGCCGCCGCCGCCGCCTCGGGCCCGTGGGGGCCCCCCGGACGGCTGAGGGGCAGCCGGCCGCGGCCCGCGGCGGCGAAACAGCAGCCCGCGGGTCCCGCGCCGCCGGCCCGGGAGCTGATCCAGCCGTCGGTGAGCGAGCTGTCCCGGGCGGTGCGGACCAACATCCTGTGCACCGTGCGCGGCTGCGGCAAGATCCTGCCCAACAGCCCGGCGCTCAACATGCACCTGGTCAAGAGCCACCGCCTGCAGGTGAGCCCACCGCGGAACGGCGCCTCCCTGGGCCTGGCTCTCCGGGGCTTGGGCGCGGGCTCGGGCGTGCGGGGCGTGCGGGATCCCGGCCCGCGCTCGGGATTGCGCCGTGTGCGTGTGTGTGTGTGTGTGTGCGCGCGCGCGCGTGTGCAGCCTCGCCGGCTGGCGTCCAAACACAAAACGGGCCAAGCCGGCCAGGGAGTCCCGGCGGGGCAGAGTGGGGGCCAGCACGCAGGGACACCCAGTAGAAAACACTGTGTCATGCCCCTCCGCTGTCGGGCTCGGACGAGCCGGCACTGCTGGCCTCTGGCTTCGCGGCCCGCGCGTTCGACACAGGGACCTCGGCAGTTCCTAGTAACTTGCGGAGGCCCGTCTCATCCTCGTCCTGCTGTTGAGAAGCGGATTGCGCAGCCGGACTGGAGCAGGAATTTAAACCCGGTGTCCGCTTGTGCAGCCCGAGAGCTTTCCACCACACCCACAGTACCTGCGTGAGGCCTTCAGGTTCTCCCGGCTTGTAAAAGGGCGCTCGCTGCAGCTTTGCCTCGTTCTCCCAGTATTGGTAGAATCGGGTGTGCTCAGGAGGGAGACGTAAGGGAAATTTCCCGCAGGACTTCTCTTAAAAAGGGAACCATGACAGTCGTGGGACCATCCCTTCCTCGGTCTGTGAAGTGGGGCAGTGGTTTTTACCCCGCAGTGCGCGTCTGTGGAGAGCTCAGCTCCCCGAAAATCCAGAGGTCCGGCCCCACCCTACACCTGTTAAGTCCCAATTTCCCCGTCGTTACAACGGGAAGTTTCCTCCCCCCACTCCTTACTCGCTTCTCTCCGTGTCAACAGTGACGGGATTCCGAAGCATGACACTCACAGCAGTTTTGTGAATGTAGCTTTGGATGGTCTGGACGGATTCAGGAGTAAGTTTGAATTACGCAGCGTGTTGCAGGTTCTGTCTGCCCTTCACGGAGATCCTCCTTGGAGACTTCCTTAGAATCGGGCTTCCGGTGAGAATTTATCAGCGGTTAGAGTTTCTAGTAGCCCAGACGAGGTGCCCAGGAGAGGCCGACCCCGTCTGGCACCAGCTGAACAGATGCTGCATGGTTCCCCGTGAAGATGAGGGAGCGGGGTCAGGAGGTGCTGGGGGAACCGCAGTTTTCTTCAGAGCAGAGGCCGTTTCTTCCAGGACTCAGTGCAGTACCTCTTCAGTGGTCTTTGGGAATGGTCTTCGACCTTGTGTTTTCTCTATCATACTACGTTTCAACGAAATTCTTCCTTTTTAACTTGAGTGGGTGAGCTATATGTTTGCAGAAATTCTACATGCCTTGATTCTCTTGGCTCGTAGACAACGGCCGTCGCCCATCTCTGGTACCGTGTCCTCACTGAGAACCAGCCGGGACACTTCACATCTCTGAGCCCAAGAGAAGCTGCCCGTCTGGCCAGGACTGTATTGGCCCAGAGATTCCCTCTAACAGTTTTATTGTCCTTTTGTCTGAAATTCCTGTCTGGAGCTCTTTCACTCTCAAGACTTTGCGAAGCATCTGTTAAGCACAAAGATACCATTTACTCTTCAGGACTAGCGTGATAGCATAGAATAGGTCTCTTTCTAATTACGTTTTTAAAAGACATTAAGTTTTGGAATATCTAGAGATACCCGTACATTTACAAAATACACAAACAGTACAGTATACAGTGTACACGCAAAGTATAATGAGATTAAGAAGGAGGCGTATGTTTGAGGCAGATAAAAATTTTGATAGTCAAATCTTTACCCGGACTTTCAGAGCAGCAGTATCGTCCCTTGCTTAGAACCTGTATGAAGTCATTCTCCCACTTCTAAGCTGGTTTTGAGATGTCTCTTGTCTACACTCAGGACAGTGCCCTCAAGATCCCTCAAGATCTGAACTAAAAATGTTGAAGGGAAAAGTGGACTCTCCTGATTTTCCTTCATAGGTCATTAGGGAGACCTGTTTCAGGTGGAATTAAAGGAATCTCATCCAGAACCATCATTGTTTTTGTTTTTTATTTTTTCCTTGTCAGAGAGGCTCACTTTCCTTCCTTGTTCTGCCTTTCTAACCACAGCACCCAGCCAACCATGAGCATCTGCTATATGGGAGGAAAGGTGTTCGTTTTCTTTCATGAGCATGACCTATGTGACCTTTACAGAGGTGAATCTCTACTCTCTGACTGCATCCTGAGGAGAAGGCTCTCGAGGTCAAACATTACTCTTGACACTTGTTGTTTGCAAAGCATTGGGAGGAGGGAGGGAGAAGGAAAGAGGAGGCCTGGGGAGAAGAGCTGCCTGGGAGCTCCCAGTGGTTTTGAAAGCTTTTTGGAGAGACTCCCTTACCAATCTAGTGCCTGCCTACTTACTGCCCTGAAGGTGGTCTGAGTTTAGCTGCTTGGCAGATTTGCATAATATTCAGTGGGAATTTTCCCTGCTGGTTCTCTTGGTTACAGGCACTTGCAAAATTGTAGTTTCTTTCCTAGTTTTTATTTTTTCTAGGTTATGATACTCTTACCCCTTCCCCATTAGTTGCTGTATGGTCCTTATTTTATTCTAGACTTTCTTCACAGGGTATCCTGCCCCTAAACAAATATTCCCTTCTTCATGTAAATAATTAACCAACCCTTCTGAAGGATAGTGGTTAAGAATAGGGATTGAATTGTAAGGTGTAAGGACAGCTGAGTTTTGGTGTAATGCGGGTTCTTGAGATACATGTCTCTATTTCATCTACTGTTGGGAAATCTCCTCCTAGGAAATCTCCCTTCCCTGCAGGGGGGATTCCTGAGGAAGTGAAAGCCGGGATTAAGGAAAAAGAAGAGTAGGAGTAAATGGACATTTCTCAGAGATTCTTTTATTTCTTGTTTGAAAGCAGTGAAGGGAACAGGAGCGCCCTTAAAGAACCTCTTACCCAGCAGCATTTTTATTTTTGAAACCTGGCTTAAAGGATTTTGTATTATGTTCGGTCCAGGGTTTGCTTTTAATGATTTGCAAAGAAGTTTGTTTTAAGAAAAAAAAAGGAAAAGAAAGGTTCCAGGTGGTTCTGTAGGCCATATTATACAAAGACCTGCGATTTTAAATTTACAGTAAGAAGACAACAGAGCGAACTGATTTTCTTCTTGGATGCTTTCTGTGGAGGCAGTCGGGTGCTGGTGTAGTCATAGTGCCTTTTTCCCCCCACGAGTCTTTGCCACTGTTCTTAAAATCTCTTCCTTTTATCCTTTCTCCTTAAAGTGTGTCCTTACTCCTGCTTTTCTCTTCTTCCGTGTTTACTTTTTTCCATCTTGTTTTTTTATTATTTCCTCTCACAGATTTTTTTCCCCTAATTCTTTTAGTTAAAATGTTTCATAAACATTTTTGAAATGCTTGTTTTTTTTTTTACTTTAAAATGTTTTGTGTAACAGGTACCCGAAAAAGGAATGCAAAACATGAAGTATTTTTTGTGTTCTCCTTTTAGTCATGCATACAAAAGATGAAGTACAAGAAGTCTGGTGAATTTTGTTTTTGAACATAGAGGATGCCAGAACAAAACATGACTTTGTCACTGTGGTTCATGTGGTGTTGTACCACCCCCATTTCTTATCTCCCCCATTCTCATCTCAGCCATCCTGTCTCTTTTTTTTTTTTTAAAGATTTTATTTATTTATTTATTTGACAGACAGAGATCACAAGTAGGCAGAGAAGCAGGCAGAGAGAGAGGAGGAAGCAGGCTCCCCGCCAAGCAGTGAGCCCAATGCAGGGCTCGATCCCAGGACCCCGGGATCACAACCCGAGCCGAAGGCAGAGGCTTCAACCCACTGATCAACATGTTCCTCTTGAGATCCACTGGGGAGACAGCCGTGCTGTCTTTTGAGTTTATTGTCTCAGGACAGGAAGGCCCTGGAATTGGGATGGAGAGATGGTGATGGGGGGGAGGGTGAGGAGTTGGCCCTCAGAAAGCAGGAAAGTGAATGCTCTCAGGTTGTTGCCATGCCTGTAATAAAGGCCACCAGGGGATGGTTGGTGCCCATTACAGCTGTCTTTAGTGTTTCATCCTAGCACATGATACAGTTTTGGCTTTGATGGCCACGTGAACATGTTCAGTATAATGCTCCCAGTTTTTATTGAACATTTACTCTGTCCAGACATTCCCAAATGCAACAGATGATACAAATACTTTCTTCCCCTTGAAAAGGTTTGGGGGATTTCAGGTAGTTCCATTAGACAAAACAGGTAAGTAACAGAAGAGAAAGGCAAATCAAAGTATTTATAGTAAGGGACTTGAATGTCTCAAGCTAGAGAAATTTGGACCCGGCAAGATATGGAGTGCCACTAAAAATGTTTGAGTGAGGAAATAGCATGATCAGAGCTATACTTTAGAAAAATGAATCTGGCAAAGTGAATGAAAAAAAGATTGAAGTTCTAGAAATGAGTCAAGAGGTTAATAATTAAAGTCCAAACAGAGTCGTCCTGTCTTGAACTAATGGTGTAACAGTGAGAACGGAAAGGCGAGGGAGGCGGTGGAAGACACGTAAAGAGAAGTGACTAATTGCCAAAACTCGGAATCTAGCAAGATGTTCACCAGTAGGTGAATGGAGAGATGAACTGTGGTCCCTCCAGAGAATGGCATATTACTCAGCACTAAAAAGAAATGAGCTATCAAACCATGAAACGACATGGTGGAAATTTAGGTCAGGAGTATACTCAATGAAAGAAGCTAATCTGAAAAGGGTACATACTGTATCATTCCAACTATATGACTTTCTGGAGAAGGCAAAAAAGATTAGTCCTTCCCAGTGTGGGTTTAAGGGAATATTAGGAATAGGTGTAAGCACAGAGGATTTTTAGGGCAATGAAAATACTGTGTGATAGTGTAACAGTGGTTGTTCGTCATTACACATTTGTCAAAAGCCATAGAATATACAACAGCAACAATAGAACTCTAATATAAACTGTGGATTTTTGGTGATACTGATGTGCCAATGTAGGTTCATTGATTAGAACAAATGTACCACTCTGGTAGGGCATAACTGTTAATAGTGGAACAGGCTATTTACGTTTGGGGAGGGAGAGATATATATGAGAACTCTCTGTGCTTCTTGCTCAATTTTGCTGTGAACCTAAAACATCTGTAGAACATTAACTTTTTTAAAAAAGTGAAGTGAACTTGTCTTTGAGAACATGATTGGGAGTTTAAAAAGGGGTACTAAAAAAGGCATGTTAGGGCACCTGGGTGATTCAGTCAAGGTTAAGTGTCTGCCTTTGGCTCAGGTCATGATTCCGGTGTCTTAGGATCGAGTCCTGCATCTGGCTCCCTGCTCTGCGGGGAGCCTGCTTCTCCCTCTGTCTCTGTCTCTCTCTCTCTCTCTCTGTCTGTCTCTCATGAATAAATAAATAAAACACTTAAAAATAAAAATTAAAAGTTTAAAAAAAGGCATGCTAAGCAGAGTTGAGAGTGTATTAGAAGTGAACATGAATTTTGTAGTGACCTTGTAGGCAATTTTGTGGAACATCTGAACATCCTAGAACATAGACAGGAGCCATCTCCCTGGCATATCACTAAGAGGAATTTGATAATTGTCAGGTGAATGAAGAATTTCTTAGTCTTTCTTAATATTCTCCCCGCTTGTCATTTTTTTCTTGCTAATAACACTAGATGGAAAAATACCAAGTTAACTGAAAGTATTTCATTAAAAAACAAAACACTAGGTGAACTGGTGAGTAGGATGAGTTTGGTGATAAGAGACCATGTCAGTTGTCATTAAAGCTTGTAGCTGCCAGTGTTTTAACAGAAGAGCCTTTCAGTCTGACTTTCACAAGGACAGTAATTTAATGTAAAGTACTGGTTTAGATTAGATCTTTGGCATTAATTTGGTTGGCAGAAAGCAAAAGAAGAAACAAAACTCTCTACAGCAAATAACAATAATAACTAATTGAGTGATTACATGATAAGCACTGTGTTAAATCCCTACAACTAAATCCCTACAACAACCATGAAGTAGATCATGTTTTACCTTCTTCACAGGTAAGGAAACCAAGGCAGTTCATTTTCTCAAGGTCACAAGAAGTGGCAAGGTAGAGAATTCAAACTATGGCAGTCCACATTCCAGAACCCAGGGGTTTAACCACTGTGCAAGAGGTTCCAAAGCTAGACTGTATTTTTGGATTATGTAGGGAGACCTAAAAACCAAGTATGGATCCCTAATCCCCCCACTCCAAACTAAAGTGTCTCCTGTGATTTTTCACAGGCTCCGGGGTTGAAAACCACCACCCTATGCTGGACTGCCCTTCAAAAAAAGCTCTGCCATTTAGCAGGCAAATGCTCTCTTCTTTAAGCATTAAGACAATACCAAGAGGTGTGCAGACTAGTTTCTGCCCTTAAGAAAGTTAGTTGGAGAGAAAGAACTCAAGAAAAAAAAATTGGTAATATTTAAAATAGCTTAAGTTTCATTATCTCAGAATTCAAACAGGAAACATCTCTACATCTCGGTGGTGGTAAGCAGAACAAGGGAGTGTTGTTTATTGAGACTATGATCTGGGCTTGGCTTTATGCTAATCCAATACAAGATCATCCTGAGAGTTAACTACTGTATGTATCTCAGAAATGAGTAAACTGACTCAGAGAGGTTAAGGCAACAGCCCTAATTGGTGGTAGAAGCTGCCTGTAGGTCTTTCAATGCCAGGTGCTTTTTCCGCCATCGCAGTCTGCCTGAAGAGAGCCAGGAGAATGTAGGGCAAATTGGGCCTTCGTAGACTGTGCAATTGGAAGTGGGAAGAATGTGAGGTGGAGTAGGGTGGTGTATAAAAAGGGAACAGAAAAAGATACAGTTATAATGGGAGATTAGAGGCATAACACACTGTTAGGTGATACATACAAATAAGTTTTCAGAATGTCACATTTGTTATAACATTAGGAAGGAAACTTATGTAAGAGACCATTTAAATAACCCAAATGAATATGAATATTTGGACAGTATAGCGCAGTAGGATTGTAAAAGAATGGACCAGTGTGGAAGACGTGGAGGACTAATTGAATTTGATATGGAAAGATAAAGTATGTTGTTTAAAAATAAAACAACAGCTTCTTTTCCCTCTAAATGAGTGGACACAGACTCAACAAGATCAACATGTTCCTCTTGAGATCCACTGGGAAGGCAAAGGGAAGGAGTCTTAGCCACGTGATTATTCATTTCTCACTTCTCCAGAAGCACTACGGGTAGAGAGGGACGTGGACATGTTCCAACAGTATTGAATCTCGCTCACCAGAACACTAGATGACCAGGATACCTACCTGAGCGCTGCAGCAGCAGCTGAGGCCTGAGACAAAGCGAAGTTCTACCCCTTCCACTTGGACCTCAGTCTGTATTTTCTAACTGATAATGTTCGTCTTTCCAGCTCATCTCTTATTCAGGCAAAAGACCCAGGGGAGGGGCATCCCATGATAGGGACCCAAAACTATTCCCTCAAGCAACAGGGATTCCCTTTACACCAGCAAGAACCCCGCATGGTTGACCCCAAGATAGCGACTAACCTGACCTATCCTGCCTGCCTGCCCGTATCCTCTGACCTTTGTCCTACATTTTCCTTACATAAACCTGAAAGTATTTTCAGCACTTTGGAGACAGTCTTAGAGATGTTAGTCCACTGTCTTCCTGGTACTGGATTCACTGAAATAAATCCCTTTTCTTGTGTCACCACCACTTGCCTCACTGCCTTTGTGTCAGTGGTGAGTGGCCAAAGTTGGTCTGTTTTGGGACCCCCGGAACCAGGCGCTCTTCTACCCTTGAGCCCCGGTTACATGAGTGTATCTCCGGTTGTTTCCAGTGACCTGTCAAGAGGTCCTTTCCCCACCCCACCCCACCCCATTTAGAGCCAGACAGGAATTCGCTGGAGGTCATAGGTGTGTCACACCTGCAGTACGTGAGCTCATCAGGGGCGCCGGGACAGAGCACTCCAAGCTAAATGAAGTCACGAGGTATTTTAGACTCCCAGCCAAAAAGACAGTCACATACTTAATAACAAAGGATGATTAGGATTATATGAGTTAATCTTATATATGTGTCTGACACAGTAATGAAAGCTGTATACAAGTACTAGTTGCTATAATGATTAGTAAATTTCAGACGTAGCATGGTGACTGTATTCAGGTTGCTGTGTAAAAAGTTGTGTTGACTGCCTTCACCTACTTCAGGGGTTTAAGGATCAGAGGAAGTCAGGGTACCAGGAGGAAGGCCTGAACAGCAGAGTCAAAGGAGGGGTTTTTTAGGGGCTCCCAGTAATTGAGGGTGGGGTAAAGGGGAAGGGAAGAATTAGGGTGGTGCCAAAATGTTGAGGCTAAGAAACTGAATATACCACTTACAAACAAAGAAAGCTGGCTTTAAGGACAGAAATTTTCAGTTTAGAAGGAAGAGTTTTAAAGGAATGGATTGAAGATTTTTAAACAATATGGAGGGTTTTTTTGTTTTGAAAAAAATTTTTTTGAAGATTTTATTTATTTATTTGAGGGAGAGCAAGAATGAGAGAGAGAAAGAGAGAGAGCGAGCATGAGAAGGGGGGTGGTCAGAGGGAGAAGCAGATCCCTGCTGAGCAGGGAGCCTGATGCAGGATTCAGTCCCAGGACTCCAGGATCATGACCTGAGCCGAAGGCAGTCGCTTAACCAACTGAGCCACCCAGGTGCCCCTGTTTTGAAAAATTTTTATAGATTTGTTGAGCTATAGTTTGATTTACCCATTTTAAGTGAAAACTTGAATTATTCAGTAGATCCACATGGTTGTGCCACCAGCACGACAATCTAATTTTAGAACATTTTTATTTCCCCTAAAAGATCTCTTATGCCCATCTTTAGTCATTCCTTGTTTCTGGTCCTAGCCAGTTCCACTGTTTTGTTTTGTTTAAATAATTATGTAAAGTAATTTTTTCTTTTGCAGGATGGCATAGTAAATCCAACTATAAGAAAGGATTTGAAAACTGTACCGAAATTCTACTGTTGTCCCATTGAAGGATGCCCTAGAGGTCCTGACAGACCATTTTCTCAATTTTCTCTCGTAAAACAGGTATTTTATTTGTCTTAAGTATACTTCTCTGAAGGTGAAATGCAGGTGATATAAACCTAATGTGCATTCTAATCACTTACCAAACCATAACTGGAGAATTCTCAAAGAAAGCTGCCAGGAGTCTCCCTGTTGGGGAAAACGGGGGTGGGGTTTAACAAGAGTGAAGGAGACATGGCTTGTTCTGGAGAAGATGTCCAGAAGTGGGTTTGGAGAGAAAGAGGAGAAGACCGGTTCCGCGGCAAATGAGAAATGTGTGCTCCAGGTCTCTTGTGTGACTGTGTGCCTCCAAGGCCCGAGGAGCAAAGGCACAGGGGAAGAACTCTCCTAAGGAAGGATGAAGCCGCAGAAGTCAGGAAGAGTTCCAGAAGCAGCTGCCTTTGGAGGAGGGAGGGGCCCAGTGAGTGGGGAAAGAGGTCACGTGGGACTGGCAGGGACTGGCAGCTGAACTGCTCTCCCGAGGGCTGGCTCCAGGGGTCCTGAGAAAAGCGTGGCGGCCTTTCTCCTGCCTCGTTCGTAAACCCTAACCGGGTGCCATGAACTGTCCCCAAAACAGTGTTCTCACTTTTCACGAAGCCGCAGTGACAGGGAGGAGGGGCGTGTGGTAAACGGCAGCTTGCCTGCTTTTCCCCCTCTTTTGATGGAGGCCGCGCTAGCCTGTCCTGCAGGCTCACTGTTAATGCACGTACAGGGTGGTTTTCAGGTGTTTTGAGCAGTGTGCTTTTCCACTTTGGTCCTCTGCGCTCCCGCCAGCACTTCATGAAGATGCACGCCGAAAAGAAGCACAGGTGCGGCAAGTGCGGCAACTCCTACGGCACCGAGTGGGACCTGAAGAGGCACGCCGGGGACTGCGGCAAGACCTTCCGGTGCACGTGCGGCTGTCCCTACGCCAGCAGGACGGCGCTACAGTCTCACGCCTACCGCACCGGCCATGAGATCCCGGCAGAGCACAGGTGAGGGGGAGAAACGGTGGCCCAGGGGTCAGTGGCTCTGGGAAGGATGGCGGACGAAGCTTCTGGAAGGCCGCTAGTGCGGAGAGAAAGGAGGAGTAACAGCGAAAAACATGACACGGAAGCAGGGAGCTTTCGGAAAAGTGCGGTGCTGGCAAAGGATCCACATCTGTCTAACCCAGTTGTGCTTCCTCATTTCTTCCCAATTGAAAAGCCCAACTTGAAGCGTTTTTCATCAGAGGGATGTTAGTAGATTGCTAAAGAGTTAAGTTTTATCATGAAACGGTACCTCATATTGAAGGTCAAATTTATATTTAGAGTAATAGCTTCCCCCTTTAGGAACAGTAAAAGTTGCGTTATATAATCTGTTAGCTCCCTCGTGCTTACAGAGCTGACCTGAGTACTAGAGTACTTAGAGGCATGCCCCGAAAAAGATGGGCTTCCTCCTTCCCTACCTGCACACTCCTGCACTTCTGCCCACCGTATAGTAGTTAGTCCCAGTTCTCAGAGAGGCACAGAAGGATGGAGCTCTCCTCCCCTGGTGGCTTCTGATCTCTGCTCTAGATTTGTAAATCATTGAAGAGACCGCACCAGGGTTGAAGAAAACTGCAGCCGAAACTCTTGTTTTTCTCTCGTTAACTCTGTCCTTGGTTTCAGGGATCCACCTAGTAAGAAAAGGAAAATGGAGAGCTGCTTGCACAGCCAGAAGTTGTCCAGTAAGACCACGGAGGCCTTGAGCACCCAACCAGCTGCAAGACCAGACACTCAAGAACTGGAAACTTCAGATATAAAACTCGTCTCTTCTTTTGAAGACTCTGGCAGCTCTAATGCCGGAAAGCAGACTCTTACAACACCTCCAAGATACCCTCAGAAGTTGCTTTTACCCAAGCCCAAAGTGGCTCTGGTGAAACTTCCTGTTATGCAGTTTTCTCCCATGCCTATCTTCGTGCCTACAGCTGACTCCTTGGCCCAGCCGGTGGTGTTGGGTGTCAACCACCAGGGCTCGGCCCCGGGCGCTGTGCACATACTGCCCTTGTCAATTGGAACCCTGATCCTCGGCCTCGATTCGGAGGCTGGCTGTCTGAAGGAAAGTCTCCCTCTTCCAAAAATTGTAAGTCCTGTTGCCATGGAGCCAATTAGTACAGGCGTTCAAGTGAACTTGGGTAAGAGCCTGTCTAATCCTTTACAAGAACTGGGGAGCACATGTCAGAAGAACAGTATTTCTTCGATCAACGTACAGACAGACCTGTCTTACGCCACGCAGTCCTTCATACCTTCCACACCGTGGGCAGGGCCCGATTCCTCTGTATCTTCTTGTTCTCAAACAGATTTGACGTTTGGTTCTCAAGTCTCCCTTCCCATTAGTGTTCATACGCAAACGTTTTTGCCCAGTTCCAAGGTGACCTCGTCCATTGCTGCTCAGACTGATGCGTTTATGGATGCCTGTTACCAGTCAGGTGGGATCTCCAGAGAAACCCAGACAAGTGGGATGCAAAGTCTGACAGATGACCGAGTACCGATGAACCAAACTGTTATGGGTGGGGACATTTTTGAGAGCGTCCATTCATCCTACGGTGTTTCTACAGACAGTATTATAAGCAGCAGCTTAGTAGCAGAGACCGTCGCTCATGATTTGTTACCTCAGACCCACCCTAAGACTTTAAATCAAGATCTTGAGAAGTCAGCACCAATTATAACCTTCAGTGCACAGCACAGCATGCTTCCTTCACAGAACATGACAGATAATCAGACCCAAACTATAGATTTACTAAGCGATTTAGAAAACATCTTGTCAACTAATCTCCCCGGTCAGACACTGGACAATCGTGGTCTTTTGTCTGACACAAGTACCGGACCTGACCCCCAGCTCCCATCTGGCCCGACCCAGAATCCCGCAATTGATTTTGATATTGAAGAGTTCTTGTCTGCCTCAAATATCCAGACTCAAACTGAAGAGAGTGAGCTTAACACCATGACTACCGAGCCTGTCTTGGAATCGCTGGACATAGAGACCCAGACGGACTTCTTCCTTACAGACACATCTGCTCAGTCCTATAGTTGTAGGGGAAATTCTAACTTCTTGGGCCTTGAAATGTTTGACACGCAGACACAGACAGACTTAAACTTCTTTTTAGACAGTAGCCCCCACCTGCCTCTGGGAAGTATTCTGAAACACTCCAGCTTTTCCATGAGTACTGATTCATCTGACACAGAGACCCAGACTGAAGGAATCTCCGCTGCTAAAAACGTACCTGCTGTAGAGAGCAAAGTTCAGCTGAACAGTACGGAGACACAGACCATGAATTCTGGCTTCGAAACCCTGGGGAGCTTGTTCTTCACCAGCAATGAAACTCAGACAGCAATGGATGACTTTCTTCTGGCCGATTTGGCCTGGAACACAATGGAATCTCAGTTCAGCTCTGTAGAAACCCAGACATGTGCGGAACTACACAGGGTCTCCGACTTCTAAAAGTGAAGTCCGAGCGTGCGACGGCATTGACGATTTCCTTCTGCGTTTGGAAAATGGAGAGCGGGACAACAGTGTTAACGCTATTGAATGTAGTTACTGATGCATTTACTTCAGTTCTTGGAGGGTCTTTGCCTTTTGTACTTGTAAACATGAAATTTGTGTATAAATGTGAGTGTATGATGAAGTGTAAGATGTTGGTCTAAATAATATTGTTTCTGTGTTGCCTACATTTGCCCTGTCACCGTTAGTCTTCCCATCTTCAAAACACAAGTGTATTTCACGCCTTTCAAACCCATCTAGCATTAGCTGAAGCCAAGCTTACCAGGTACTAGGGTACAGACTTTTCAGACCTTCAAAACATTTCAGTGGAAATGTGTCTTGCTTAACTTAAATTGCTCCTAAAATATTTGACAGTGCTTGTTAGAAATTCTGTTTCCTGATAGCGAATCTAAAGAAATCAGATGCCACACATCAGATGTAAGCGCCAGCGCTCAGATGGTGTGGGACTCCTGCTGCCTGCGGCTTCCTCTGCTTTGACATCTCGCTTTTTTGACTTGAAGACAAAGGAGAACTACAGCTGTCTTTAGCTTCTGAGACCATCTCCATGTAGTCAATGCCATTCTTCCTTTACATGAACTATTACTGAGACCAACCCACATGTACAGTACTTCCTCACAAGACTTGTTGCTGTACAATTACTGCTTTGAGAAGTAGCGGCAAGCACTTAGTGTAAATAGCGATCCTTCTAGTCCAAGTAATCGTACGTCATCCCAGCCGTGGAAACTCATACCGGAGTGTGCCCTGGGAACATCCCCCCTGCTCTCCCCAGTAGGCAAGGGTGGTACTCCACAGCTGCTTCTCAAAATGTACCCATAGGCTGGATCTGAGTTTTGTCTCTCTAAATGTTTAAAAAAAAAATAAGGGAAAGAGAAAAAGGACACCCCCTCCCCTCCGCTAAATTTCAGGGTAAGGTGATAGGGCAAGAGTGTAATCCACAGTTACTCTAAAGTGAACCTTCTCCTCCACTTCTCATCTTTTCCTTGAATAAGGAAAGACATTGGGCTAGCAAGGAAGTTATCTGGGCCTTGAGGATAGCAAGTATAGAACAGATCCACCTAAAATACGGTATTCTGCATTTTGTTGCTTTGTTTAGACGGCAATACCGGTCTGCAAAGGAAAGGAGGTGAAGACCAGTTATGTCAGTAATCGAGGACGTCCATGTTTTTAGATGGGAGCATGGTCATACATGCTTTGGAGGTTAACTGTATTTAGGATTGTTGTCCAACTTTCAGCCAAGGAAAAAAATCAGTGCAGCCTGTACGTTTTCGAAGTTTGTTAAGAAAAAGTTCCTTCTGTGGCACGCTTATGCTGCTGAAGGCTAAATCCTCAAAATAAAACTTAAGGAGTGGACTAATAACCCCAAGTAAATAGATGATGTTACTACTAATTCCTGTCCCATAGAAGAATAGTCGGTAGTGAATAAACATATCCTGGAGAGGTGAACCCAACCTGGTAGATAAGAGTTTGCTTTGGTCACAGTGGCCTATGACTGTGGGTTTAAAAACAAACATAAAGCCTTAACTAGAATTTCATTGTTTTAGAATTGTCACTGCCTTAATGTTCGAACATTGATTTAAGTTCTCCCAGCAAAGGAGAAGTGCATGTTTGTTTATGGCTTTTTTGTAAATATAAATGCAGTGATCTTTGGCTTTAAAAACTTTGTTCCTGTGAAAATGTTTGTTAATTAATCCAGCCAGTAGAGTTATTTACAGAACAATTGAGCATGTCATAGTTCTTTATGTACAAGAATTGTTTTCCCTCCCAAAAACCTTAGTTACCTGAATTGTCCTAAGATTATTCGTAATAACTGAAATTCAGTGATTAAAGAGAAGTGAGAATTCTGCCTTTTTTTTTCTGTGAATTCTTTGACATACTCATAATGTGACCTGTTTTGTTGCCTTGACTTTTCACAAACCATCATCTTCTGACAGTCACAGGATGCAATGGTTGTGCCTAGTTATTTTCATAACTGTTTTCCCTGTGTTCAAGAAAATATACTAATAATTTCCCTAGTAGAAGAAAATGAAAAAACATGCCGTTACTAAACTTTCTATTTTGATGTGAAGTTTTTATCTGATAAGTTATACACCTTACAGTTTTAAGTTTTGGAAGGATTTCAAAGGAGATTACTCCAATTCATGCATTTGCTGAAGGCGACCATTTTATAACAGGATCCCGTTTATCTTTGTAAATAATCTAATTCTAGCTATGAGCAAAAATAAGAGGGTTAGAATATGAGTAGTTCCTTAGCCAATGTGTTTCTGATTCCTTGATATAAAGGGGAAATAAAAAATTTTTTGTAGACTTACCTGAAAGATGCTGAGTAAGATTTGAAGCTTCTTTTGATCAGAAGAAAATGTATCCAGGTCAGTCTAGTTGTGAAGTTGTAGTATTAGTAGTGGCAAATTGACAGGGTGATGCTTTCAAGTAATACTTTAGGGCCTAGTTTTAGAAGGTTTACCTTAATTCCCATCCAAACCTCACCAAAACTTGCCATCTAATATTGATTCTAAGCATTTACTCTGCTTTATTTCAAGCAATGCTTCTCACTCTGGTCCTCTGAAGCTTCTTAAAGAGGAGGGGAAACGTATACCTTTGGGGATTTAGGGACGAAGGCTTTGAAGTCTCAAGTATTCGTTCCCATTGGAAGCGCGTTCAAGTGTCGCTTGGTAAGATTTGGTTCTGGGAAAGAGCATGTCGATCTTCTGGCCTCATACTCCCAACATCTAAAAGACGTCAAAAGACACGGAGTTTCGTCAAGATGTTGGCTAGTATGATGTAGTTACGGCCAAGAAGGTAGTCCAGTAAACATGCTCCCTTTGCAGTGTTTCAACCCGAAGGGTTCTCTCAGGTGTGTCAACAGTGTTGATGAGCGGACACCCTGATGTTTTAGCTTTCCTATCGGGAGGGGCAAGCTAAAGATGAAGGGGATTCTAAGTTGTCAGTGTTCCCAGACTAATATCTGTGGCCCTACATTTGATAACCTGTGTGTGTGAAAGGAGCAAATATCCAAACTATTGTCTGTAACGCTTGAACTGGAAGAGTACCAATATTCATTCCTTTCAACGAACTGCAGGAAAAAAAAAAAACTCTAAATTTTGTATTGCCTTACTAATAACAAAATACATTTGTAACTTTGTGCTAAGTCCACAAAGTCAAAATAGTAAGGGCTGGCATAACAGAAACATTGCCGAGGCCCTGCCACTGACTTGGATCGTGACTATCAAGAAAGTTACTATTACGGGACAGAAGGCTACAAAAAAGAAACAAGAAAATAATTGTAAAAAGTGATACTCATTTTTAGTTTATCAGTGAAGTGGTCAAATATTTGAGAAATACTTTTTGTATTTGTTTTGGTGACTTTGTTATTCTCAAAAGTATATATGTCATTTCAATGTGAACAAAGTTGTTTTGTTGTTCTGGGTTCGTTTGTTTTTGTTTTTTTGTCATAAAGCCATGAACTTCTTCGCATGGCATGTGTCAGTAAGACCTTATTCCAAGCCTGGCATCTTTTACTGCTTTTGCTTGAAGCTTTTTTACTCTCTGCTTTCTGGTGATCCATTGCTTTTTCCAACCCTTGTTTGGTTTTATGATTGCCTCTCAAACATGTTTGTGTTTAGGACTGAATTTGAAAGTCATTCCCCTCTTTGTCTTCTTTTTCCTGTTCTGTAACGAGAAATTTAGTGACTTCAGAAAATGTAGAGTTTGTACTGTAATAAAAACGTGGCAGAAGTCAAAACATCTTAAGTAATCACAAAGGGTGTTTAACCTTCCCGTGCACTGCAGTAACATCTCCCTGTTTAAAGTGAGCCTTCAGGAGCACCTGGGTGGTTCAGTGGGTTGAGCCTCTGCCTTTGACCCCGGTTATGATCTCAGGGTCCTGGGATCAAGCCCAGCATCAGGCTGTCTGCTCAGCGGGGAGCCTGCTTCCCCTTCTTTCTCTGCCTACTTGTGATTTCTGTCTCTGATAGATAAATAAAATCTTTAAAAAAATAAAAAAATAAAGTGAGCCTTCAGAAATTAAGATTTTATGATACACTTAAAAAAAACAACAACTTATTTTAGAGAGAGTGCTAGCATGAGGAGGGGGAGGACACAGAGGGAGAGGGTGAGAAGAAGACTGCTGGGCCCTGCATGGCTTGATCTCTAGCCAAAATCAAGAGTGAGACATTTAACTGACTGACTCACCCAGGCACCCCTTAAAGTACACTTTTTAGACACCATCCAAACTTAAGCCAGCCATGCTTTGGGATTAATATGGGATTATTTATATTGCCTTATTTCAGTTCATGGGAACAATATTTGTTTTGATAAATTTGAGAGTATAGTGCTATTAATATGCGGTATTCGCATATACATATATAATATTCACGCCGGTTTAGCATAAGCAGGGAATGTTGAGAGTCTTGCTTAAACAGTAGGGAATTCTGAATAATAGCATGTGTAAATACATCAGCTTATCATCATAGAGTCCCCTTGAAAACCTTGCCAAAGCAATAATGCACTTTCTCAAAAGACAGAAGATGGGAATATTGACAGCTTTTCTGGGCACTGGCTAAGTGGGCCCGCTGTCATTATGAGATCATCTCGGAGAAAAAGCTTGTGGTTGCTTCCTTTCACGGGGAACCTAGGCAGGCACCACCAGAAGACCTTGAAGAACCAAGACAACACTGAGAGCACCAGAGGGCTTTAGATCCAGAGCGCCTGTGTTTTCCAGGAGGCGGCAAGCCAGACATCGCCCACTTTTCCTTTGTCCCTGTGCCAAGGCTTGTGCCCCGTAAGTAAAACTGTCAGAGAAGCTGCAAACACAGAGATTGAATTCCCTAGAACATTGGTTCTCAACTGGGCTGATTTTGCCCTTGTGGCACTTGAGAACGCGTGGAGGCCTTCTTGATTGTCGCGACTAAGGGATACTACTGGCAGCTGGCGGATAGAGGCCAAAGGTGCTGCTAAGTATCTTACCCTGTACAAAACAGTCCCTACGAAGAATCATCCAGTCCTGTTACAAAGGAAGGAGAAAAAGATGCTTGACACTCGTGCATTTGCCTAGGAGAAAGAGACCAATTCCCAGAAGGGGCTTAGCACTCTTAGCGTCTTGTAACTTTAAAGGCATTGTTGTATTGTGTGGTTGTAGAGCTTGGGGCAGAGCTGAGTCTGGACTTCGGAGCCCAGCACTGAGTCTCCTGGCACCAGCGTCCCAGTAAGTTTGGCAGACTGGTAGAGTATTCCCTGGGGTACCAGCGACTGCCCCGGTATACCCTTGGTCATAGCCACAGGAGCCCCTCTGTTTATTCCCCACCCTGCTTCTCAGTAGCCCCTAAACGGCAGCACCAAGGTTGCACCTGACCCAAACCCAGACACCCCAAAAATCCCTAGATGTGAGACCTTCTCCAGTCGTGCATCTTGGCCTTGGCCAGCTGGGGATTCCCAGAGAGATGGGTTGGGGTTCTGTGATCTCTCCGGGTCCTAAAGCTCTTAAACTTGGAGGCAGGAAGAGAAAGCCCATTTGACTCTGGGTTCCAATCATTTTATAGCACGGTCCTGCAAGTACAGGTAAATTTCACGAAAGGGGACCACGTCCAGAATAAAAAGAGTACAGCTACAAATTAGGGAATGTCTTCCTGGGTAGCCAGAGTCTTACATACTTGTCCAAACACAGGCCGACCTTATTTCCGATTTAAAGTCTTCCTCTTGCCCTTCGGAAGTGCCATCCCCGCATCTCTGTCAGGAAACATTCGGTCTCTCCAGGTTTCCTGCCCCTTCAGGTCCTCCCTACCATCACCCAAACCCCCAGCAGCACCCCCAGGCCTCAACCCAACCTCACCCAGAAGGTGACCTCAGGCCCTGCAGGAGCCCTGTGTCAGGTGCTGCCACAGTTCCACTTGGTGATTTTTAAAGTTTGGAGAAAAATAGGGGTTTGGAAAATTTGATTAATGAGACATCCAAAACGAATAGAATGAGAGATGAAAGATATCTCTCCATGCTTTGTTTAGAGAGCACTAAAGGATCCAAAACCTAACGAAGACCATCACCCTGAGGTAGGAAGAGGGCTGTTGCCATCATTATAACATGCTTACCGCCTTTCAGGGGCAGAATTTCCCCCTGAAAGTTTTGTTGGTGATCTACAATCCTAACGAGGACTGCATTCTATTATACATTTTTCCTTCATCTAGACTTGGAGTCTGGACATCCTGATTTAATCTGAATGGAAATGGGCAAAACCTAGAGTGATTTTATCCACAGAAAACAGCTAAACCCAGGCTGATGGAAATAAGATCCCAGCGGGGCTTAATCAGGTTAACTGAAAAACTAACTAAAGAGATGCCGGAGGCATCTCATATCTATCTATTCATAGAGAAATCTTAGTCAATATTTTGCTAGCCAAACTAATTATTTGCTCAAGAAAAAGGATACTACACATTTTGAAATTTGTGCCCTTCCTTTGTTCAGACCAGCCCTCCTCTTAATTCTAAATCATTATGTTTACCCCCAAATCTATAGAATTTATAACCCTTATCTCAACAAAAAGGTTTTTCTTAAGAAAGAAATATTTTGGGGGTGTCTGGGTGGCTCAGTCGGTTAAGTATCTGCCTTTGGCTCAAGTCATGATCCCAGGGTCCTGGGATCGAGTCCCTCATAGGGGTCCTTGCTCAGTGGAGGGTCTGCTTCTCCCCTTCCCTCTCCCTCCAGCTCCCTCTCCTTACTTGTGCTATCTCTCTCTCTCTCGTTCTCTGTGAAATAAATCAATCTTTAAAAAAAGACAAAAATATTTTGTTTTAACTTAGTGTTTTCAGACTCCTTCAAGATCTCAAAATGTAAGCACCTCTGGGCTGAGTTGATGGGCTCTGTCCCTCGCTCATGCTGGTCGACACGCTTCCCCCAGTCGACACTCGTGCTTGTTTTACCTGTTGAGCTTAGTCATGATCTTGCTATTCGTAAGAGGGGGCGTGAAGAACCACTGACTTGGGTGGGCAGGCTACCAGAGCTGGAGGGTCCTTCCTCACACAGAACGGGATCCAACACCTCATGGTCCAGATACAGTGGGAAATCAGAGCTTCTTTTTTGTTTTTTAAGATTTTATTTATTTATTTGACAGACAGAGGTCACAAGTAGGCAGAGAAGCAGTCAGAGAAGGGAGCGGGGCGGAGGGGGGGGTGGAGCAGGCTCCCCGCTGAGCAGAGAGCCTGATGCAGAGCTCGATCCCAGGACCCTGAGATCATGACCTGAGCTGAAGGCAGAGGCTTTAACCCACTGAGGCTCCCAGGCGCCTTGAAGTCAGAGTTTCTTGTGGGCAAAATCCAGATGGTTTCTTCACTCGGAGAAGAAGAGGTGGGTAGAGCCTAAAAATTGCTTCTAGACTATAAAAAAGTATCCAACCTCAGCAGGCAAAATACACCTTTTAATGACCATTGTACTATAATCATTTCTGCATTTCTGGTGTTTTGTAAATAGAAATTACAAAACAATTTAAAAAAATCTAAAACTAAAAGACATTACAAAGACCAATTGCGGAAAGCAGGTGTTTACAAATACAGTCATATATTCTGTCTACCCAACATTTAGGGGACAGGAAGTCCAGAGTTCAAGTACAACCTACTTAAGCAAATGCAAACTGTGTAATTACAGAACGGCTAAATGGTTATTCATATTACAAAATGGTTTTTCAGAGCATTTCTCTACATAGCATTTTTACTTGGCACTTAAAATATAACTCATTTACAAATGTTTATATACAATCTCAGGAAATAGGCACTGAATAGGTAAAATGAGAGAAGGACAGAAGGAGAAAGTAACACCCCTATTCCACAAGTGTCTGTGTGGGGTTGTAAGTTCCCAGAAATTAGATGCAAAGTAAGGCTGGAGGAAGCTTGTGGGGTGACACTTATAATTACACTGACTTTTCTTTTCAAATAATTATTCTTAACCTGCTTCCCAGGATGGACCTTATGAGCTGTAGCTAGAACTTTTGCAGGCCTGGAGACTAGCACGAGGCTATCACGTAAGCATATGAAGCCCTGGATGTGTAGCAAGGAGCGGATATGGTATATCCATGGATGTCAGCATATGACGCCTCGGACAAGAGACAATAAATCAACAGACAGATATTTGCCTGGTTCAAAAGATCAGGAAACAGTTTGGTTGAAATAAGCGCTTACACTTAGCTTAAGGCACCAGGGTGGGGCAGAGAGAGCCCATGTCGGTTGGCTCGGGGCTGCCAAGGGCATCACTGAGGGAGGCCCTTCAGAGTCCCCACCGTGCACTTGGCTTCTAGGGGGAGCAGAGAGAGAAGGCAGGCAGAGGCTGACAGTGGCTTTACAGTTTGCATTTTGTAAGTGGCTCAGCAACAGAAGCGGGCACATAAATATGAGAGTTTTGAGAATAAATCAAAACCCATACCATGACGTTCCATTTCCCCTGGTTCTACTGGGAAAAAAAAGGGGGGGGGGGCAAAGGAAGGATAAGTGGGTGGTAAGAGTATGGAAGAAGAGAAGAAAAGAAGAAAGGATGGGACGGGGCAGGAGAGAGACAGGGAGAGGATCAATGAATTCCAACAGTGCTTATTCCAGGGAATTCTATTGTGGCAACTCAGAGCAGCCTGTGAGTGGAGACGGGAATGACAACTCTGCTCACGGTGAGGGACGGCAAGAGAGTTCTCGGGAACACTTTGGTCTCCAACGTCTGGGGCCGGTGTTCCTGCTTGGCCTCCGTGAGAATGCACTTTTGGGTGTTGATGGGAGGTCTTGGCTCCCCAGGTTTGAATTTGGCTTTGTGGTTCTGTACTCCGCGTTTCTGCAAAAGCTGCACGGTGGCGAGGTAGCGCACGTTGCTGGGGTTGGGAGGGCACACCAGGTTTTTCTCAGGCAGGAGGGACCAGCGCAGGCAGCACGGCTCCTGATGGGCCAGCACGGATGTCGGGGCCACCCGGGGAGGAAAAGGCAGTGTGTCATTGACCTTGGGGTGATTGCCCAGCTCAATGGGTCTCTTTTCACCTTTCGCATCAACTGTTTTCAATCCATATGCATAAGCCACACACTCATCCTTTTCCACACTCAGCACCTTCTCCTCCGGCTGCAAGAAGTTCTTACTCTTCTTCCCCAGAACATCCAAGCCATTTGGGAGTGAAGCCTTCAGGGGAGGCAGAACTAAAAGGGCCCTGGAAGTCAAGGAGTCTGAGATGGAGGGACCTCTGCTGGGGCTTCTGGGGTCCTTGCCCCTAAGAGCCTCAGGGGTGGCCGCGTCTTCCTTGCACCACATAAACTCCTTTATTTGCAGACTCTTTTTCTCTCCCGGACCGCAGCGGGGAAAGCAGATCTTGCTAACCTCCCTGGAGGCGGCGGCCGAGCCCAGAGAGGTTCCCCGAGTCTGGGAGGGGCTGCCTTGATCCTTCTCCAGACCCACCTCAGCAGGGGCCCCTGACCCCAACTTCTCCGCCTCCGCCTGAGGCCTGGCCTCAGCGCTCCCTTGGGAGAGGCTGCCACAGAGAAAGCAGCTACCGGCACCTTCTCCCACCCGCGCCTTTTTAAGCTTCTTCCTGGGCCAGATGCAGGCAGTTGGAGAAGTCCTTCCCCAGCCTTGGACCTGCAAATAAAGCAGCATGTTACTCCCAGCAGAGCTGCTCAAACTCAAGCTGTCCCAGCTGTGGCCACAGCCCCATCTTGGCCATTCTAACTGAAGTGGTATTTTTCTTAAAATTGACTCACCTTTTTTTTTTTTTAATTTTAATGCTATTTTAGCCTCATAGTAATAGCATTTTTAACAGTATCTGTTAATCTAAAATACTAGCAATTGGATTTAATACTAAAATACTAAGCAAAAATATCTATAAATGGCCATCTCGATGTGCTGACTCTATGTGTTTTCAGATGCACATTAAAATAAAGTCAGGAGGGGCGCCTGGGTGACTCAGTGGGTTAAAGCCTCTGCCTTTGGCTCAGGTCATGATCCCAGGACCCTGGGATCGAGCCCTGCATTGGGCTCTTTGCTCAGTGGGGAGCCTGCTTCCTCTTCTCTCTCTGCCCGCCTCTCTGCCTACTTGTGATCTCTGTCAAATAAGTAAATAAAATGTTTTAAAAAAGTAAAAGTAAAATAAAGTCAGGACTCTTAAAATAAAATCAGAGCTGTTTGTACTTATCTTCCTACCAAGCTCTCTCAGACCGCCAGGCTGTTACCACACCTCAGGAGACTGCTATGTGGAGGGGCTGGAGGGAGAAACAAGGAGCAGAGGCAGGTCCTGCAGCCAGGGTACCCCCAGCACCCCTGTGTACCCTGCCCCCCCATCTGTCCACACCTAGAGTCCCCTGGCTGAGCTTGCCACAAATGTCACAATTAAACAGAGTTGCCAGGTAAAAATCAGGATCACATTTGAGGCACACTTAATAGTAAACATGTTAGGTACTGTTTACCGAAATTCAAATTTAACCAGGCATCCTGTGTCTTCATTTGCTAAGTCTGGCAACCTTATATGTAAAAAAACCCAAAAACCAACCAAGCAAAAAGCCGTATTTCCCATGCTTCTACCACGTTTCAGGCACTAAGCTAAGGATCCACTGGTATTGGCGTTCGTTCCTTTAACCCACGCCACAGCACTGTAGTTTAGGTATTCTTTTTTTTTTTTTTTTTTTTAAAGATTTTATTTATTTATTTGACAGAGAGAGATCACAAGTAGACAAAGAGGCAGGCAGAGAGAGAGGGGAAAGCAGGCATCCTGCCGAGCAGAGAGCCTGACGCGGGACTCGATCCCAGGACCCTGAGATCATGACCTGAGCCGTAGGCAGCGGCTTAACCCACTGAGCCACCCAGGCGCCCAGTAGTTTAGGTATTCTGATGTCCAGGATACACAGTTGGAAACTGCCCTTCAAAACGTTACTATAGCCCATGGCAAGTTCTGGCACATTCAGAAGGTCTGTGCATTCCCATGCAGGGGACAGTGAGAGGTGGTGAGGAGCACAGTGTCCCCTGGGCCCAACCGTGGGGGCAGCCTCTCCAGCCATCTTGCACGAAAACACCCCTCCACCATCACTCACTCCGGACCTCTGCACCCTCTTGCTGCACGTGCTCAGCACCCCCAATTCTGAAATGGGAAGCATCACTTTTTCAAAAAGGCTAGTAAGTGCCTGACACTGAATCGGGCATTCCTGTCCTCCTCGTACATCCCTCTGGCCAGAATTTACAGATGAGGAAGTTGGGCACTAGGGGACAGGAGCCCTCCCCGAGGTTAGCTGTTTGTAAGTGGTGAATCTGAAACTGATCTTTCTTATTCCAAAGTCCTGGCCCTTATCAAAGCCACAGGGATACCTCAAATATATGACAACCAAAAACAAACAAACAAATAAAAAACCCACCTATTTTCTTTTGCATAGTTAAGCCCTAATTCATAGATGGCAATTATATTTGGGGGCTGTAAGGTCCCTGCCCTGCGCTGCACTCTTGAGCCGCCTCAGGACGCCTCTCCCAGCCTACTCTTCCAGCTTCTGTTCTGGAACTCTGTCCCTTCATGAGCTGTTGAGTTGGTGCTGGGTCTTCGAGAGGACCATGTTGCTTGCTTCAGACCTCACTGCTCTTGACCCCGACTTCCTAGGTGATTTTCCAGCTTTTGCAGAGGAGGTCCCAGCACATTAACGGACACATCCTCAGGCTAACCGGCCTCTCTACCGAAGGTGGCTTCGAATGAGACAAGTCCCACGCTCCCGAGCGCCCCTCCTGCACCCTCCCAACCATCTTCCTCTGGCCAGACAAGGGGGGATGTGTCTCCTGGCTCTGCTTTGTAGTATGCCAGCTTTTACTCAGGTGGATAGTTATTGAGGGAAATCTAAATTCTGGAACTTTAATCCTTCTACGATGTTTACAGATGTCCTATTTAATCTGTTAAACAGGTGGACCTGAGGAGCCAGCAAATGTTCTCTACTTGTTTGACCTTGAGCTTCTGCCTAAAAATCCAGACTCCTGAGCCTCAGCATGGCCTACTAAGCCCATACTCACAAGATGGACGTGGGCACATGGATTTAAAAACACCCCAGGTGAGCCTCTACAGAGGTGGTCTGGCAGGAGATCTGAGTCCAGAGATGGGGGTCAATGACCCCCTGACTCTTTTGGGTCTCACAGCTGGGCTGTCACAGGTAAGCTAATTGTTGGTTGGGTTGCTCTGGGTCAAAAACGTACAGTTCTGAGGCACCCCATCCTGAGAGGTCCCTGGGCTCTGCAACATAGGAAACTCTCGCTAACTGCTCCCAGCAAAGTGTTCTCTGTCCTCATTTAAATGCTGGCCCACAGGTCCCTGGCACCAGCTCAGGAAATATCAAAGCGCCATAAGCCCGGGCAGGAAGCTGGCTTTGGTGGGACAGGCCCCTGCCACCTGGGACAAGGTGGCCTGAGAAGCCAGGGAGGACGGGTCCGCAGGGAGTGAAAAGCAACAGGCAGCAGGCGGGAGTCGGTGGCGTGGCATGATTGCCCCCGACACACTGAGCAGCAAACATATCTCAGCATGGGGCACATGTGGCCTTTCTTCCAGTTAACAGAAAACTCTCTTCCAACAGCCCTTGGATAGATACATTTCAAAGTCATTCCTTTTGATAGTAAACCGAACCCTCTAAACTTGGAAAGTTTTAAACCCTCAAACAGAACTGTCTGTAACCCTGCCTTAGCTGGCATGAGCCTCTGGGGACACCGGGCGCCGGAGGGGCAGCGCCGGAGGCAGCACAAGAGGAGGGGCCTGCAGAAGACCCCTCCTGCGACTGTCAAGTGGACTTGGGAGAATTGCTCCGCCGTGTCTTGACCGCAGTTTCCGTATTTGTCAAATAAACCAATTAGATCACGGTGCCTCAAACCTCACCACCATGACATTTAGGGCACATCATGGATTGCATGACTGTCTCCCCCCAAATTCCTTTTTTGAAGCCCGATGGTATTTGGAGGTGGGGCCTTTGGAGGTTATTAGGGTTAATGAAGTCAAGAGGGCGGGGCCTTCAAAATGGGATGAGTGCCCTTATAAGAGGAGGCGGAGATAAAGGGTCTACTTGCACCACCCAGGAGGGCCATGTGAGCACGAAACAGGAAGAGGATCCCCCACCGGGACTCAACCGTGCTGGCACCCCGATCTCGGATGTCCACCTTCTGGACTATGAGAAATAAATGTCTGTTGCGTATGTCCCCAGTCTATGGTATTGTTAGAGAAACCCCGAACTAAGACAGCTGGGTCGTTCCTTGTGGCGTCCTGGCATCCTGGGCACTGTGGGATGTGGAGCAGCACCCCCGGTCTCTGTCCCGTAGATGCCAGTCGCACCCCTTCTCCTCACCCCCGTTGTGTGACATCGCGGCTGTTCATAACACCTGCCCCCTAGGGCTGTTGAGAGGATGAATGAATTGGTGTACGGGAAGCATTTGGTCCTGTGCTAGCCAACACTAACTGGCCACAAATACCCAATCAAAGGTACTGCTATTACCATTCTGTGTATTTTACCTCTATTCCTAGGGTTTCTATGTTTCATTGCTTATACATTTTTTGGTAGTAACTAGTTTTGGCAAAAGTGAAAGGAGAGGCTGGCATTGAAACACAGATGCCTGAGGCACCTCGGTCAAGGAGATACTCACAGCTTCTTCCCACCCAGTTCCGATGACAAATTCCATGGCTTTTTCATCCTGTTCAAGTGTAATGTCACTGATACTGAGAAGACAACAAACATGATTCTTTTCGCTTCTTTCATCCGGGCAAGTATAGGTTAATTCTGTTTCTTCTGGGCTGTGAATTTCATTATTTTCACTATTTTCTAATTCCGTCTCACTTTTCTGAGAGAGATCCATTACTGTGATTGCGGCTGAAGCTTTTTAACATCTTCTTCCTGTAGCATGAAAGGTGGGCTGAACTTAGTTTGTAATATGCATTTCTTAAAAACTGAAAAAAAAAAATGAATCTATAACTCACGCAAAATAATAACAAGACACATTCCAGAATAGATTGGAAGAAATACTATAAAACCAGCCATTGCCGGATATTGATGCTATGAAAGACACAGCTATTTGGAAAGACTAATGGACTTAATTAAAGATCAAAGTTGGGATTGAAGAAGAGAGGATAGGAAGATGTTGGCTGAGGCTTTAATCCCTCGTGATGGGGTAGAGCGAGGCAAGGAATATAGGTTTAAGCACCCCTGTCCTCCATTCCCAAAAACGTCCAGATGCTTCTGTGCAAACACCATGGGAACTGTGGTGGGCATGTGTAACCTGGCCACTTTCTCTTCTTTCCCTTCCTGGCAACTCTGGACACTGGTCGAGGCTGGGAGCATGTGGTCACTAGGCTAGGTCAGTGTGCTCATCCTAATCCAGCCTGGATGATGGGGCCTTATGAAAATGGAGATCTGGACACAGACACACAGAGAGGCAGGCCATGGGAAGAGGCTCAGGGAGAAGACTATAAGCCACAGAGAGGGCCTCGAGCAGAGCCTTCCCTCACAGCCCTTGGAACAAACCAAGCCTGCTGACAACTTGATTTCAGACTTCCAGCTTCCAGAACTGTGAAACCATCCATTTCTGCTGGTTAAGCCGCCCTGTGGTGT
Source organism: Meles meles (assembly GCF_922984935.1). NCBI lineage: Eukaryota > Metazoa > Chordata > Mammalia > Carnivora > Mustelidae > Meles > Meles meles. Next base: position 6,865,727 of record NC_060084.1, on the reverse strand, counting down.
TTGGTCTGTGGTCCTAAGTCAAGGCAGCCCCAGCACACTGGTACCGTTCGTGGTCGTAATGGTCTCAGCAGGAATGATGATGAGCGTGATACTGTCTATCCTTCATTGATGTTTTTCCAGTTTGAAACATGCAGCTTGGCATTTATAATCAGTCAAAGAGTTAGGAAAGTTGTCATCCTTTTTATTTTTGTTTTTGATTTTAGTAGGCTCCATGCCCAGCACGGAGCCTAACACAGGGCTTGAACTCACAACCCCGAGATCAAGAGCTGAGCTGAAATCAAGAGTCAGATGCTTAAACGACTGAACCACCCATGGAAAGTTATCATCCTGATCAGGAACACAGACTTGGATGCCCAAAAGCCAGGGTTCCAATCCTATCAGTAGCTCTACGACCTTGGGCAAGTTACTTTTCCGGGTCTGTTTGCTCATCTCTAAGATGGGCATGATTTATAGTACCTTCCTACAGACAGAGGCTCCTCCTGAGCACCCCACAAGATGCAGAGATGAATCCCAGGGCCCAGGCAGGGACCTCCAGTGGTCCAGCTGCATGCTGATGGGCAGCCAGGGCCTTCTGGAGGATTCCTTGCCTGTAATGACACAGAGGCCACTGGGGACCACACACTTGGCTTTCTCTCACCCTAATGAGTCCTGCCAGAAACCCACTTGTTAAGTTTTCTGTTGAGGTAGAGATCAGTAACTTCTTAAAACATGATCTGTTTAATTACCATTTTGGCTTTTCCACATAGGCTTAAAGTAGCATTTTGAAGCAAATAAAGTTCCATTTACCTATGGGAGGTCAAATATCTTTGGATATCCTAATCTTTTCCAATATGACATCAGAGGAAATGAAAGAAATCTGAAAGGAAAAAAAAATGATATCAGAAGTGGCTAAAACCCCAGAAGTGCTATTCTGTTTACCAAGAATAGCAACAATTAAGGACCAGACTGCAATTTCATCTTGTGAAATTTTACTTCAGTCACTACTCAGGCCCAAGAAGCTCCTAACTCAGTCGTGTTCTCTTCTGGATTACCCATACACTTGTACCACAAAAGCCCAAAGCCTTAACAAGTATACAGTTAAAAAGGAAAAAAAAGTAGAGCATCAAAAGCCAAGCCATTTATTTAAATAAGAAAATAAATGTGCACTTAAGGTTAATGTAGCAAAGAAGCAGATAATGTTTAGGAGAGATTAAGTATAGCTAGAATGTTCAAGTCAATCAGAAAAAAGTTCTGTGCTTGAAGTGTCTCGGCTGTCAAGATGCTCACTACTTAGCCTGTTCTAGTGGCTCTAATTTACTGGGTCTCAAACTTGGCTGTACCTTAGAATCACACGCCACACACCCGACCCACAGAGATTCTGATTCTTACTGGTCTGGGCAAAATCTGGCCATCACTACCTTCAAAACCGCCCTATGTGACTTGTATAATCCAGCAGCGCTGTTAGGAAGATCTTCCTTATACTGACCCCAATACAGGTTTTCCTGCCCCCTCAATATCCTCCACTCTTGTGTCCTCATTTTGCCCTCGAGAGCAAGGCTCTACGATGGGAAGCTTTCCCATCCATGCATGGACTTGAGGAGATCTGGGACACTTTGAAAAATGCTCAAGCATTTTTCTCGGGAAAAGGGCTTGCATCAGAGGTACAAAGCTGTCTGTCAATGCAAAGGGTTCAAGGTCATTGATCTGAAGATGGCCTGTTGCCTCAGCTCCCAGCCAGCCCTGTGAAAAGGATGCAAAGTTTCCACGTACTCTTAAGTCTGTCAGGTTAACCATCTCCAGCAACTTCAACTATTTCTCACATGTCGTGAGAATGTGTGAGATGTGAGCGGAAGAAAATATAATCTCTATATCAAGACAGACAAACGGCAGAGGCCAAAGATGTGGTATTGGAGAAGCCCCTGTTTTGGAGTCAACAGAAAGAAGTTGGACCCTGTGAGGGTCCCAGAAGAGGTTCCAGTCACATCATACTCCAAAATGCCAAAAGAAACCCAGGTAACGATAATATTAAATAAAAAAAGTGAGAGTGCCAGGCATTGTTATAAACACTTTACACATTTGTTATAAAAACTGCATTTTATAAGTACTGTATTCATATAAGGGAGGATCATGGGAACAGTATTGATGCCTTATGACCAAACACTAAAGATCATCTGGGAAGTCAGTAAACAGACTATTCTTCGTCAAATGGCCAGATTACTGCATACCAGATTGCTAGGTGCTCCTCGGCAACACCGGTGTTCAAACCGGATTAAGATGCTCCACTACTACAATAGAACGTTGGTGGTCTTTTCCTAATCAGAAAAAAAAGAAAAGAAAAGAATTGAGTTAGTGGAAAGAACAGTCTTCATTTTAAATTTTTCTCCAATAACCATGCCTTCAAGTTGTATTGCCCGTTCTTATCTTCCAGCTCATGTAAGAGACGACAAACAGAAGTATACACGAAACAATCAAAGATCAACTAAAAGAGTGGATATGTGATTTCTTACAAATTGTATGCATTCTTACTTTTCTGTTGAAAGGCCGAAATCTGTAGGGATGGAATAGTCATATTTTCTGATAGTAAAATTATGCCGAGTTTACAGATTTGGAGTCAACAGGTCATCCTATTCCGCTTCTCGACTTCTGCGGAGTTTTACAATCATATAACTGAGAGCTTATTACTTTACAAGCATCTTATTTCATTCTACCAGTAGCTCTAAAGATTAGAATGACACATGCAACCCTGAAACTCATGCTTCTCAGTTCCTGGTGTTCCCCCCAAAAGTGACATGATAATCCTGAAAATAACTGAAGACAGCTATTATTTCTTCAGAAGAGAATCTCAAATTCCCTCATCTTAAGAATGTATAATTACCGGGGCGCCTGAGTGGCTCAGTGGGTTAAAGCCTCTGCCTTTCGCTCGGGTCATGATCCCAGGGTCCTGGGATCGAGCCCCGCATCGGGCTCTCTGCTTGGCGGGGAGCCTGCTTCCTCCTCTCTCTCTCTCTCTCTCTCTCTGCCTGTCTCTCTCCCTACTTGTGATCTCTGTCAAATAAATTTAAAAAAATGTATAATTACCTATAATGTATAATTATAAAGGTAATTAAAATACAGTACCTGGAAATGAGGGTAATATTTCAAATGTGGTCTGGCTAGAAATGCCTATTTTGAAATCTGACTCCCTTTGATCTGAAATCTACACCTATTAATTGAACAAAAATTGCTACATTTTATTTTATTTTTTTGAAGATTTTATGTATTTATTTGAAGGCAGAGATCACAAGTAGGCAGAGAAGCAGGCAGAGAGAGAGGAGGAAGCAGGCTCCCTTCTGAGCAGAGAGCCCGATGTGGGGCTCAATCCCAGGACCCTGAGATCATGACCTGAGCCTAAGGCGGAGGTTTTAACCCACTGAGCCACCCAGGTGCCCCAGATGGCTACATTAAAAAAAAAGAAGCAATATCCCAATCCTGATTAACACTGTCTGGAGGTCATCTATAACTTCTACATTTTTTCCCCACATGAATTGTTAATAATCCTTGCCTTTTTCACTCCATATCCATGCTGTTAATTTTCTTCAAAAAAATTTTTTTTTCTTTTTGGGGCACCTGGGTGGCTCTCATGGTTAAACATCTGCCTTCAGCTCAGGTTATGATCCCAGAATCCTGGAATCAAGCCCCACACTGGGCTCCCTCCTCAGCTGGAAGCCTGTTTCTCCCTCTCCCACTCCCCCTGCTTGTGTTCCCTCTCTCGCTATCTCTGTCAAATAAATAAATAAAATCTTTTAAAAATCGCAACAAATTTACCCCCCCCCCTTTTTTTTTCACTAGATATAGGCCTCTGGATGGATCAGATCTTTCCAAAATTTCCTCTTGTTGGTTTTGGACATCATTCCAACCTGCTTAGATTCTTATCAGTCTGACTGTGACACCCCACAGTTTGGTCATTCCTTCCTACTTTAAGACTTGCAATTTGATAGGCATACCTCCTGTAACTTCCTCTAAGTCCCTGATAAAATATTGGCAAGGATAGGGTAAAAGATAATGTCATGTGTTTATCCCTTGTACTGGGGTGTTTACTAATTACCAACTGGCTACAAATTCACCTCAGTATAGAATTATCTGGCCTATGCATATAAATCTCATCTATAGGATTCGTGATCCATTAATTTAGGTACACATTTTTTTAAAAGAACTACAAGAGTTTAGAAATTCACATTTATGTTGATGTCTATTAATTTTTAAAATATTTACTCTCTATCTTAGGCTTGAAGAAGAGGTTCCAAATTGTTGGTTCCAAACAGTCCCAACACAACTACAGCGTTGCCTTGAGAAGGATGTTAAGACCCGGCCACTGCAGGAAAGAGTTCTGTGGTTGATTAATGATGTCTGCTAAGAATAAAGAGTGGTAACACACATGCTACCTATTTGCCATTGCTTATATGAAAAGTCAGATTCCAAATGCCTTATTCTAGATTCCTACACTGGGTTGACACATGCTCAGGTAGTTAAGGGGGGTGGGTGTTGATGGGCCAGGAGAGGTGAAAAGCCCAGGACTTTTAGGTCAAAAGCAAGCTATGATCCCTTAAAACTCCTTACCATCTCCTTGGCTCTACACCATGCCCTATACCCTCTCTACTTCTTCCTGGAAGTTTCAGGTTTAAAGGAATCTTGAATCTATGTCAGAATTTCAGCCTGGGAAAGATGGGCTTCTCACAGTCTCAACTAGAATACCGAATGGACGGTCCTGTGGATCCTTAACATGTGTTGGGTGAAGAAATCAATGAATAGAAACACCGTTAGCTATGGTGGAAGTGAAGTTTCTTAATACAGAGCTAAGCTTCAGGCATATGAAATGGTTAGATAGGTCTTGAAGATTGTCTTGGGCATGCTGATCACTGGTAATATAGTTTCTATAGGAGAATGATATGAAGACTTCAATCTAATTTACAGCAGGGAGTTGAATCTTTGCCTCAAAGTTAGGCACATGCACCACTCAATTTGCACAGCTTGTTCACATTTTCAGGAGTATAAATCTTCTCTCTCCAAGTTAATTATCTTGTGCCTTATGCTTCTTACGTGCCCACAGAGCACAGCAGCTTTGATGACCCATAGAAGGAATCCTAAGGGCGTGATTCACACAACCATCCCTCCAGATCAGCCGTTTTGTTTTTCACTGCAGTCCCGGTCTCCAACCCTTCCGCTCTTTCCACTCACAGCCGTTCACTCGCTAAGTGCCTATCAGATGCCTAGCTCCGGTAGTAAAATAGTAAAGCAATGCCTGTCTTCTCAGCTTACAAGTCTACATGAAAGCAGAAGTCATCAAACACACACAATCCACCTGTGGCTCCTAAAGCCCAGGCGCTTCACACCTGGCTCTTCCCTTTCTCCAAATAGCCCCTCCCCTTCCCCCAGGCTCCTTCCCTTCTTTCAAGATCCTTCCCCCTCGTCATCCAGCAGCTCCTGCCGTGCCACAAAAGATGCCTACCCTTCTTTCAAGAGCTGTCCTCTCCCGCAAAACCTAACCCCTTGCCCGCGAGACCTTCCCCTTCCTCCCTTGGCTCCTCCCTCGCAGGGCTCCGCCCTTTCAACAGCCCCTCCCACTGCCACACCCATTCCTCGCCGCTCCTCCCCGGGGCCCGCCCCCTCTTAGTCCAGCCCCCGCCCGCACGACCTCTAGCTTTCGGCTTCCAGCCTCGGAGGGCGGTTTCCTTTCCGACCCCGCGGGGCCTGTCGCTCTGCCGCCTGTGGAGTGGTCTGGGGCCTCGCCCCGGAGGCGGGGAAGCGGCCGCGGTCGCTCACACCCTTCTGTGGGCCCCACGGGATGCAAGGCCCCGGGACAGCTAAGTTTCCGCCGGGAGACGAGGGCGACAGTTGCCCTGGGTGACGGACGCGCTGGGGGCGGGGCCGGCGGGCGGCTGTCGCAGAAGTGACGCGGAGCCCGCCTGGCGTAACAAAGCTTGAGCGCGGGAGGCGACGCTGGCGGACGGCTGTGGGCACGTGCTCCCGGCAGGCTCTGCGCAGCTGCGCCCCTGCCCGCGGCGCCTGAGGAATCGCCGCCTCCTGTGGGCGCCCGAAGACGCGTTTGAGGTAAGTGTAAGACGCAGCTGCGAGGCAGACGTCGCGGCCGGATGCCCCGCGGACCGTGGAGCTAGAGAGGACCGGCTTCCCCTCAGAGACCCGGGGCGTCACGCCCCGCACTGGTGCCGTCGAGCCGGAGGGTGCTTGGGGCGGGGGAGGGGGGCTGCCCTGCGCGTTGCAGGATGCTCGGCAGCGGCCGCGGCCTCCACGCTCTAGATGCCCGGCAGCCACAAAGGTCTCCCGCTTTGCCAGCTGCTCCCAAACCGCCCCTACTCTGGAGAGCGGCTGTGGGCCGAAACCTAGTGGAGTCCACTCGCGGCTTGTTCGACGGGCACCACGGCGCGCTCCTTGAACTTGTCCTGTTGCGGTACAGCCCTGAAGGGAAGTAGCCTCCGGCCCTTCAGCCAGAGGGCGAACTGGTCGAAGACAATGCAGGGCTCCCCACTCCTCCCCTCCTCTTGTCCTCGCGCTTTGGAAGGCCTCGGAAGGGCAGCCGGGGGTGGGAACCCATGGCCCAAGCCAGTTTCTCAGTGGTGGAGCCTGGACCCAGCTCACGTCTGATTCCAAAGCCCGTCTGCTTTCTAGCTGTTGTTTTTCCCTCAGTCTGGGTATTTCTGTTGTATAAAAGCATTTTTAAAAAAGATTTTATTTATTTGACACAGACAGATCACAAGCAGGCAGAGAGAGAGAAGGCTCCCCACTGAGCAGAGAGCCCAATGTGGGGCTCGATCCCAGGACCCTGAGATCATGACCTGAGCAGAAGGCAGCGGCTTAATCCACTGAGCCACTCAGGCGCCCCTGGATAAAAGCATTTGAATGTCTTTTATAGCACTATGATTAAGAGGCATTTGGAAAGATAGTTATGTCTTACTTTTTTTTTTACAAGCCCCCCCCCCCCCCCCCCCGTAATTACCCTGGAAAGTCTACGGAAACACTACTGTTAACCCTCTGGGATGTTAGCACAGAGTACTTTTCTGGATATGACTTTTTGAGGTGTCATTTCTTTACCTAAAATATGCACATTTGGATCTTGTATCTCACAACCTGGAAGAAATGGTATGCCTGCATACTTCTAAGAACAATTGTACAAAACTGCATTACTTCAGAGCACATTTTTAAAACATAAAACTTTCATAAATTTAAGTGGTAGCAAAATATTATAGATGTTGGCCTTTAGAAGTGTCACATCCCAGGAGGCTTAGGTGGCTTAGGCAGTTAAGTGTCCCACTCTGGGTTTGGTCCTGACCTCATGGGTTGTGAGTGGGAGCTCTGCACTGGGCTCTGCACTCAGCAGGGAGTCTGCTTGGATATTCTCTACCTCTGCCCCTTCTGCTGCTTGTGCTCTCTCTCCAATAAGTAAAATCTTAAAAATAAAATGTTACAACCCTGTTTGAAAAGTACTGAAAGAAATCTAATGAGTTTGATACCCATCAACATGTATTTAAAAATATAAACGAATTAAAACAAATTCTTTTTTCTTCTTAAATTCCTAATTGTATTCAGATTCTACTTCCTACACAGAACTTTACTCTAACATATTTATGATCAAATGGTCAAGACTTACTGAGTAGTCGTGTCAATTTGATGTGCAAAAGAAAACAGTAACTTGAAAGTGAAACTTCAAGACCCTAAGGCTAAAACATAAAACAGTGCCTTGTTTTTCCAGATGGAGAAATGTCCTTATTCCTACTAAGCTGACAAACAGTAGGAATGTATTACATGTGTTGATAGTTATTAATGTTGCTGGAAGTGACCACAGTGAAATGGGTGGCACTGTTCTCCCTCCACAATTGTTTTATCTGTGGATACGTATCACATGTTGCTAGAATGAGACAGATTCAGCCCCAATTTTATTCTTTTTAAACATATATAATCTGATAACTTGTTCATTTGAAGATGCATATGAAAGAGGTTTTGTTATAGCAGTCTCTCACATTTTCAACAACTCCTTTCCACACAGAAATCAGTTAAAAAATTTTTTTGACAGTTCAGCTAGGTCCTCCTTCACTTCTTCTGAAAACAACATTTTAAATCATCTGACTAGCAGGCGGCTTTGTTACCGACTCACTAAAGCTACTCTCTGTTTCTGGGAAGTATACCAAAAATTTTAACGAACTATTTTACTAAATGACTCTTAAACTTGACTGTAAGCATGTTTCATTAAGTACATGGGAAATTTGGAAGATGGTAACTGATTTCCTTAACAATAACTGTGCCTGCACATATATATATATATCATGACCTGAGCCAAAATCTTTTGAAAAATATATTTAGGGGCACCTGGGTGGCTCAGTGGGTTAAAGCCTCTGCCTTTGACTCAGGTCATGATCCCAGGGTCCTGGGATCGAGCCCCACATTGGGTTCTCTGCTCCGTGGGGAGCCTGTTTCCCCTCCTCTCTCTCTGCCTACTTGTGATCTCTGTCAAATAAATAAAATCTTTAAAAAAAAAAAAAAATATATATATATATATATATATATATATATATATTTATTTAGAGAGAACAGAGAAGCAGGGGGAGGGGCAGAGTGAGAATCTCAAGCACACTCTCTGATGAGGGCAGAGCCCCATGCCAGCTGATGCCAGAACCCTGAGATCATGACCCCAGCTGAAACCAAGAATCAGATGCTCAACCAACTGAGCCACCCAGGTGCCCCAAGTAGTTTCCTTTTTTTTTTTGTTTTAAAGGTTATTTATTTATTTATTTGACAAAGATCACAAGTAGGCAGAGAAGCAGGCAGAGAGAGGAAGGGAAGCAGACTCCCTGCTGAGCAGAGAGCCCGATGTGGGACTCGATCCCAGGACTCTGGGATCACGACCTGAGCCCGTGGCAGAGGCTTTAACTCACTGAGCCACCCAGGCGCCCAAGTAGTTTCTTTCTTAAAACTTAATGTCATTTACTTCTTTAAACTCTGGGAGGTGATAAAATTTTTAAGGTGATAAAAATTTGCCATACGTCTAGGGTAACCTGTTCCATTTCTTGAATTTTAATTATTAGCAAATGTTATCTAAAACCTTTATTAAACTGTTAACACCAAAACCATTCAAAAGGAATATGAGGTCAGAAAAATTAAATTCTCTGCTGATTTACCATTTGGAAGGCCATTCAATGCCTGTTATTTTTGGCAGCACTATAGTAGAAATGAGGGTTGAAATGGTTCTGTATTCTAAATAGCAAAACTCCAACTTGCCATACAGACTGGCTCTTTGAGAAAGCTCAGAGGGAGCCTGACAAAGCAAATGGTGTCTTTGGGAAAGGATGGGAGGATAAAAAACTGCCCATCTCTTTCAGATGATAATCACTGACGTCCTTTAACTCTGGGAATTGCCATTTTTGCTTGCATTGATCCTCCCTCCCTACCGCCCCTATTCCAACTTCAGTATTTTTATAGTAACATTAGTGAAGGAACTGATAAAGAATGGAACAGGAAATGTGAACATGCTAACCATGGATTTTTAAGTGTCCAGCTATTTAAGTGTCTTACCCTCTCCATTACCTTTTTTTCTGTGAAATGATGGTAGTTATGGATCTGTCCTACCTAGCTCTGGATATTGTTGTAACCATCAAAGAAGGTAATGTGTGAGAGTACTTCAAAACAAAAGAGTAAATCTATATAATTGTTACTCATTCTTTTTTATTTCCAAAGCAGAGTAAATTAATTTTTAATAATTAAAAGTTGATGAATAATTATACAAATAAGGAAACAGTCATCCAAAATGTTTTGGATGCTTTCTTGATAAGGGTGTAAAGATATAGCTCAGCAGTGACATGGCCATTAAAAGATGGTTTCTTTCTCCTGAGGAGCAGGAAAAATTTATTTACCTACCTATTTCCTCTAGGTTTTCACATTTGCAGTTTATTCACTGTCAGAACGTGGTAGTATCTGAACACATCCCTCCTCCTGCATTAAGTGGGAAAAACGATAGAGGTATGTCTGCTCTTACTATATGTATGTGTGTATTTATATATATTTATAGTTACGTGTGTATATAAAATATCCCCTTCAAAATATCAGTGGAGTATACTTGGCTTAGAAAATATGCTATTTAGCTACTTAAAAACACCACTAGGCACTGTAAATTTGCTTAAGCTGTGAAGAATATTCACTAAGTCCATGTATGAGCTCATTAAGTTTCACTATGTCCATTTCTGTTCCCATTACTTAAATTGGAAACCTAAATGTGGTTTATTTTCTTAAGGATGCCATGTGTTGTGCTTAGCAAACTTTTACCTTTCCTTGTTTTCCTCTTCTCTCTTCTAACTTAGCAGTATTAAAAAAAAAATACAAAACAAAACAAAAACCACCAAAGTCGGTGCCTTTTATGATTTTTTTCATAATGGTACTTATGCTATCAGGCAATTAGGTTTTTAAGAAAAACCAGATTTGTGACTAAAAGGAAATGGTACTTAATGCTATCAGGCAATTAGGTTTTTAAGAAAAACCAGATTTGTGACTAAAAGGAAACATTTTCTTGGAAACTTTCATTGTTATGGCTTAAATTTCCTTTAAAAAAATAATTTTCCATAAGTTAAAATCAGCATTTGTTAAAATGAGCATTTTCACAAATACTAGCAGAGTCACTAAATGAAACATTAAGAGCAAAACAAAAAAACATGATTAACGAAGAAGTTGAATGTTTTATTATTAAATAATTTATCTTTCTGCAAAGCTGTTGCTTCACTGTATAAAAATAGCACCAGCAAGTGCAGTATATTGCAAAATTAAGGTAGTATTGTTTTTATCTGACACTAAACAACTAACAAACCCTTCTCTACTGCCAGTTATTTCCAATGGAAAGATTATTTAAGTATTTTGACCCCAATCTAAAGATAGTTGTAAGGAAGTTAAACAATATTCCCTAAGGCTTAAGGTAACAATGTCATCCTTCAACTACATGATTTTTGTAACTAGTTTTTAACCACAGATAATTTCAGGATTCTGAACATCATAACTGGAGCATAAAAATCATACGGTGTTGCAAAACAGGCATACTTTGTTTTTCTGCAGTCATTGTAAGTTAAGGGGTATTTTCTTCCATTAGCATTGCTGCAAGTAGTTTCTTTTTCTACTGTTATTGCTAATAGTTGCTATTTTAAAATCCTCTGTGTACCACTAATTTAAGACAACTATGCTAGATTAAGTTGTTTCATACTAGTTTATTTAGGGGTTCCATTTTCACTCCTCAATAGATTTTATGTATTTCTCATATGCTTCTTCACTCATTAATTCATCCAGTTCTGAAGGATTACTGAGTGCTATCTTGATCAGCCAACCTGCAACCGAAAAAAAGTATCATATTCCAAATTACCTTTTTAAAGAGTAAAAGTCAAGTTCATTCAAAATGTGAAATTTTTGAGTGCCTCATAATTGAACTAGTATTCTTTATGTAAATCACTCATTACCTGTTCAAAGAGCTTCACATTTTAGCCTTAAGAATTCAGTTAATATCCTTGCATATCACAATTGAAGAGAATGAAAGTACAGAATAGATTCTACTCTAATAGATTAAGAACTCTTAACCTCACACCTGCCAGAATGGCTAAAATAAAACAAAAAAAACAAGTGTTGACTAGAATGTAGAGAAAAAGGAACCCTTGTGCATTGCTGGTGGGAGTGCAAACTAAAGCAGCCACTGGAAGACAGTATGGAGGGGCCTCAAAAAGTTAAAAGTAGAGCTACCCTATGATCCAGTATTGAGTATTTTTCCAAAGAATACAAAAGCTAATTCAAAAGGCTATATGGACCCTTATGTTTACTGCAGCATTATTTACAACAGCCACATTATAGAAGTAGCCCAAGTGTCCATCGACAGATGAATGGATGAAGATGTGGTTTATGTCTGTGTGTCAATGTGTACAGAATGGATTATTACTCGGCCATAAAGAAAAATATGAAATCTTGCCATTTTCAACAACAAGGATGGAGCTAGAGAGTATAATGTTAAGCAAAATAAGGCAGAGAAAGACAAATACCATAGGATTCTAATCATATGTGGAATTTTTTAAGTAAGCTCCACAACCAGCATGGAGTCCAACATGGGGATTGAACTCACGACCCCGATCAAGACCTGAGGTGAGGTCAAGAGTTGGATACTTAACTGACTGAGCCACCCAGGCACCCATGGTATGTGGAATTTATGAAACAAAACAAACGAAAAAAATAAGAGACTCTTCGGTTTAGAGAACAAACTGATGATTATCAGGGCAAGGTGGGTGGAGGGAAGGGTGAAATGTGGCATCGGGATTAAAGAGTATATTTATCATGATAAGCTATGAGTAGAGTGTAGAATTGCTGAATCACTGTATTGTATACCTGAAACGAATATAAACACTATATGTTAACAATACTAGAATTAACTTTTTAAAAATTAAAACAAACAAACAAACAAAAAAACCCCAAAACCTCAAATTGCATAACTATCAGCAACACTGAGGGATCCAAATACACAAGACCAGGGATATCTTTTTTTAACAGAAGGAACACCGACACTGTAACTACTGAGGTAAAGGGGAGCAGGCAGCAGAAAGCACTACTAGAGTTACAAGGGTAGGTGACAGGCAATAGAAAATACAAGCTAATCTTAAATTTTGCAATTCGTGTACAAAATGGCCAAGTTTTATTCAATTACCACCTACACCACACAATATGATTGGACACCTTTATGTGTGAAGAGGTAAATACTTTGCAAGTGCTCATAAAAAGTCTATACCTGAAACACTAAGAACTCTATAAAATAAGGCAATGCTTTCTTTGACAGAGATCTTAAACCTAACCTTACATATTCAGCTTCTGTGTCCCTTTTTTAAAGCAAAACAACCCTATTTAGTATTAAAAAGTGAAAAAGATGAAGTTACTATCTGCTAAAGCTCGCTTTAAACTCTAAATGTTAACTGCAGCAATAATCTTATGAAAAAACTTCTAGCAACAACTTACCATCTTCATAACAAGATTTGTTGACAAGTCCTGGATTTTCTGCAAGAGCTTCATTAATTTCAGTTACTTCCCCTGACAGAGGAGAATAGAGTTCACTAGCAGCTTTCACACTTTCCAAAGCACCAAACTCATCTAAATTGAGAAAATTAAAAAAATATCAAAAGTCAATGACCTGAAAATATAAAATACGGAGAAGTGGTCACCCTTAATATAGGCATGATAGAACATTCTGAATAT